>NW_027411755.1:195083454-195566138 GCF_047663935.1 Musca autumnalis
GGCCACTAAACGTGGATTTTTTAAAGAATTTTAGGATCAACCTTTGAGGCCACTAAACGTGGATTTTTTAAAGATTTTGGGGAGCAAACTTTGAAGGCACCAAACTTGGATTTTTTAAAGATTTTGAGGAGCAAACTTTGAGGCCAACAAACGTGTTTTTTTTAAAGATTTTGAGGAGCAAAGTTTGAGGCCACTAAACGTGGATTTTTAAGGATTTTTATGAGGCCACTAAACGTGATTTTTATGAGACCACAAAACGTGGATTTTTTAAAGATTTTTGTGAGGCCACAAAACGTGGATTTTTTAAAGATTTTTGTGAGGCCACAAAACGTGGATTTTTTAAAGATTTTTGTGAGGCCACAAAACGTGGATTTTTTAAAGATTTTTGTGAGGCCACAAAACGTGGATTTTTTAAAGATTTTTGTGAGGCCACAAAACGTGGATTTTTTAAAGATTTTTGTGAGGCCACAAAACGTGGATTTTTTAAAGATTTTTGTGAGGCCACAAAACGTGGATTTTTTAAAGATTTTTATGAGGATTTTTTTCAAAACGTGGATTTTTTTAAAGATTTTTATGAGGCCACCAAAACGTGGATTTTTTTAAAGATTTTTATGAGGCCACCAAAACATGGATTTTTTTTAAAGATTTTTATGAGGCCACCAAAACGAGGATTTTTTTAAGATTTTTATGAGGCCACCAAAACGTGGATTTTTTTTAAAGATTTTTATGAGGCCACCAAAACGTGGATTTTTTTAAAGATTTTTATGAGGCCACCAAAACGTGGATTTTTTTAAAGATTTTTATGAGGCCACCAAAACGTGGATTTTTTTTAAAGATTTTTATGAGGCCACCAAAACGTGGATTTTTTTAAAGATTTTTATGAGGCCACCAAAACGTGGATTTTTTTAAAGATTTTTATGAGGCCACCAAAACGTGGATTTTTTTTAAAGATTTTTATGAGGCCACCAAAACGTGGATTTTTTTAAAGATTTTTATGAGGCCACCAAAACGTGGATTTTTTTAAAGATTTTTATGAGGCCACCAAAACGTGGATTTTTTTAAAGATTTTTATGAGGCTACCAAAACGTGGTTTTTTTTAAAGATTTTTATGAGGCCACCAAAACGTGGATTTTTTTAAAGATTTTTATGAGGCCACCAAAACGTGGATTTTTTTAAAGATTTTTATGAGGCCACCAAAACGTGGATTTTTTAAAGATTTTTATGAGGCCACCAAAACGTGGATTTTTTAAAGATTTTTGTGAGGCCACAAAACGTGGATTTTTTAAAGATTTTTGTGAGGCCACCAAAATGTGGATTTTTTAAAGATTTTTGTGAGGCCACAAAACGTGGATTTTTTAAAGATTTTTGTGAGGCCACAAAACGTGGATTTTTTAAAGATTTTTGTGAGGCCACAAAACGTGGATTTTTTAACGATTTTTGTGAGGCCACAAAACGTGGATTTTTTAAAGATTTTTGTGAGGCCACAAAACGTGGATTTTTTAAAGATTTTTGTGAGGCCACAAAACGTGGATTTTTTAAAGATTTTTGTGAGGCCACAAAACGTGGATTTTTTAAAGATTTTTGTGAGGCCACAAAACGTGGATTTTTTAACGATTTTTGTGAGGCCACAAAACGTGGATTTTTTAAAGATTTTTGTGAGGCCACAAAACGTGGATTTTTTAAAGATTTTTGTGAGGCCACAAAACGTGGATTTTTTAACGATTTTTGTGAGGCCACAAAACGTGGATTTTTTAACGATTTTTGTGAGGCCACAAAACGTGGATTTTTTAAAGATTTTTGTGAGGCCACAAAACGTGGATTTTTTAAAGATTTTTGTGAGGCCACAAAACGTGGATTTTTTAAAGATTTTTGTGAGGCCACAAAACGTGGATTTTTTAAAGATTTTTATGAGGATTTTTTTCAAAACGTGGATTTTTTAAAGATTTTTATGAGGATTTTTTTCAAAACGTGGATTTTTTTTAAAGATTTTTATGAGGCCACCAAAACGTGGATTTTTTAAAGATTTTTGTGAGGCCACAAAACGTGGATTTTTTAAAGATTTTTGTGAGGCCACAAAACGTGGATTTTTTAAAGATTTTTGTGAGGCCACCAAAACGTGGATTTTTTTAAAGATTTTTATGAGGCCACCAAAACGTGGATTTTTTTAAAGATTTTTATGAGGCCACCAAAACGTGGATTTTTTTAAAGATTTTTATGAGGCCACCAAAACGTGGATTTTTTTAAAGATTTTTATGAGGCCACAAAATTTGGATTTTTTAAAGATTTTTATGATGCCACAAAACGTGGATTTTTTAAGATTGTTATGAGGCCACATAACGTGTATTTTTTAAAGATTTTTATGAGTCCACAGAATGTGGATTTTTTAAAGATTTTTATGAGGCCACAAAACGTGGCTTTTTTTTAGATTTTTATGAGATCACAAAACGTGGATTTTTTAAAGATTTTTATGAGGCCACAGAATGTGGATTTTTTAAAGATTTTATGAGGCCACAAAATGTGGATTATTTAAAGATTTTATGAGGCTACAGAATGTGGATTTTTTAAAGATTTTTATGAGGCCACAAAACGTGGATTTTTTAACAATTTTTATGAGGCCACAAAACTTGGAATTTTTAAAGACTTTTGTGAGGCCACAAAACCTGGATTTTTTAAAGATTTTTATGACAGACAATGTTAAATAAATATTCCACACTTCATATTAATTATTGTACCGTGGTGCCGTGCAATCTTATGCACACCCGCCTTGCACGCAGAAGGTCGTGGATTCGATTCCCCGGTAAACTTTATTTTTAACAGTGGCAAAAACCCCTCAGTAATGGTGGCGACATTTCCTGAGTATTTCAGCCATGTAAAACTTCTCTACAAGTGGTGTCATAGGACACGCCGTTCGGACTCGGCGATAAACAGTAGGTCCCATATCATTGAGCTAATATGAAGTCTCCCTTGTCCCCCCCCCCCCCCTGGGATGTGGAACAATTATATAAATAAACAACAACATGTTTTGTTTATGCAATTTTCTTTTAAATTATTTTTCAAATTAATTAATAAACATTATTTAAGAAAGAAAAAATACAAAACCGCATAATAATGCTGCTAAAGTAAACTTGAAAACAAAAACACAACGCACAGACCAGACATTTGCACAGAAATTCCAATATAAATAACGTCAGGAAAAAAGGGGGCTCGCCCCAAGACGTACACACACAAACACACACTCTAAAGTACAATATTGTTTGTTTTCACTTATTCGTTTCGTGATGTTTATCAACCATTCACAATAATGTAGATGTATGAATGTCTGTGGGAATTTTTAAGGTTGAGGTTGTTGCTGATAATGTTACATTTCTTGCTGATGTTGTTGTTATAAATATTTTTCAATATTTATTTCAAAAGATTAAGCCGCAACTCGATATTTCTTGTAAACCTTTCTCAGCTAGGCTTGAGAAAAATGCCAAGCTAAGCAGGTTTCAGTCACATCTAATTAATTTCAGTTACGAAATTGAAATAAATACAGAAATAAAATCTGTCATTAAATGGAGAATAAATAATAATTAAAAAAAATATAAATAAATGCAGTATTTCGTTTGTTGCCAAGGCATTGTGGGGCTTTTTTTCTAATTGTTGGAAGAATTTAAATGGAATGACAGACAAGCGTTTTTAAAATAATATTTACGATCGTGCTGTTCTACTGCCTTTAAAAACTGCAAGACTTTCGCCACATGTTCGGGTTCAACGCCATAGCTGTCTCTCACATGTAATGAGTTCATAACCTAACTGTTAGAAATGAATATACTTTTCGTTATTTAGTATTAAATATTTAGCATTTTCATTTCAAAATTGTTTTATTTTTAAAACTTCTCCTTAACTCTTAGTATCTTCAAGAAATCTTCATTGAGTATTAAATCGAATAAAATAATAAAGCAGAATAATAAAGCAAAATCAAAAAAAATCCCCTTTTTCACAATTCAATACTTTAAATGATAAAATTATGAGTAATTAAACAAATATTGATATTTTATTTAGACGTTTAAGTACACATTAATATCAAAGTGCCTCTTGTTCTTTTGTCTAGCCAAAGCACGTGCACGCACGTGGAGAACACGATAAGAAAAGTACTCTATTATTTCGCTTCTAATGAAAGAAAACTATATGCATACATATATATTAGTTATATATAATGCACTGTGTGATTTGTTTTAATAAATAAATTAGATTACAAAAATAAATACCACAAAGTATTTCTTTAGAAAAATAAATAAAACCCATTTATATATTAGAGAGAAGCGTGATTATTCTAAAGAAATTTGAAATGTGAACCACTCGGAGGGTAATACAGTTTTTACAACAAACATAAACAAGTGACAAAGAATCAAAAACAAGTAAGAACGGCGCACAGTGGTTCAGAATCGTTTTTTCCTGGTCAAAATTCTGTAACTTTTGAACGGATAGGGATATTTTCATAATTCTTTTTTTTAACAGATAACACAATCAGCTTTCAGATATTTTATATATAGCGGTCAAATTCGGTCGGGTAGTTGCGGAGAAACTCAAGTTCAAAGTTAAACTTTTGAGTTTTTTTTACTATTTTCATCAAAATATCAGTGTTTCTCGAAAAATTTTTTTTGAAAATTTTTTTCACAAATTTAAAAAAAAACAAGTAAAAAAGTATCAGTCGGCTTGGCGGACAGAAATTTACCCTAAGTCTGTGTATATTGAAACATTTTTTTTTTTTCAAAAAAAAGTATGTATTTAGAGGGTTTTAAAAATTTTGGGCGTATGAAACGACAAAAATGTTGATTAGGATTAAAGAGCAAAAGTTTTGCGGAGGAAATACTTAAAGGAATGGATCGACATTGAACATTATGGAAGTGGATCTCCACCCACTACATATGGTGCCATAGGGGTTTTTACACCCTTCGGGCTGTTGGGTCAAGAAGTGTGGATTTGCCCCTGACCAACTTTTACCATCGTAGTTGAGGCAGCGAATGCAAGTTGCTTCAACAAAAATCAAAGTGATTCGATTGCAGGCCTTAAAGTGAACTTATCCGAAATTTTGTTTGGGAGGTACTGGATAATGTAGACAAATATAGTCCACATTTGGACCTGATCTATATCTGGTAGATATATTAGGATGTGTAAAGTATGGACCAATTTGGCCACTTCCTTCAAAAGTTACCGTACGAAAAAATTTTCCGAACATTTTTGAAATTTTGTGGGAGAGGTACCTGAAGGAGTGGACCGATATGGCTTATCTTCGAACTAAAACTATGTTTGGACAAAATATTACTAAGGCCAAATTTTGGACCCAATCGGCAGATCCGTTCGAGAGTTATCTTGCGCTTCAACCACCTCACACGGTGTCATAGGGGTTTTGTGCAACTTTCAGGTTATTTTCTATTTTGCCCCTGATGAAACTTGTACCTTCGTAAGTGGGGCAGTAAATACAAGTTGCTAAAACAAAAATCAAAGCGATTCGAGAGCAGGTCCTAAACCGCAATTTTGTGTGGGAGGTACCCGAAAGAGTGGACCGATTGAGTCCGTATTGGAACCTCATGTAAGTCTGGTACACATTTCACGAGTTGCAAATTATGGACCCAATCGGTTACTTCCTTCAAGAGTTATCGTACATACAAATTTTCCGAACATTTTCGAACTTTTATGGGGGAGGTACCGGAAGGAGTGGACCGATATAACCCATCTTCGAACTTAAACTAAGTTATGACAAATAGAGCTATCGTACGTACAAATTTTCCGAACATTTTCGAACTTTTGTGGGGGAGGTATCGGAAGGAGTGATCCGATATAACCCATCTTCGAACTTAAACTAAGTTATGACAAAATATTACGAGAGCCAAATTTTGGACCGAATCGGTTCACGGACGGACATTGCTAAATCGACTCCAAATTGTCTCAAACACATTTCGTCCAAACATGCTTGGGGTTTAAAACCATTATTTCGATGAGGCACATTTTGTCCGTATGAAAGTGTATATACCCTCGTTAGCATAAATGCTGAGGGTATAACAAGTAAGAACGGCGATAAGTTCGGCCACGCCGAACTTGCTATACCCTCCACCAAAAGTTGTATAGAAGTAAAATGGAACAATTACTTCAAAAATTTCACCAAGTTCTGTGAAACACTGTGGCTAACCTTCAAAATACCCAAATTCGGCAGGTACCGTTCTATGGGGGCTATATCAACACGTTGACATACACCTTCAAATTTCTGGCGGGTAGTTTTTAGACTTAAAGAAGACTAAATACCAAATTTCCGATATTTCGGTAGAACCTTAAATATACAGAAAATCAACAGGTACGCTTCTATGGGGAATATAGGAACCCGCGAACCTATACTGATAATTCTCTTCTGAAATATTTTATAAACCCGTGGAAGGCTAAATAACAAAGTTTAGTCTTTCGGTGGGATATTGACGTCACAACCTTCGAAAATCGGGAGGTACCGTTCTATGGGTGCTATATCGTAATGTGGACATATACCGACGAATTTCAGTCAGAAAGGTTTTTACCTACAACAAAAATTAAATACCAAATTTCAACCATTTCGGTGTGATAATGAGGCTAAAACCTTTAAAATACCGAAGATCGGGCGGTGTCGTTCTATGGGGCTGTATGAAGGCGTGGACCTATACGGACAAATTTCATATGGAACCTTTAATACCCCAAATGAAGACCAAATACCAAATTTAAGCCATTCCGACAAATTTAAAGGGGAAAGTTAAATACCCCAACGAAAACTAAATACCACATTTCGCTGGTTTGCTGTGGCCCCAACCTTCAAAACACCGAAAATCGGGAGAAAAATATGGAGGCTGTACAAAGGCGTGGACCTACACCGACAAATTTAAATGGGGAATGTTAAATACCCCCAAAGAAGACTAAATATCAAATTTCAGCAATTTCGGTGGGTTATTGTGGCTCCCAACCTCCAAAACACCGAAAATTGGGTGGTACGGTTTATGGGGTCTATATGAAGGCGTGGACGTATACCGACAAATTTCATATGAAACGTTTAATACACCAAATGAAGACCAAATACCAAATTTAAGCCATTGCGGTGGAATATTGGGGCCACAACCTTCAAAACACCGAAAATCGGGAGGTACGTTTTAAGGAGGCTATACGAAAGCGTGGACCAACACCGACAAATTTAAATGGGAAAGTTAAATACCCCAACGAGACTAAATACAAAATTTCGGTGGTTTTCTTTGGCCCCAACCTTTAAAACACCGAAAATCGGGAGGTACGTTCTATGGAGGCTGTACAAAGGCGTGGACCTACACCGACAAATTTAAAGGGAAAAGTTAAATACCCCCAAGGAAGACTAAATATCAAATTTCAGCCATTTCGGTGGGTTATTGTGGCCCTCAACGTCCAAAACACCGAAAATTGGGTGGTACTCTTTATGGGGTCTATATAAAGGCGTGGACGTATACCGACAAATTTCATATGGAACGTATACCGACAAATTTCATATGGAACGTTTAATACCCCAAATGAAGATCGTATACCAAATTTAAGCCATTTCGGTGGAATATTTAGGCCTCATCCTTCAAAACACCGAACATTGGGAGGTACGGTTTATGGTTTCAATATGAAGACGTGGACCTATACCGACAAATTTCATATGGAACGTTTAATACCCTAAAAGAAGACCAAATACCAAATTCCAGCCATGTCGGTGGATTATTGTGGCCACAACCTTCAAAATACCGAAAATCGGTAGGCCCCGTTCTATGGGGTCTATATGAGGCATGAACCTATACCGACAAATTTCTTGGGGGATAGTTTTATACCCCAACGAAGACTAAATACCAAATTTCAGCCATTTCTGAGGAATATTAAGGCCACAACCTTCAAAACACCGAAAATCGGAAGGTACATACGTTCTATGGGGGCTTCATGAAGGCGGGGACCTATACCGACAAATTTCATATGGAACATTTAAGGCCCAACATGAAGACCAAAAACCAAATTTCAGCCATTTCGGTGCGATAATGAGGCTAAAATCTTAAAAATATCAAAAATCCCGTGGTACCGTTATATGGGGGCTATAGCAAAACGTGGAACAATTACAAATCTCTATCTTAAAACTTGCGAGCAGTATATTGAATTAGAATTTTACCCTGTTTGAGCACAATCGGAATATGTTAACACGTGCCACTGGACCCTCATAATTTTCCTTCGAGAGTTTTAATACGCATAATTTTGAACTTTTGTGGGGCCGATGTTGCCCATCTTCAAATTTACGCTAAGTTTGGACAAAATATTACGAAAGCCAAATTTGGGACCAAATCGGTTAATCCGTTCGAAAGTTATCGTGCGCTCCAGCCAGCCAGAAAGACGAACGAATTTATCGGCCCAATCCCTCGGGTACCTCCCCCATAAAAGTTCAAATTTTTTCGCTAAAATTATGCGCACTATAACTCTTGAAGGGACTAACCGAGTTGGTACATACTTTACACGTCATAACATTTCTACCAGATATAGATACAGTTCGAATATGGACTATATCGGTTCAGTGCTTCGGGTACCTCCCACACAAAATTTCGGAAAAGTGCAGTTTAAGACCTACTCCCGAATTCTTTTGATTATTGTTGTAACAACTTGTATTCTCTACCGTCATTATGACGGTCCAAGTTTTTTCAGGGGCAAGTCCATACTTCCCGAGAAAATGGCCTGAAAGCTGTAAAAATCCGCTATATCATCATGTGTTGGGGTATTTCTCGAACAGATAAACCGATTCCATCCAAAATTTGGCAATCGTAATATTTTGTCCAAAGTTAAATCAAGTTCTAAGATGTGCTTTATCGGCCCACTCCTTTGGGTACCTCCCCCACAACAGTTCAAAACTGTTCGCTAAAATGGAGCGCACGATAACTCTCGAAGGCAGTAACCGACTTGGTCCATACTTTGGACATCGTAATATTTCTAAGAGACATACATCAGGTTAGAATAGGGACTATATATTTCAACTACTTCGGATACCTCCCACACCAAATTTCGGATAAGTGCAGGATAGGACCTCCTCTCGAATCGTTTTGATTTTTTTGCAACCGATTGCACTCAAGGCTCTTATTACGATGTTACAAGTTTTTTCAGTGGCAAGTCCATACTTCTTAAGAAAATGACCAGAAAACTGTAAAAAAAACCAACGGCCAGCATGTGAAGTTGCTGTTGCGCGCGGTAACTCCCGAACCAAATACTGCATTGGTCCACACTTTGCATATCGTAATATTTCTTCGAATATTTGATGAAATTCGAAGATGGTCTTGTAGGTCCACTCCTTCCGGTACAGCCCCCACAAAAGTTGCAAATATTCGCTAAAATGGTAAGCACAATATCTGATAAACAGAGCAACCAATTTAGTCCAAACTTTGGATCTCGAAATATTTGGTCCAAACTTAGATTATGTTCAAAAGTGAGCCTTACTGGTCCATATATTACGGTACCACCCACACAAATGAACAACACTTTTGTTTTTGTTGGGTCTGTGCGAGAATTCTTTGGAAATTTTTAACGAAGGTACTCCTAGTAGCCCTGTTTACAGCAATATAATGTTTTTTCCTGATATAATGGTCCTATCGAGAGGAATGACTCCCAAAATTAGACCCACTTCCAAAATGGACTGTGTGTCGGTCTATTCCTTTAGGTACCTCCGCCGCAAAACTTTTGAGATTTTATCCATATTCCATATCTTTAAAGGCCCCTGAAATACATACGTTTTTTGGGAAAAAGTTGTTTCAATTCACACAGGTCTGTCGGCAAAGCTGACTGATACTTTTTATACCCTCATTAGCTAACAGGCTGAATATTAATTATACATTGTAATTTAAAACTGACAAATTACAGAAGTGATGCCATCGTTGAGAATATTCAAAACATTATTTAGAATTTCCGGAAAATGATTTATGTACGAAAACAAAATTAAACAAATGGGATATTCTCTATTTCACGTATTTTTGTTGTTGTTGTTGGAAGCGATAAAGTCATTTGAATTAAATTTCCCGTTTACGAAGCTTCTAGGAACCTGTAAATTGTTCAATCATTTCGCTGGCTGGGTGCATTTAGACAGGCGGTCATTTTAGCTGTTGATGGTGTCGTCGTGATACTATCGTGACACAACTATCAGACAATGTCATCAAAGTTTATTGTTGTTGTTTTTTTTTACAAATTTCTATAGCGCCTTACTACTTAAATCTGGATATTATTGGTTTTCAACACTCAACTATAGATCATTCGGCGGTCATTCATTCATTCACTGGTTTTGGCCTGTTGATCATTTGGAAATGAAACAACAATAACACGTGAAATACGTATTTTCATTATAACTATAAAAATAAACAACAATTAACTAAGGTTTTTTGTTTTCTTTCTTCGGAAATTGTCTAGAAAACCTGACTTTTTGTTTTGTTTATTAAAGTCACTGCTGCATAATTGAAACTTGTTCAAAATCTACAATTTGCTGAAATTATCTGGTTAAGCAAAAATATTGAAAGGTGGAGCTGACTGTTGTGTGTTTTAGATTTAATGGTCGATATACACAGCGAAAATGTTGTTTTATTTATTTTTTTTTTTGTATTGAAATTAAGTAGCAACATCAGCAATTGTTACAAATAAACAAAACTTTTGTATTGTTAATTGTTTTCGGAATGCCATCATTGGTTTCCTTTTGTAATGTCGTAAATTATGGAGGAGGGGAGGAGTGGGTTCTATTAATAGTACCTTCCGATTTTTTCAACGGAAAAGGAAGGTGTGTTCGATTTTTTTGTTTACAAACTTGTAATTCTGTAATTTATTATTTCATTTTAATTAAACACATATACATACATGCAAATAGCAGCTAGACATTGCATGATTTTTAATAGTTTCCATTGTGAGGATCATGTGATTATGCTGATGGCTAAAAACAGTTTGTTGGAAAGTCGTGATTAAACGTTCCCTTTTTCGAGAAATTGCAGTTATGTTTGGAAACTACTTTATGTTTTAAGTTTTTGCCTTTTTAGGGGCGAAGTCCATTATTTGTGAGATTTTAATTAATTTAATTAATCGAGCTCTATGACCTAAGGAGATTACATTGAAAAATTGATATCTAGCGAAGTCCTACACACACATCAACCGCTATGCGATGATCGTTTCGTTAGCTGATTAGGCTAACATCCTCAGGCATATTAGATGTTGTTGTTGCTAGACAATTTTCGGCATTTGGAGCCCGTCTTTATACATCCAAGATTGCAAATTTGCATTTGTGAATTTCAAATTGAAGCTTTAATTTTATATTTAAAAAACTATTTATTTTTGAAGAATATTCGGCATGACATTTCAGCACCAAGCGTGGATTAAAAAAAACTGTTTTTGGGGAAAATGCCAACACTAGGCGTGGATTAAAAAAAAAAAATAATTTTTGAGGCACATTCCAACATTAAGTGTGAATTGGTTTTTAAAAAATGGGTCATTTCAAAACGGAACAGCCTTTAACACCGTTAAAGGAAGTGAGCTAACATGTGCCGCGCGTTCACCCATAAGAACGTTAAAAACTTGGGTTTGGGCGTCGGGTTAGTAACCCTCCCTTAGAAAAAACAACCTACTATGAAAAAACGAAAGAAAAGAAAAACAAACCCCTCTAAAGTTGACGAACCCCGCAAACGTTTTAAAGACCATTATCTGCGATCTGGACCTGGAATGTTCGCACTCTTCATAGAGAAGGTGCAGTCTTCGCATTGGCAGACGTACTTGAAAAGTACAAGACCGATATTACTGCCATACAGGAAATACGATGGATTGGGAAAGGCGTCACAACAACACCTAAAGGTGACGCACTGTATTATAGCTGCCATGACATAAAGCATGCGTTTGGTTGTGGATTCGTAGTTAGCCGGAGACTAAAACATCTGGTATCCAGCTTCACCACAGTGAATGAAAGGCTTGCTGCAATTCGAATAAAAGCTAAATTCTTCAACATCAGGTTTATTTGCGCTCAGGCTCCCACTGAAGAAAAGGACGAACAGACCAAAGATATATTTTACGAGCGCTTAGAAGAAACATATGACCGTTGCCCTGCCCATGACATTAAAATCATTCTGGGCGATTTTAATGCCAAAATTGGAAAGGAGAATATCTTTGGCCCAACAGTCAGGAAATTCAGTCTCCACAGTGAAACATCTGACAATGGTATGAGGCTGATAGACTTTGCAGCTGCAAACAACATGGTAGTTAGCAGTACCAGATTTAATAATCTCGATATTCATAAGGGCACCTGGCAGTCTCCAGATCAGAAAACAAGAAACCAAATTGATCATGTTGTGATAGATGGAAGACATTCATCGAGCGTGTTGGATGTACGATCGTTCCGAGGCGCAAACATTGATTCGGACCACTACCTTATTGCAAGAAAGGTACGCACCCGCTTAAACGTAGCAAACAAAGTACGAACAGACACAACACGAAAGTTAGACATCGATAAGCTGCAATCACAACAGATAGCCACAGCATATTCCACTCAACTAGCCCAATTGCTTAATCAAAGCACTCCTCATCCCGATAACATATCAGTGCAATGGCAAAGCATTGCCCACTCCATGCAAACAGCGGCAAAATCCATACCAGAGACCTCCACCAAGCAATCCATGGTATGATCAGGAGTGTCGTGCTGCCACCGAAGAGAAAAATGCGGCATATAGAGCTACTTTGCAATCAGTAGCAACGCGTAGCGCGCGAGAGAGATATCGGGAGAAAAGGAGAGAAGAGAAACGTCTTTTCCGCGAGAAAAAGAGAGAAATGGAAAATCGGGAGTGTGAAAAAATCGAGATGTACAGGAGCCAGAATGAAGTCCGAAAATTCTACCAAAGAGTCAAGCATCAAACTGATGGCTTTGGTACAGGCACATCCTCCTGTAGAGACCAGCAAGGTAATTTAGTAACTGATACAGATAGTGTAAATCGGCTGAAGAATAATAAGGCAGCAGGGGTCGATGGCTTACCAGCCGAGCTGTTCAAACCCGGAGGCGACACGCTGATAAGGTGTATTCATCAGCTAGTTAGCACCATCTGGCAGGAAGAACGCGTACCCGACGATTGGAACCTGAGCATCCTATGTCCCGTCCACAAGAAAGGAGATAAGACTGTATGCTCTAACTATAGGGGCATAAGTCTACTCCCTATTGCCTACAAGATCGTGTCAGGGATATTGTGCGAACGACTAAAGCCTATGGTCAACGAGATAATTAGACAATACCAATGCGGCTTTAGACCTGACAAGTCCACCATTGACCAGATATTTACCCTGCGGCAAATCCTGGAGAAGACCCAAGAGATGCAGATCGACACCTACCACCTTTTTGTCGATTATAAAGCAGCCTTCGACAGCCCGCTGCGTTCAAAGGTATTCCAAGCCATGTCTGAATTTGGTATCCCCGCAAAGCTTATCCGGCTTTGTAAAATGACTTTAACTGACACGAGGTCCTCAGTTAAAATAGGAAAGAACCTCTCCGAAGAGTTTGGTACCAAAAGAGGTTTCAGACAAGGAGACAGCCTTTCGTGTGACCTCTTCAACATCCTGCTAGAAAAGGTAATACGAGAGGCAAACGTCAAAAGAAGTGGCACAATCTACACCAATAGTCAGATGTTACTTGCTTATGCTGAGGATATAGACATCATGGGACGATCAGTAAAAGAAGTAACCGATACCTTTATGAAGGTCGAAGAAGAATCTGCTAAAGTGGGTCTGGCGGTAAACGGCGAGAAGACCAAGCTGATGGTGTCGACGCGCAATGCGTCCGTTGAGATCGGACCAACTGTTTAAGTTGGTTCCTATAATTTTGAGATAGTAAAAGACTTTGTATACCTCGGCACCGCCGTAAACACAACAAACGACATCAGTTGTGAAATAAAAAGAAGAATTGCATTGGCCAACAGATGCTACTATGGCTTAAGTAAGCACTTTAAAAACAAAGCCACAACTCGTCAAACAAAAATAACGCTTTACAAAACACTGATACTACCCGTGCTAATGAATGGTTCCGAAGCCTGGGTACTTGCGCAAGCAGACACCAAGCAGACAGTGCTTGTTATGTTTGAGAGAAAAATTCTTCGAATGATATACGGACTAATCTGCGTTGACGGTGAATATCGACGTCGCATGAACCACGAGCTGTATCTGCTATACAACGACATCAATATTGTTAAACGTATCGAGATGCAGCGATTGCGTTGGCTAGGCCATATCATAAGAATGAGCGATGATGAACCCGCTAAAAAGGCGTATAAATACGGACCGCTTGGCGGTGCACGCAGAATTGGCAGGCCAAGGAATAGATGGCGCAAACAAGTGGATGATGAGATGAAAAGGCGCGGTATTCCAGAGTGCGAAGCAACAAATAGAGAGGAATGGAGATCTCTTCTTAGTTCGGCCTATAGAACTAACGTTCTGTAATGGGCCAGCTAAGTAAGTAAATGTGAATTAAAAAATATATTTTTAAAATTTTTAAATATTTATATTTCCACCACTAAGAGTGGAATTTAAGAATATGTGTATTTTTTGACTATTTTAAAATGTATCTAACACTTATTTTAAAAAATACTTTTCACCATTAAGCAAGGATTTTTTAATATTATTCTAAAATTTTAACATATAAAAAAAAATATTTTTTAAATATTTTATTTTCTATACTAATATTTTATTTTCTGTATATTCGAAAAACAAACCGTGGATTTTTATACAATACTAGCGGACCCGGCGAACTTCGTCTCGCTATTAAGGAATAACATGTCATACAAAAACTCAATTTTCGATTTTTCCAATTTCTGACTATTCCAGAGAGATTTTCCAAAATTTTCTTCCGTAAAGACCTTTTCCTCGAAAATACGAATAACTGACAAACAATTTTACAGAAATCGGCATAGCCGTTCTCATTTTATGAATTACTATACATTTTTTACACCATTTTTATATATATAGATTAGTTCTCCAACATTTTTTTTTTTTGCATGAAGGTAGACCAAATGGCCCAATGTTCGTCGGGTTTTTTTGTGAAACTTGAGTTATTACTTTGAACACAAAGTGAACTACAACTAATGTTATTTTTTGTTTCGAAACAACAACTTGCCTCCACCAATGACCTTTCCGAAAACCACGCCCCCTTTTCATGTGTGTTATTGTTTTGAAATTACATTCAACCGGTGGCGCTGATCATTAGGCAACAATGTCAAGAAATATTAACGACTTTTTTTTTTTGCTGCTGTTCAGATCAAATTATGATGACGGCAATTACCGGCTCACATGGTTTTTCGTTGAGAACTTTTATTTTGGGCACACAACGTGTCTGTCTGTGAAAGATCACCACACATACATTTCGACGGATATCTACGTATTACGAAAATCATATAAAATTGGCACAATGACAATCTGTGTTTTTGTTTTTATTTATTTTTTTGTGGCCACAAACCAGAGCACCTTACATTTAATATCTTGTGGAGTCGCGGAGGGGGTTATGTTGCCACCACATGAAAGGGGAGCCGCTTAATTTTGTATAGAAAATAAAATTTGTGTGAAACACGCGTCGGTTTGTTGTAAAGAAATAACAACAACAGCAAAAAAGCTGCGACATTTTTAATTACAAACTAAAATTGAGCTATAAACAACCTAATTTTTTTGCTTGTTTCCAATTGGATTTTTACGACCGAGAACGCAGGAGAGTGGGCTAGTGGGAAATGTTGTGGGGGCACGTGGTTCATAAAATTTCAAAAAAAAAAAAAAAAAATATATGTTGACGTTCTTAATAAATATATTTATGTTCATATGTATATATTAATTTTTATAAAAATAATATTTTTGTTGTTGTTATCTGGGCCTTGTTTTTTGTTATTTTTATAAGCGGAGCGGAAAATTGATGATGAAATTTTCCGTTTTATATTTTCTTTGTTTTTAATTTGGCAAAACAGCCCACATTTCTCTTTTCAAGGTTAGCCATAAGCGACAAAGAGAGAGAATTTGCATTGACGTCTTTTGCTGCTGGTCGTAATGCATACTTTTGACCACCAGTGTAACAGCATCATTAAGTTGGTTTTATGAACCGGCAATTTACGTTTGTACAAAAAAAAGTTTGTTTATAAGTGTGCGTTTTAGCCGCCAAACTATCACGAGGGTGTGTAAAACGTAAACCAAAAAAAATCTCTAATTAAAATAGCATCAAGTGGCCGGTTATGCTGATCACCATATTCGTTTGATATAAATTTTCGAAAAACAAATTTTCTCATTTCCTATAAATTTTGTTTTGCTTTCCTGTAAGTGGGTTTGTTGTTGTTGTTTTGTTATTTTTGTTTTATGTGAATATTCAATTTTGCATTCGTTGTAAGAATCTAACAACAAAGAATTTAGAATTTGTTATTGTTTGTTGTTTGTATTGTTTAACTTGGCTATTTTGCATTGTTGCAGTTTTGTTTATTTTATGACCTTTTATAGATTTTGGTTTGATTTATTAACGCAATAGGCGAGCGGAAATAAGCATTCAGAAAGTATAAAAGGCCATAAACTACAGATGACTCAGTGGCACTCTACACCGGTAATGCAACAGCTGAAATTAATAAAAGAAATGTGCCAATGAAAGTTAAAAGCTTGTTATACCCTCAGCCCTTACGATAACGGGGATACACCCTGATGCGATCAAAAGAGTGTCTGTCTCATCGATATAATGGTTTTGGTTTTATATGTTTACAATATAAAAAAATGTTTTAAGGTAAGGTCACATTAGGCAAATATTTGCTCTAAATTTGTTTCATCATATTTGCCCAAACAAATGTGAATTTCATGCAAATTTTTGTTTGCGTTCACATTAGAGGCAAATATTTGGCCTATTTTGTTTGCTCAAACAGTGACAAATAACGCAACGGGCAAACATATTTGCCATGTGTTCACATTTGAAAAAGTATTTTCACCCAAAAACTGTTTGAGCAAACTGTCGAAAAACATAAATTTATTTGGACTAGAAAAATAGAAAGAGAGAAATAAAAAATATGGCGTTTCGTTTATTGTTTGTTGTGGAGAATGAGAATAAAATCTGTTTGGCAATGAGTGCCTTGTCGGAATGAGTTTATTTGCGTATTGTTGCGAATGTATGTACATACATACATACATATGTATATGATGGCACATTGACATTGTGCTTTGGAAAATTATTTTTATTAACAGCTTTTAATTTTTAGTTTGCAATGTAATGTTTTCAAAAACAAAAATGGATTTTTGTGTTAATTTATTAAAATTGACAGATAACACGGTGCGCCTGAATCAATTTGGAATGGAAAGTGCTTACACATGGAAAGTTTTTTCGGATTTTGAAACTACAATGTTCAATGAAAAATCAAAAAACAAAAAATCGCCTAAGCGATATTAAAATATGTCGCGGTCAAAGTTCACATTTTTCGGGTCTTTATAGGCGTTCAAGATTTGGCTTGGAAACCGCAAGTGAAAATGTAGCATTGAAAATTCTATACACGATTGACCATTATGACTTTTTCCTATTGTTTATAATGTTTGAGATATAGAAGTTCAAATTGGGACAATGCACTGACTCCATCGACTGCTTATAACTGCATGTGACTGCAATGTCACAATTTAAGGTTATATATCTCAAGAAATATTACAATCTAGGAAAAAATTACAGAAGTTGTAGAGAATATTCACAGCTATAAGATTATCTCTAGTCCAATTTCTATAAGACTTCAAGCAAAATCCTTGAAGAGAATTTCCATTCAACGCCTTCTTTAGTCCCATTTCGATAGGACTTGCTGTTTCCAAGCAAAATAAAACACCTAAAAAACCCCAAAAAATATGAACTTTAAACGGCAACGCGTTTCAGAATCCACGAAACTTCCCAGGTGTAAGCACCTACCATTTAAATTTGGTTTAGGCGCACCGTGATAAAGATGTAGTTTTTTTGTAAAAATTGGTCGACTTTTGAAGACAATAGACACTAAAAAATAAATCCACGAAGTAGTACAATAATAACCAAAATAATTATTTAATTGTAATGCAAGCATTGAAATCAATGTTCATGGCATTTTTCCAGTCCCACTGACTAAATTTAGAAATATTTTCTATAGCGGTATTCTACTTCCAAGACATCCATCAACGATAGATTTCACAATAAATTTCGCGTTTTGCCTCTTCTATTTTCCGTTATATAAAACAGCTCGCCTATTCCTATACATAACAAATCTGCACCTAAAATGATATCAAATTTGGTCCAGAGAATTCGGAAAAATTGATTTTGGGCATCATTCAGTATCAGAGAATACACACACACCTACATACATATATAAATCCCTCACCTTTCAATTGTTTATTTGTTTATTCATTAAATATTCGCTTTGTATTATATATTTACAAGTAATGTTAACTTTTTTATATTCATAATATCCTTTTTTAATAGGTGACAACAATGTGTTTCAGCAGATATTTGCCCTTGTTTGCTCTTACAAAACTTTTGTAAGACCAAATAAATATTTGCACAAAAGAGTGAAAAATATTTGCTCAAGAGTGTTCACATTATGGGCAAACTGGAAATTTTTGTATTTGCTGGCAAATGGTTTTGTTTCCCCAAAATCAGCTGTTTTCTTGTTTGCCCTTGAAAAATATTTGCTGGTCAGATTGGAGCAAACAAATATTTGTCATTTTTCGGCAAATATTTGCCTAATGTGACCCTACCTTTAGATAATATATTTGGAATATTTAAAAAATGCTTGTAAATGTTTTAAATTTTTTTTTTTGTATATTTTTAAATATTTAAAAGATATTTCCATCACAAAGCGTAGATTGCAAAAAACAAAAATTTGAATACTTGAATATTTTTGAAATTTTTAAAATATTTAAAAAATATTTTTTTTTAATATTTAACATATATATTTTTTAATCCAATTTTATATGATTTTCGTTAGAGGTGGAAAGTGTTCTTAAAATATTTTGAATATTTTAAAATATTTAAGCATAATATTTTTATATAAAACATTTTTTTAGTATTTTACAATATATATGCAAAATATTTAGAAATTATTTTTGAATATTGAAAAAAAGTTGTAAATGTTAAAAAATAAATATATAAAAACATTTAAAAAAGTATGCAAAAAAATTATTTTAAATATTTTTAACATTTCCAAAAATATTTAGGATGGAAAATATTTTTTTAAATACATTCAAATATTCTCAAAAAAATATTCAAAAATATTTTTTTAGTCCATGCTTAGTAGCGGAAAATGTAATTAAAATATTTTAAAATATTCAACGTTTTAATTTTTTTTAAATATTCTTAAATAATAAACTTAAGCAATCATTTTCAAAAAATAAATTTAAAAACCCACGCGTAGTAGTCGAATTTATTTTAAAATATTCCCAAAATATATAAAATATCTGAAAAATAAATAATAATTAAAAATGTATATATAAATATTTAAAAATATATTTCAAAAATATTTAAATATTCAAAACTACCTTTTGTTACTTCAGACTTGGGGATTTTTAAATATTTTAAACTATTTAAAATATATATTTTTTTAAAACATTTAAAAGCAAGTTTTTTAATATTCAAAAAAATATTTAAAACATTTCCAAACATATTTAGAATGGAAAATATTTTTTTAAAAGTTTTAAAATATTCTCAAAAAAAAAATATTCAAAAATATTTTTTTAGTCCACGCTTAATAGTGGAAAATGTAATTAAAATATTCAAAATTTTAATTTTTTTTAAATAATAAACTTAAGCAATCATTTTTAAAAATCCACGCGTAGTAGTGGAAATTATTTTAAAATATTCCCAAAATATATAAAGTATCTGAAAAATAAATAATAATTAAAAATGTACATATAATTACTTAAAAATATATTAAAAAATATTTAAATATTCAAAACCACTTTTTGTTAGTTCAGACTTGGGGATTTCTAAAGATTTTAAAGTATTCATTTAAAACTATTTAAAATATATATTTTTTAATCCATTTAGGGGTGGAAAATGTTCTTAATATATTTTGAATATTTTAAAATACTCAACAAAAATCTTAAAATATTGTAAAAAGTTTTAAACATAAAATTTTTATATATATATATATATATATATATATATATATATATATATATATATATATATATATATATATATATATATATATATATATTTTTTTTTTTTAATATTTTACAATATATATATATATATACACATATATATATATACAAAATATTTAGAAATTATTTTTGAATATTCAAAAAAAGTTGTGAATGGTAAAAAATAAATACATAAAACATTTAAAACAAGTTTTTTAAATATTTTAAACATTTCCAAAAATATTTAAGATGGAAAATATTTTTAAAAAGTTTTAAAATATTCTCAAAAAAAAATATTCAAAAATATTTTTGTCCACGCTTATTTTTTTTTTTTTTTTTTTTTAAATATCCTTAAATATTAAAGTTAAGCAATCATTTTCAAAAAATATTTTTAAACCCCACGCGTAGTAGTGGAATGTGTTTTAAAATATTTCCAAAATACATAAAATACCTGAAAAATAAATAGTAATTAAAAAAGTATATAAGTATAAATATTTAAAAATATATTTATTATGACATGTTTATAAACGTGTAACATATTATAAACTTTGTCTATTTACAAGGATTCTCCATTAATTTCTATCATTTGCTATATATTTTAATTGATCGATTGATAAGTTGGTTTCTGTTGTTAATGTTCTTCTCCATGTTGTTTTCGGCCTGCCTCTATTGCGTCGTCCTTGGGGATTCCAATGGAGAGCTGAGTGGGAAATATCAGTTTCGCTTTTTCTAAGAGTGTGGCCGAGCCAGCCATATTTCCTTTGAGTGATTGCAGATTTTATTTCCTGTTGATTTGTTATATTCCAGAGACGTTCGTTAGATATAGTTTGTTGCGATTTTTAATATGTTGCGAAGACATCTGTTTATAAATACTTGAAGTTTATTGGTTATTGTGGTATTGGTAAGCCATGTCTCGGATCCATACAGTAGCGTAGATTTCACGCAAGAATTGAAGATATTGATTTTTGCTTTTATATTTAATGTCTCAGATGACCAAATGTTTTTCAGCGAAGCAAACGTTCCTTGGGCTTTTCTAATACGGTTATCAACGTCCTCCGTGGTACCTCCTTTTGTTGATAAAATGCTACCAAGATATTCAAAACGGTTCACATTCTGTATTGCTTCTCCATATATCATAAACGGGTTGTTATTATTGGCATTTATCCTCATAGTTCTTGTTTTGCCGCAGTTTATTTTCAGACCAACTTTTAATAATTCCTCTGACAGGTTGAGTAATTTGTTTTGCATATCTGAGTATGTTGTTGTAAGTAAAACGGCATCGTCTGCATACTCCAGATCCCCAAGTTTGTCGAACAAATTCCAATTTAGACCAGATGGTGTTGAGTCTAGATTTTCAAACACGGCGTCAAGAACTGTGACGAATAATAGCGGTGATAATGTGCAGCCTTGTCGCACTCCGCTGGTTGTAAAAAACGCTCCGCTGAGGACTCCTTCGTGCAACACTCTGGAAGTCGTACCAATATAGCTATTTTCTATAAGTGTCACTAGTTTCTTGGGAATTCCTTTTGATAGAAGTGAGCTCCATATGTATTTTCTGTTTAGGGCATCGAACGCTTTTTCATAGTCCACAAATGCTAGATATAAACTTGCGTTATACTCTACGGATTGTTCAATGATGATTCTTGTTGTGCATATGTGGTCGGTGCATGAATTCCTTGCTCGGAAACCAGCTTGGTTTTTCGCAACAATTTTTCTAATGGTTCGGCTGTTCTATTTAAAATTATTTTGTTGAAAATTTGTAGTGTTGATGGCAGTAAGGATATGCCTCTCCAGTTGCCACATTTTGTTCTGTTACCCTTTTTAGGAAGTTTCACTATAATTGATTCTTTCCAGTCTTGTGGGATAGTTTCCTCCTCCCATATCTGTTTGAATAACTGGTGTAGTTTTTCAGCCATTATATTGCTACAGACTTTAAAGCATTCTGCTGGAATACCGTCGTTGCCTGGGGCTTTACCGGGTTTTAGGGTATTAATCGCTTCTTCTATTTCAGCAATTCAAGGATTTTCTGTTTTTACCTCTGCATTTGTGGGATGAGTTTTTGAGATGAGGAATTGTGCTTGGTGGTTTTAGCTGATGTTCAGCGTTTTTTCAAAATGTCTTTTCCAAACTTTTGTTTGTTCGTCTTTTGATGTCACGAGAGACCCTGGTTCGTCTTCTACAGGCGTTTTACTTATTAGTGTATCCTTGCCACTCAATTTACTTATAATTTTATAGAGTTCTTTTAAGTTCCACTTGTTAGCAGCTGTCTGAGCCTCATTCCCCAATTTACCATAGTAAGACTTTTAGTCCCTTTTTACATGCTTTTTAATATCTTTGGATAACTGTTTGTGCTTCTCTCTGAATAGTTCCAACTTGTCTTCAGCAGTTTCAGAAAGCATTTTGCCCTTGACGGTTTTCTTTTCTTCAATTAGTTCCCATGTTTCACTCGTTATCCAATCGGTATCTTGTTGTTTTCGCTTCAATCCTAAAACTGTCGTGCATATTTCCCTTACGTTGTCCTTAAATCGTTTCCATTTCTCTTCTAGTGTATCAAGGGAGTTTATGTTGATATTACATACTTTGTCTATGAACATATTTTTGGTTGTGCTGTTTTTTAGTTTCTCGATATCAAAGGTTTTTCTTTGTGAGTCGACATTCTTCTTTTTCTGCTGGGATAGTTTTAGTTTTATCTCTGCTTAAACGAGATAATGGTCACTTCCGATTTCTGCACTTCTTTTGTTGCGTACATCACATAGCATACTGCTCCACTTTCTTGATATACAAATATGGTCAATTTGGTTCTCATAATTGCCAGAGGGAGCTCTCCACGTAGTTTTATGGTTTCGCTTGCGAGGGAAAAGCGATCCACCTATCTGGAGATCAAAGTTACAGCACAGTTCTATTAGTAGTTCGCCATTAGTGTTGCGATTTCCAAGTGTGTGGGTTCCTAAGACACTCTAGTACCCATCATTGTAACATCCCACTTGAGCATTAAAATCTCCGAGCAGTAGTACAACATTTTTCTTTGGTATATGGGAAAGAAGATTGCTTAACTGACTGTAAAATGACTATTTTTCTGTTAGATCGCTTTCTTCTGTGGGATCGTAGCACTGTATTACAGTAATTATATTACGCTTAGTTCTTAAGTTGGCAGTAATAATCCTTTCCGGTATTGCCTTCCAGTCTACGAGGGCTTTTTGAGATGACCTTGTCAAAAATATCCCTACGCCTCTTATGTGGTTATCATCTTGGTTCGGCATTCCGGAGTACAGTAGTATATCACCTTTTCTATTGCGTACCTCGCCACATCCATTCCATCTGACTTCGCTGAGACCACATACACTGATATTCAATCGATCACATTCTTTTGACAGTTCAGCAAATTTCCCAGATTGATAGAGCGTTCTGACATTCCATTGTGCAAATCTTATCCTTTTAACATAGCCTTTGTTCGTCATCAAATAGTTCCGTTCGTTATTTTTCTTCTTTGTAAATACTAGAATCCAGATTTATTCGGCAGTCGATGGTAGATTAGACCAACGATACTTAGTTCGGTGATAGGGCTGCTATCTTGTATTTGGATTTGTTGTTTATAATTTCAGGCCTCCGAACCTGCCATAATTATGATGCGATTTCTAAACAATTCCTCTTAGAGACAGATATTATGGTTATTCCGCCAATATATTTAAAAAAATATTTAAATATTCAAAACTACTTTTTGTTAGTCCAGTTTTTGGGGATTTTTAAATATTTTAAACTACTCAAAAAACATTTTAAAACGTTCACAAATATTTTTTTAACGTGTTCAAAAAAATGTTTTTAATATTTTTACATTATAAAATATTAAAATAATATGTTATTATTTCAAATCCGCCCTTGGTGGTGGAAAATATATTTTTAAATATTTTAAAATATTCAACAATATTTTTTAAATATTTTAAGATATTCAAATATATATTTTTAATATAATAAAATATTAAAAAATATTGTTTAAATAATCAAGACTTCACGCTTAGGGGTGGAAAATATTTTTCTAAATACATATTTCAAAATATTCAAAAATGTGTTAAAATATTCAAAAATATTTTAAAATTACAAACAATTTTAAATATTAAAAAAAATAATAATAAATAATCAAAAAACTTATTTTAAAAATATATTTAATATCTAATAATATCTAAAATAATAATTAAAAATGCATATATAAATATTTAAAAATATATTAAAAAAATGAAATATCCAAAAATACTTTTTGTTATAATAAAATATTAAAAAATATTGTTTAAATAATCAAGACTCCACGCTTAGGGGTGCAAAATATTTTTCTAAATACATATTTCAAAATATTCAAAAATGTGTTAAAATATTCAAAAATATTTTAAAATTACTAACAATTTTAAAATATTAAAAAAAAAATAATAATAAATAATCAAAAAACTTATATTAAAAATATATTTAATATCTAATAATATCTAAAAATAATAATTAAAAATGTATATATAAATAATTAAAAATACATTAAAAAAATGAAATATCCAAAAATACTTTTTGTTAGTCCAGACATGGGGATTTTAAAATATTTTAAACCATTCAAAAAATATTTTAAAACTTACACAAATATTTTTTTAAGTATTCAAAAAAATAATTTTAATAACTTTTATATGTTATAAAATATTAAAAAAAATACTTTATTGTTTTAAATTCGCCCTTAGTGGTGGAAGATATATTTTTAAATATTTTAAAATAATCAGGAGTTTGTTTTTAAATATTTTAAAACATTCAAATATATATTTTTCAAATACGAAAATATTCAAAAATAGTTTTTTTAAATAATCAAAACTCCACTCTTAGTGGTGGAAAATATTTTTTTTAAATATTTTAATATATTCATAAAAAAATAAATATATTTATATTATATATAAATATATTTATGTATTCAAACATTTTTTAAATATTCAAAAATATTTTTTTTTAATTTATAGATTGTAAAATATTAAATATTATTATTATTATTAGTGGTGGAAAAAAATTTTCTTAAATATTTTAAAAATTCAAAAATATTTTTCAAATATGCAAAAACAATTTTTTAAAATTTTAATAAATTCAAATATAATTTTTTAATATTTTAAAATATTCAAACTTATTGTTTAAATATTTTAAAATATTCAAAAATATTTTTTTTTGTTTAATATTATAAAAAATATTTTTAAACTATTGGAAAAAAACTTTTTTAAATATTTAAAAATATTTTTTTTTTAAATTCAAAAATATTTTTTAAATATTTAAAATGGAAAAATATATTTTTGTCATTCAAAAATACTTTTTAACATCCACACTTGGTGGTGGAAACATATTCAAAAATATTTTTTTAAATCCACGCTTATTTAAAATATTCAAAAATATTTTTTAATGGTGGAAACTATTTTTAAGTACTTATTCCATTTTAGTTGGTCACCGTAGGATATTTTAGAGCTTTTGGGTCAAAGAATGAACTTGCCCACGAAAGTCGTATTTGAACCAACAGAAACTTCACTATATGTGGTTGAATGTTCAAGTAGTTGTTTCGAATTGGGCAGAAGTCCATTTTTAATTATCAATGAAAACTGATACTTTTGCATATAGCCGATTAACTAAATATTTACACCCACTTTATCGCACGATACTTGTTAACAACAAACAACTCATTTGTCACACTTGACGGATGCCCTCCAACAAGGTGACACACTTCAATCATAAAGTTGGTTAATTTCATTTAATTACCACAAATTCAATTCAAACACAAATCTAAAAATATTTAGTGTTTTTTTTTTTAATTTCTCAGTAATATATGGTGAATATATGGTCACCTATTCATGCGTCAAAAGAGTCACATGTTTTATTTCATTTAATATTGGCCATTCATTCGAATATAAGCAGCAGATATTTTTTAAAACAGCAGCAGCACACACACCCCCTTTGGCGAGATGAATACTTTTTTGTAGTGGTTCCGATTTTTTTTGTTTGTTTGCAAATAATTTTTGGAGGTCTTTTTTGTGTGTGCTGCGCTGTATTTCCTTTTTTCGCACTGGTAGTGATGATGAATCAGTGTGTCAGTTGTTCAAAACAAAAAAAAAGCAAAAAAGACGGTCACATGTTGCGTTTATTTGGGTATTCACAAAGTTATGAAGCAAAAACTGTTAATTATCATTAAAAACCCAAGAGTGAACTCACGTTTAACCTTTGAGCGGTGTTTTTTAATTGTTTTTCCTTTTTTTGCGAATTAATTATGACAAATCGAAAACAAGTTTCAATATAAACCGCAAAACAAAAAATAGCTTGAAGGTATTAAAAATGCAACAACAAAATGTTGAGAATGGGAAGGTCTGATTTGAATGGGTCATGTGCACAGTTAATTATATAAATTTAAACAAAAATGGATATGAAAATAATAGATTATTTTAATTAATTATTGATTTAAAATGCAAAGTTTATAACGGTTATTATTATATTTCGAATGATTCATTTTCTCACTAAATTGTCGGTAGTTTCTTATATAAGGTTCTCCGGGGATAAAAAACGACCATAGTAACAACCCAAAGAAACCATGATTTTTCGCTTTAGGAAAAAAGTTCATAATATGTATGAATTTTTTCATTATATGTATGAAACGCGATACTCTTACTAAAATCCAATTCTTATAATGATTTTATTAGAAAATAGGGGAAACCACCACAGAAATAAAAATAATGTATAACAGGTTATGAAAAATAATTCATACATATTATGAATGAACTCTATTCCTAAAGCGGAAAAGACTGGTTGCTTCTGAGAGAGACTGGAAAAACAATTTTGTGTTTTATTAAATTAAAAAAATTATGTTATATTTTTAATTTAATTAATATAAAATCCTCATTATATTACGCATATTATAATATTTATATATGTATGTATGTAAGTATGTGTCTACATATGTATTTCCTTAGTATATCCATCACACAAGTGTATTTCATATTTCGTCGATATTCTTTAATTAATCCAATATCTGTCAATTAAAATCATCTATGCAATTAAATGATAGGATATTGTTGTCAAATAAAATGTTTCTTAAATGGCCATTACTTTTTATGTTTTCAATCGCAAATCATTTAAAATAGTATCTGCGTTATGGTATTATTAAAAATTATTGGAAAAATCTTCCTGTCTTGTAGCGTTGTGGCTTATTTGTGGAGGTCGTTACAATTTTTATGTATGAAAAACAAGTTTTTGATGGCTATCGATTTTTGTTTGCAATTGCAATTTTTTGTAATAAATTAAAGCCTTTGTTGTCTATGAATTTATAACAAGCTATTGTTTTGTAAACTATTTTTATTTTTAATGCTTGTTTGTAGCATTTTTACAACATTCATTATTGTGCGGCATAGCATTTCCGTTTTCTTCTTGCAGTTTAAAAATAGTTTTGCGGAAATAATTTTACATTTTTTTCTACATATGTGGCCTTATTTTCAAGTGATATTCGATAAGGTATTTGGTGGTCTTGATATTAATCTAAAGAGTAAATCCACCAACAAAAAAGAGGTTAGGTGTTAAGCTATACATAGTGACTATACAAACTGTGCTTTCTGTAGTATTTTATCCAATCTTAAATAAAGATGGGTCATATCGGTCCACTCCTTCGGTTAACTCCCCTACGAAAGTTCCAAAAGGGATCAATCGATATCAAACTCCAAACTTTGCTCCTAGTGTTACTAAAGGTATTTGTCGACCTTTAGTTGCCGGAACTTAATAACTGAAAAAACACATTAGAGTTTGACTTAATCCCGTGTAGACATTGTTTTATTCCCCGATACGATAGTGTTACTAAAGGTATTTGTCGACCTTTAGTTGACAGAACATAATAACTGAAAAAAAAACACATTTCTACGGGTTTGACTTAATCCCGTGTAGACATTGTTTTATTCGCCGATACGATTTGTACTATGTAAAACGAGGATACGATTTTACAATGCATTATGGACGTTATTCATGCAGGACTTTATCTCTCTACTAGCACACAGCTTATCTCTGGTAACTTGTAAGCACCCAGCTTTGCTCTTATTCAGCTTATTTCTTTACTCTTTAGATTACACTGACGAGTTTTGTTCGCGAATAGATTTACAACTAAACTCCCATCTGCTATTCACCCGTATTTATAACCTCTTGCGCTTACATAGACTGTTCCAGCAGCCTTCATCTGGAAGGTTCTCCAATGTTCAAACGAAATCCATATTCACATACACACAGACTTGTATACAAACAGACGAAAGAATGTAAACAATAGGGTTATGACTTTTGGACATTTTTTTCTCAAAAATGATTTCCTTTAACAGGGATGAATGAACTTTTGCATATTAATCACTAAAATAACGTTTGTTCCATTGAAACATAAAAAAGTTCACGCACAAATCGATTTAAAAAATTAAAAAATTGTTTTTTGAAAAAATGTTTGTAATGAAAAAAATCTCAAAAATTATTTGAAAATGTTCGAAAATATCTTCTTAATATTCAAAAGTATTTTTAAAAGTCTATACTTATTTTATTTTTCTTTAAATTTTAAGTTATTCAAAAATATTTTTTAAATACATTCAAAAATATTCAAACCTATTTTAAAAATGCAAAAAATATTTTTTAAATATTACGGCATTTTTTGAATATTAAAAAATGTTTTTTTCAAAATTATTTTTTAAATGTCTACACTTATTTTATTTTTCTTTAAATTTTAAACTATTCAAAAATATTTTTTAAATATATTTAAACATATTTTAAAATATTCAAACATATTTAAAAAAAATATTTTTTAAATATTACGGAATATTTTTTGAATATTACAAAATATTTTTTAAACTCCACGCTTAGTGGTGCAAAATACATATCTTAATATTTCAAAATATTTTAAAATATTGAAAAATATCTTCTAAATATTCAAAAATATTTTTTTTTTAATCTACGCTTAATGGTTGAATAATTTTTTTTTTAAATTTTAAAATATTCAAAAATATATTTTTATATATATTGAGACACATTTAAAAAAATGCAAAAATATTTTTGAAATATTACGGAATAATTTTTACCTTTTTCCTGTTGTAGGATTGAATAAACTTTTGCCTACTTATAACTAAAATAACGTTTATTCCATTATTATTTTAAAATATTCGAAAATATCTTTTCAATATTCAAAAATATTTTTTAAAAGTCTACACTTATTTTATTTTCTTTAAATTTTAAATTATTGAAAAATATTTTTTTTAATATATTCAAAAATATTTTAACATATTTAAACATATTTTACAAAATGCAAGAATATTTTTTAAATACTACGGAAATTTTTTTTAATATTAAAAAATGTTTATACTCAACGCTTAGCGGTGCAAAAAAATTATCTAAATATTTCAAAATATTTTAAAATATTCAAAAATATCTTCTCAATATTGAAAAATATTTTTTTTAATCTACGCTTAATGGCATAAAATATTTTTCTTTAAATTTTAAAATATTCAAAAATATATTTTTTATATATATTCAAACAAATTTTAAAAAATGCTATAATATTTTTGAAATATTACGGAATATTTTTTAAATTTGAAAATTTTTGCCTTTTTAGGCGAAGATCATTTTTTTAAGATAAACTTTTTAATTTTTTTTAAATCGAGCTTTATGATCTAATGCAAGTGAGAAAGGAAAGCCGACGATTCGAACCCAGACACCCACCACTATGTGACATGCATGTTTCGCCTTCGGTAAAGGCTCTTCAGACATATCGGATGTGGAGCGGCTTCGATGTCCTCGAACTTTTCTTCTTTCAAATGCATTTTTGTTTTGTATTTTACAACAACAATGAGGATTTTCCCATTTAGTTGTGCTTTCATGACAAACGCTTAGCGCTGCCTTACGCGAATGAATAAACTTTAGCCTACAAATAACTAAAATTACGTTTCTATTTCTTCTCAATATTGAACAATATTTTTTAAAAATCAATGCTTAATGGTGGCAAATATTTTTCTTTAAATTTTAAAATAATGGAAAAAGTTTTTTATTTAATATTTTCAAAAATATTTTAAAAAATACTTTTAAATATATTCAAAAATATTTGTTCAATATTAATGAATATTTTTTAGTTATTAAAAAATATTTTTTAAAATATTTTTGAAAATATTAAATAAAAAATATTTTAAAAAATACTTTTAAATATATTCAAAAATATTTGTTCAATATTAATGAATATTTTTTAGTTATTAAAAAATATTTTTTAAACTCTAGGCTTAGTGGCGCAAAATATTTTTTCTAAATGTTTCAAAATTCAAAAATATTTTTTAAAATTGACACTTAATTTTTTTTTAAATTTTAAAATATTTAAAAATATTTTTTTTAAATATATTCAAACATATTTTAAAATATTCAAAAATTTTGTTTTTCAAAATAGTCAGGATTAATCCCATAGTCGTTGTTTTAATATGTTATTAAAACAACGACTATGGGATTAAGCCTGACTATTTTGAAAAACAAAACAGAAGTCGTCATCCCAAACAAAAAACGCCAACCCTCCTAATATTCAAAAATATTTTAGAAAATTTAAAATTGATTTTTAAATATTAAGAATATTTTTTAAGCTTCGCGCTTAGCGGTGCAACATAATTTGCTAAATATTGTAAAATATTCAAAAATATTTTTTTTAATCCACGCTTAATGGTGGAACATATTTTTCTTTAAATTTTAAAATATTCAAAATTATATGTTTATATATATATATATATATATATATATATATATATATATATATATATATATATATATATATATATATATTCAAACATATTTTAATAAATGCAATAATATTTTTGAATAAACTTTAGCCTACTAATACCTAAAATTACGTTTATTCCATTCAAATATTGAAAAAGGTCATGCACAAACAACTTTGAAAAAATTTTGAAATTTTATTTTTTGTTAAAAATTATATCTTTGAAAAAACAAAGCGCTTACGACATTTTTATGTTCCTCAGAATTAAAGAAAATTAGAAAGAAAATGAGAAAGAAATGTTATGTCAGTTTGGTTAACTCATGTGGCTCTAAATTTTATTTTCAAATATATATGTATGTATCTGCTTACAGTGACTCCAAAAGTTTCCCAAAATTCCAATAAATTCAAATTTTAAAATCATTTTGTGTGTGAGGTTTTTCACCGAATCACCTTAAAATTAAGATTTTATGTAATCTTATGTAGAAACTCATCACGCTATGATACAGGGATATGAGGTTCTAAAAAAGTCATAACCCTAGTAAACAACGCATCAATGCGCCAGCGGTAATAAATACGAGGGGTTACAATGACGTCACAATGTAGAAGATTCAATTATGCTTTTACATCATTGATGCTCAAAATATTTTGTTCATTAGTCTCTCTGAGAGTGACTTTCCTTTGCTAAACCACGGCAGATGAGAAAAAAAGAGAACGTGTGTTGTTTTTGTAGTCACGTTAACGTATATGGATGATCTTGGCTGCTCTACATTGTGACGTCATTATAAATGAATTAAAGAGAGAGAGAGAGAGTACAACAACAATTTATCTAAGTACAGTTCAGGCACCATACTTTTCTATTGCATACTTTACGGGGCGTCATTGTGTGAGTGCATGCTTTTTCAATGGGTTGAATTGTGTGTGTGGAGAGAGCAGCCTAATTGCCTGACCTGGATCTAAGTAAAGAGCAGCGTCAGGCGAGAGAGCGCCCACGTGCGCTCATTTAACGTTGCTCTCTACACACACACAATTCAACTCATTGAAAAAGCATGCACTCACACAATGACAACCCATAAAGTATGCAATAGAAAAGTATGGTGCCTGACGCTGGTAAAGAGTGTGAATTAAGATTCATCAATAATTTTATGATTGTAGCGATAGTTGTTGTTGTTGATTATTATTTCCATTCTACTGGTATTGCAGAAGCTATAGTTTTTACATTACTTTGTAATGGGCTATTCTGTCCATGTGGCTCCCAAATTTTTTCTGGGAAAAAGAGTCAGCTAATATAATCCTGCTTCAAATGTTTCTAAAACTATTTTGAAAAAACAAAATTACAACAGCTATTCCAATAAAAAAAAACGCCGTTGCTCTATTTGTACACTAAAATAGTGAAATGTGGCTCACCACATATTTTACCTGATTTTTCCGTCAACATTCTCAATCTCAAAATATCCTCCACTGTGCTCATTCTCTCTGCGTTTTTTTGCTGATGACAGTCATTGTGCATTGCGACGACATCAGCCAACATCTTTAACATTCATGCATCCCTCACTGGACTTGTGCCCCAATTAAACATACATACACTTGGAACACTTGTTTCGTTGCCGCCAAAGCTATATTTACGATTTATATGTAACACATGTACATATGTGTATATACATATATATGTTTATATATTTTTTATGAGGATGTTAATCAACTGCATTAAGTTCACTGGTAATTACAAAGCAATTTCTTTTCTTATCTATCAAACAGAACTATATTTTGTAGTTATATAAGTTATAAGTTTAATGGGTGTTATACAAATATATACAGCGACATGGAAGAACCAAGACGATGAAGAAAACAAAAAATGGGCAAAAAAACTTTCCATGCACTATTTTCCTAGTTTCAAGGGAAATGGATAAAAATAAAAACAGTGAATTGAATGCGTAGAAAAGAAAAGTTGAAGAACAAAATTTATTAAATTGAAGTAAAAATTGGAAATGATGAAGACTGGGATATATTTTGAAGGGTATATAATACGCTTTCGTATCAAAAATTACGATTATCTAATTGATTTGATTTCAATTGTTCAATTGCGGCTTAAGCAGCTGATTCTATTTAATCTAGAATATGCATGGTATCAAGTACCGTATATGAACATTTATTCACAGGAATCTTGTTTTAAATTTATTACCATTGTATTTTTTGGGATCCAATCAAAATCAATTAAAAACGTGTGTCAATTATAAAGCAAAACCACCAACCACAAGAATGCTAAAAATTCCCCAAAAATAAAATAAAAATAATGCAATAACTGCATCTTCTGATTTTAAATCATTCAAATTTAATTTTTATATTTTTATTATTTGTGTCTGGTAATTAACATATTAACGATAGTCTGTCTCGCCGCTTTATAGTCTTCATAGAGTTTAGTGCACCGATTTCATTTGCATATCACGTTTTTCGAACAGGTTTCTTATTCAATTTTCTATTACCATATTTAGGTATTCAAAGAAACCACCAAGAATAGTTTAACCCTTTTGTTTTGTTCTACTTTTATTGGTAGATGCAATAAAAACAAAATATTACATCAGTAGAAAAAAATCTGATATAATAAGAAAATATGCATTAGAGTAATAAAGAAAAAATTAATAGGTAAGAACGTTTTAGTAAGTTTTGACCTTCTGATTAATTGCGACGATGTTCTTGATTAAATGGAATGTGGGCGTAATACGCCACCTACATCATTATTTTCCAGAATAATGACAAATAAATTCAGCAAATGTGAAATTGTTTTCAATTCACTAAATATTAAAATAAAATAATTTATTATAAATATTAAATTTCGACGAAATTTACTATATAAATAGTCAATTTCGACGAAATTTTAGTCACTTTCGACGAAATTTGCTATAAATAGACAATTTCGACGAAATTTACTATAAATAGTCAATTTTGACGATATTTGCTGTAAATAGTAAATTTCGACGAAATTTGCTATAAATATACAATTTCGACGAAATTTACTATAAATAGTCAATTTTGACGATATTTACTATAAATAGCCAATTTCGACGAAATTTGCTATAAATAGACAATTTCGACGAAATTTGCTATAAATAGACAATTTCGACGAAATTTGCTATAAATAGACAATTTCGACGAAATTTGCTATAAATAGACAATTTCGACAAAGTTTGCTATAAATATACAATTTCGACGAAATTTACTATAAATAGTAAATTTTGACGATATTTACTATAAATAGCCAATTTCAACGAAATTTGCTGTAAATAGTCAATTTCGACGAAATTTACTATAAATAGTCAATTTCGACGAAATTTACTATAAATAGTCAATTTCGACGAAATTTACTATAAATAGTCAATTTCGACGAAATTTACTATAAATAGTCAATTTCGACGAAATTTACTATAAATAGTCAATTTCGACGAAATTTACTATAAATAGTCAATTTCGACGAAATTTACTATAAATAGTCAATTTCGACGAAATTTACTATAAATAGTCAATTTCGACGAAATTTACTATAAATAGTCAATTTCGACGAAATTCGCTATAAATAGTCAATTTCGACGAAATTTACTATAAATAGTCAATTAAGACGAAATTTACTATAAATAGTCAATTTCGACGAAATTTACTATAAATAGTCAATTTCGACGAAATTTACTATAAATAGTCAATTTCGACGAAATTTACTATAAATAGTCAATTTCGACGAAATTTACTATAAATAGTCAATTTCGACGAAATTTACTATAAATAGTCAATTTCGACGAAATTTACTATAAATAGTCAATTTCGACGAAATTTACTATAAATAGTCAATTTCGACGAAATTTACTATAAATAGTCAATTTCGACGAAATTTACTATAAATAGTCAATTTCGACGAAATTTACTATAAATAGTCAATTTCGACGAAATTTACTATAAATAGTCAATTTCGACGAAATTTACTATAAATAGTCAATTTCGACGAAATTTACTATAAATAGTCAATTTCGACGAAATTTACTATAAATAGTCAATTTCGACGAAATTTACTATAAATAGTCAATTTCGACGAAATTTACTATAAATAGTCAATTTCGACGAAATTTACTATAAATAGTCAATTTCGACGAAATTTACTCTTAATAGTCAATTTCGACGAAATTTACTATAAATAGTCAATTTCGACGAAATTTACTATAAATAGTCAATTTCGACGAAATTTGCTATAAATAGTCAATTTCGACGAAATTTACTTTAAATAGTCAATTCGACGAAATTTACTATAAATAGACAATTTCGACGAAATTTACTATAATTTACTATAAATAGTCAATTTCGCAGAAATTTCCTATAAATAGTCGATTTCGACGAAATTTTCTATAAATAGTCAATTTCGACGAAATTTTCTATAAATAGTCAATTTCGACGAAATTTTCTATAAATAGTCAATTTCGACGAAATTTACTATAAATAGTCAATTTCGACGAAATTTACTATAAATAGTCAATTTCGACGAAATTTACTATAATTTACTATAAATAGTCAATTTCGACGAAATTTACTATAATTTACTATAAATAGTCAATTTCGCAGAAATTTCCTATAAATAGTCGATTTCGCAGAAATTTCCTATAAATAGACAATTTCGCAGAAATTTCCTATAAATAGACAATTTCGACGAAATTTACTATAAATAGACAATTTCGACGAAATTTACTATAAATAGTCAATTTCGACGAAATTTATTATAAATAGTCAATTTCGACGAAATTTACTATAAATAGTCAATTTCGACGAAATTTACTATAAATAGTCAATTTTGACGAAATTTACTATAATTAGTCAATTTCGACGAAATTTACTATAATTAGTAATAATTATGTGTTTGTATAATCTCATGGTTTCCAGTAATAATAAACTCTCTCTTAAATATCCAGGAAACCATTTAACATGCATACATATGTATGTATATAAAAACACATCAGGACAACACACAAATGTGGCACATTGAATCCATTAAAAATTGACATGTTTGGGATTTTTTAAAATAAATCAAAAAATAATGGAACTACAGATTCTCATAAAAGAATGATAATTTCCAAAAAACCGCATAGTCAAGGTTCAAATACACACACACATACACACGCCGTGACACTAAGAAATTTATTCGCAAATTCATTGTTATTATAGAAGTTTATTGACTCTTTGTCCGGAGATGGAGACATAAGACACTTTACACCGACACCTAAATGTTCTTTATTGCATCTTCTTCCGCTGAATCTTTGGTTGACTATGACCTCGTTGGAATGTGAAAGAAGCGAAGCTTTTAATGTTATTGTGTTACTTCATAAATACATGCATGATTGTTCATAATTTACAATGACTTTATTTGGGAGGAGATAATAATTTTGACATAATTTTACGATTTGTCATTGGAGCCGACGAAATGAGATGCAAAATTACCACAAATTGGGGATATCATTGAAAGTTTTTTTTTTTGTTTGGTTGAGATCAATATTTTATTGATTAATGCTAATAATTAAAACAAAAATATTGAGGACTCCTAAAAGTGAAAAAGTGAAGAAAGTCACAATACAACTGTGCCCAAATTGTGTGTAAGAAGTCCTCTTTGTATTATATGGATGGCATGTTCCAGAACCTTTAAGAATATATTCTTTAAATTTTTCGAAATATGAAACAAAAAATAATTTTTTAGAAAAAATAGAAATTTAAAAAAAGAAGCAACAAATTGAAATTCTTATTTTTTTAATTTAAACTAGCGGACCCGGCGAACTTCGTCTCGCTATTAAGGAATAAAATTTCATACAAAAACTCAATTTTCGATTTTTCCAATTTTCCGACTTTTCCAGAGAGATTTTCCAAAATTTTCTTCCGTAAAGACCTTCTCCTCGAAAATACGAATAACTGACAAAAAATTTTACAGAAATCGGCCTAGCCGTTCTCATTTTATGAATTACTATACATTTTTTACACCATTTTTATATATATATAGATAGATTTTTGTTTTATTTGCTTAAGAGTGGAATATTTTTTTAATTTAAATTTCTTTTTTTTTTCTTTTTTCGAAAAACATGGATTTTTTACGAATATTTTTACATAAAAAGTGAATTTATTAAATTATATTTTTTCTAAAAAAAAAATAATTTTCCTTTTTTATAAAATGAACATTTTTGTTTTCAAAACAAATTATTTTTTAATTGAATTAATTGAGCTATCATGACCTAAGACAACAATTAAATACAAATTATTTTTTTCTAAAAAAATGGCATTTTTAATTTTAATTTTTTTTAATTAAATTAATAGTAATTTCATTAAATAATAAGTATTTTTTTAAATGAAACTTTATTTTTTTTTTCTAAAAAAATGACATTTTAATTTTTTTTAATGAAAGTTGTAATTTTTCTTCTTTTCTCCACCGAAGTTTTCAATAACTTCTTCAACAAAAAACTTTTTATGAAATTTTTAATTTTACCTTTTTCTTAAAATTAAATTAATAGTAATTTCATTAAATTATATTTTTCTAACAAAATGAAACTTTATATTTTTTCTAAAAATCGACATTTTTTTTCTTAAATGAAATTTGTAATTTTTCTAAAAAAAAAAATAAATTTATATTTTTTCCTAAAATAAATTCTAGGGAACATAGTTTCGATCCTCGTCAAAGGATCTCACCAGTTCCCTTGTTTCTGGTGCTCCACCGAAGTTAATTATACCCTCAGCCTTTAGGCTATGAAGGGTATATACACTTTCATACGGGCAAAATGTGCCTCATCGAAATAATGGTTTTAGACCCCAAGTATGTTTGGACGAAATGTGTTTCAGACAATTTGGAGTCGATTGAGCAATGTCCGTCCGTCTGTCTGTCTGTCTGTCTGGCTGGCTGGAGCGCACGATAACTCTCGAAGGGATGAACCGATTCGGTTCAAATTTTGGCTTTCGTAATATTTTGTCCAAACTTAGTTTAAGTTCGAAGATGAGCTATATCGGTCCACTCCTTCCGGTACCTCCCCCACAAAAGTTCGAAAATGTTCGGAAAATTTGTACGCACGATAACTCTTGAAGGGTGTAACCGATTTGGTCCATACTTTGCCCATCGTGGAGCGTGTACCAGACTTAGATTAGGTTTTAATATGGACTCAATCGGTCAACTCCGTCGGGTACCTCCCACACAAAATTTTGGAAAAGTTCAGTTTAGGAACATCTCTCGAATCGCTTTGATTTTTGCTTTAGCAACTTGTATTCACTGCCCTCCATACGACGGTATAAGTTTCATCAGGGGCAAGTCCATACTTCCTGAGAAAATAGCCTGAAAGTTGCAAAAAACCCCTATGACACCGTGTGAGGAGGTTGGAGGGCAAAATAACTCTCGAACAGGTCTGCCGATTCGGTCCAAAGTTTGGCCTTAGTAATATTTTGTCCAAACATAGTTTATGTTCGAAGATAAGCCATATCGGTCCACACCTTCAGGTACCTCCCCCACAAAAGTTCAAAAATGTTCGGAAAAATTGTGCGTACGATAACCCTTGAAGAGAGTGTCCGAATTGGTCCATACTTTACACATCCTAATATATCTACCAGATATAGACCAGGTTCAAATATGGACTATATTTGTCAACTCTATCCGGTACCTCCCACTCAAAATTTCGGATACATGTTCACTTTAAGACCTGCTTTCGAATCACTTTGATTTTTGTTGAAGCAACTTGCATTGCTGCCTCAATTGCGATGGTAAAAGTTGTGTCAGGGGCAAGTTCATACTTCTTGAGCAAACATCCCTGAAGGTCTAAAAAACCCCTATGGATGGAGATCCATTCTCTTTAGTATCTCCTCCGCAAAACTTTTGATATTTAATCCTAATCAACATTTTTGTCAGTTCAAACGCACAACATTTTTAAAACCCCATAAATACATGCGTTTTTTGGAAAAAAAATTGTTTCAATATACACAGGCTGAGGGTATATCTCTGTCGGCAAAGCCGACTGATACTTTTTTACTTGTTTTCAATAACTTCTTCAACAAAAAAAAAACATTTTTATACCCAAACATCAATCTTCGACTCGAAAAATAAGAGTGACCAAAGATAAAAATTAAATTTTTAATTCGGTATTTTTTTAAGATTAAATTAATTGTAATTTTATTAAATTATACTTTTCTAAAAATTTAATTTTAATTTGTTTTCTAAAAATTTTTATAATTATTATTTAATTGTAGTTTTTTCTAAAATTTAAATTTTTTCTTTTATTTTGTTCAAAATATTTTAATTTTTATTTTGTTTTAAAATTTTTGCTTTTTTCTAAAAAAATATATTTTTTCTAAAGACTGAAATATTTAAATTTATTTATAAATTAATATTTTCTAAAATAAAATTAATTGTAATTTTATTAATTATTTTTTCCAAAAAAAATAAATTTTTTGTTTTCTAAAAAAATATTATTATTTAATTGAAATTTTTGTTTTTTTCTTAAACATAATTTTTTCTAATTTTTTTTATTTAGTTCCAACAATTTTATTTTTTAAATTTTTAATTTTTTTTTTCTAAAAATTGAGTATTTTTTCAAAGATGTAATTTTATTTTTTTTTTTGTAAAAAAAATTTATTATTATTTTTAATTTTGTTTTCTAAAATTTAATTTTTTTTTTTATTTTTTTTTTCAAAAAATTTGATTTTTTTGTTTCAAAAATTTTGTTTTTTTTTTCTAAAAACAAATTTATTTTTTTCTGAAGACTGAAATATTTAAATTAATTTATAAATTATTTGTTCTAAAATTAAATTAATTGTAATTTTATTAATTATATTTTTTCTTAAAAATAAGTTTTTTATTTTTTTTTTCTAAAAAAAATATTATTCTTTAACTGAAATGTTTGTTTTGTTTTCTTAAAATTAATTTTATTCTCATTTTTTATTTAGTTCCAAAAATTTTATTTTTTTCTAAAAATTAATTATTTTGTAAAGATTGAAATTTTTATTTTCTAAAAATGGAAATAGAACATTGGTGGCGTTTATTTAATTGGGATAGCTGTTACAATTTTTATTTTTCAAAATAGTCTGGCTTAATCCCTTTTGTTGTTTTAATATTTAAAACAACAAGTTTATTAGTGGAGAAGGTTTGGCATTGTACGCCAAGGGGTAAGGCAAGGAAGACTAGTTTCGATCCACGCCACTGGATCTCATCAGTTCCCTTTGTTTCTTATTTGTGGATATTATCCACCGAAGTTATTTTTCAATAACTTCTTCAACAAGAAACTTTTTATACCCAAACATCAATCGTCAGCTCGAAGTATAAACGTTAACAAAGAAAAGCATTCAATGAGAAGTTTTTCTTTGGTAACCTAACACAACTCCGACGAAAGTGTTTACGAAACAAAGCAAACCTTCTTCCATTTGGGTATGTGCTTTTGTTGAAAAATCAACGACACATACGAGTGGAAGAAGGTTTGCTTTGTTTCGTAAACACTTTCGTCGGAGTTGTGTTAGGTTACCAAAGAAAAACTTCTCATTGAATGCTTTTCTTTGTTAACGTTTATACTTCGAGCTGACGATTGATGTTTGGGTATAAAAAGTTTCTTGTTGAAGAAGTTATTGAAAAATAACTTCGGTGGATAATATCCACAAATAAGAAACAAAGGGAACTGATGAGATCCAGTGGCGTGGATCGAAACTAGTCTTCCTTGCCTTACCCCTTGGCGAACAATGCCAAACCTTCTCCACTAATAAACTTGTTGTTTTAAATATTAAAACAACAAAAGGGATTAAGCCAGACTATTTTGAAAAATAAAAATGGAAATTTTATTTATTAAATTATTTTTTCTAAAAAAATTAAATTTATATATATAAATTTGAAGATACAAATTAAATTTTTAATTTTTTTTTTCTAAGATTAAATTAATTGTAATTCTATTAAATTATACATTTCCAGAAAATGTAATTTTATTTTTTTTCTAAAAATTTTTATTATTCTTTAATGGTAGTTTTGTTCTAAAATTTAAATTTTTTCTTTTATTTTTTTATTTATTTTTTTTTTCAAAAAATTTTAATTTTTTTTTGTTTAAAAATTTTTTTTCTAAAGACTGAAATATTTAAATTAATTTATAAATTATTATTTCTAAAATTAAAAAAAAATTAAAATTAAAAATTATTTTTTTTTCTAAAAAAATTATTATTCTTTAATTGAAATGTTTGCTTTTTTTTCTTAAAATTAATTTTGTTCTCATTTTTTTATTTAGTTCCAAAAATTTTATTTTTTTTTTAATTTTTATTTTTTTTAAAAAATTGATTTTTTTTAAAGATTGAAATTTTTATTTTCTAAAAATAGAAATGTTATTTATTAAATTATTTTTTCTAAAAAATTAAATTAATATATATAAGAGTGACCAAAGATACAAATTAAATTTTTAATTTTGTTTTTTTTTTTCTAAGATTAAATTAATTGTAATTCTATTAAATTATATTTTTCTAAAAAATGAAATTTTAATTTTTTTTCTAAAAATTTTTATTATTATTCCTTAATTGTAGTTTTTTTTCTAAAGTTTAAATTTGTACTTTAATTTTTTTTTCAAAAAATTTTAATTTTATTTTAAATTTTGTTTTTTCTAAAAACAATTTTATTTTTTCTAAAGACTGCAAAATATAAATTAATTTATAAATTATTTTTCTGAAATTAAATTAATTAGTAATATATATATAATTTTTATTAATTATATTTTTTCTTAAAAACTAAATTTTTATTTTATATAAAAAAAAATTATTATTATTTAATTGTAATTTTTGTTTTTATTTTTCATAAAATTATTTTTTTTTTCTAATTTTTTTGTTTAGTTCCAAAAATTTTAATTTTTATTTGTTTTTTATTTTTTTTTTTCTAAAAATTTATTATTTTCTTAAAGATTGACATTTTCATTCTTTAAAAATTTAAATGTTATTTATTAAATTATTTTTTTTTTCTAAAAAATTAAGTTTATATTTAAAAAAACTGAAATTTATTTTTTTTATAAAAATTAGTTTTTACACCCTCTCAACCATAAGATGAAAATTATGTACATTAATTTGTTAAATATAGACCATAATATTAATACAAATATTTTTGTCTTATTAAAATTATTACTACTAAATTAATTATATATATTTTATTATTATATATTTAAATGCATTCCATATTATTATTATTATTATTATTATTATTATTATTATTATTATTATTATTATACAACTATTTTGAACAACACTTTAGTTATTTCCTTATCTAACCCTTTCCTGTTTCTCTTCTTCTTTTCCAGGTTTCTTATCATGTCGCCAAGTACTAAATCTTCTAACAATGTTTGGCTTTATGCTGAACTATGCCCTGCGGGTAAATCTTACAATTGCCATTGTGGCAATGGTAAAACCAGAAAATGCAACCAAAGATGACAGTCTAACAGCTAATGTCACATCCACAACGACCACCACCAGCACAACAACAATGGCGCCCAATGCAAATGGTACATCAATCGGTGAAGAAGTGGAGGATGATCGTTTTGCCTGGGACACGTATCAACAAAATTTTGTATTGGGTTGTTTTTTCTGGGGTTATATTCTAACTGAATTGCCTGGAGGCCGTTTAGCTGAATTGATTGGTGGTCGTCGTGTCTTTGGCCACTCCATGTTGTGGGCCAGTTTGTTGACTTTGATTACTCCATTGTCGGCCCATATCAACTATGTATTCTTGATAATTGTTCGTGTTGTCCTCGGTTTTATGTTGGGTGCCTCATGGCCAGCCATTCACCCAGTTGCTGCTGTTTGGATTCCGCCAAATGAGAGATCGAAATTCATGTCCAATATGATGGGTGAGTGGGAAGAAAGATATATTAATGATTAAAACAAAAGTAAATTAATGTTTAAATTTTCTTATTTAGCTTCTTCTTTGGGTGCTGCTATTACCATGCCTATTTGTGGTTTCCTTATTTCCGTTGCCGGTTGGTCCAGTGTTTTCTATGCAACTGGTAAGATATTTTATTTGAAATATTCGAAGTGTTTGTTATCAATCCAAATTCATTGTCACCTGTAGGTGCCGCTTAAAAGTATATATTTATTGTTGCCATTAGGTCCTCCTATAAGTGTTTAAATGACCCGCGTTTAATCCGCGAACATCTCGGACGGGACAAGGCAGACTTCTCGCATATCAATGAGTGCACCCCGATTTATATTAACTCATGATATGGGATATGCTACACTTGAAAATTTGATGTTGCTTGTCCTGGAAATCGAAATGGCATCGTGGTGGCATACGTCTATTTTAGTTTGAAGGCCTCATAATGATCATTAAACACGAAAACATGTTGTTATTTAAAGGTGCCCTTAGAAATCTTTAAAAAAAATCCCCTTTTTTGCTAGGTTTACATTTACGAAATCAACTCGATTTCAACTGTCATTTCCATTGGTTAAACGTCAAATGAAATCCAATGGATTTCAGATGAGTTTTCATTTGACGTATACGCAAAGGAATTGACAGTTGAAATCGAGTGGATTTCGTAAATGTAAACCAAGCATTATATACTTCATAATCGTTTTGAGAGCTTTTTGTTGGCACATTTTTCTTGTCAATGGAAAAATATTGCTAACGCCTTGTGAAATATGGACATACAACATAGTAAAATTTATAAATCTGTTGTTATGTTTTAAAGTAGACTCACCGCTTATTTAATGAATTCCCATCAAATCACCTTCAACATCCTATTCGAAAATTCACATTAAAAATCGTGTATTTAGCGCTTAACAACTTTGTTGCTATTTTTTTTGTCAATAAACAAATAGGACTGGTCTTAATTAATTATGTAAATAATTTACGGTTCTATTTGAACACAATTAATTAATTCTGAACGGAAACACGCTTAATTCATAATTACGATGTGTCAGGCCTTTAATTGTTATTATATATTTCACATTTCTTATTAGTGTTGCAGCTAATCAGCAGGAATTGTTAATAGGCTACTGACCCCTATTAGTCTATATACATATGTGTGTATACATTTATTCCTTTGAACTCTTATAAAGAGCATGAAGTCACGTGTAATTCAATAAGATCATTTCTATTATTAACCTATTGACGTTGTTATTTGTATTCCAAGCGGCAAATAGCATTGAATTGCATATGTAAACAATGACAAGTGTAATGTTCGTCCAAACGTGTAAACAACCACATGTGGATGAACCATATTTACATCAGAAACTACTCATTGGATAATATAATTGGAATCGATCTAGCCATATCCTTTAGTTTGTTTGGTTAATACGATATATCAGCAATAGATTAGCCGATTTGGTCCATACTTTGTACATAATAATATTTCTCCTGAACTTACATCAAGTTCGGAGATGGCTTATAGCTACATACTCCAACGGTTACCTCATCCACAAAAATCACGTTTTGATTAAGTGGAGTTTAAGACGAAGGTAGATCACAAGGACTACCTGATCACCATGATATATTTTTTCGTAGCCAAATCCATACTTCTCCATATAGTTATCCGAAAGCTCTAAGAAACCCTACTACCACCCACTATTTTGGCTGTTGATTCTGTAAAGATAATATACGAATGGAGAATCCGATTTGGTTGAAACTTTGAAAAACGTAATATTTTTCAAAAGTACATAATGTTCCATGATGGTCTATATCAGGCAACATAAGTTTAAAGTTGTTTCTTGTGTACAGTTTAAAGGTTGTTTGAGGATTACTTACTTACTTACTTAGCTGGCCCATTACAGAACATTTGTTCTATAGGCCGAACTAAGAAGAGATCTCCATTCCTCTCTATTTGTTGCTTTGCACTCTGGAATACCGCGCCTTTTCATCTCATCATCCACTTGTTTGCGCCATCTATTCCTTGGCCTGCCAATTCTGCGTGCACCGCCATGTGGCATGTATTCATACGCCTTTTTAGCGGGTTCATCATCGCTCATTCTTATGATATGGCCTAGCCAACGCAATCGCTGCATCTCGATACGTTTAACTATATTGATGTCGTTGTATAGCAGATACAGCTCGTGGTTCATGCGACGTCGATATTCACCGTCAACGCAGATTGGTCCGTAGATCTTTCGAAGAATTTTTCTCTCAAACACACCAAGCACTGCCATGTCTGCTTGCGCAAGTACCCAGGCTTCGGAGCCATACATCAGCACGAGTAGTATCAGTGTTTTGTAGAGCGTTATTTTTGTTTGACGAGATGTGGCTTTGGTTTTAAACTGCTTACTTAAACCAAAGTAGCATCTGTTGGCCAATACAATTCTTCTTTTTATTTCACAACTGATGTCGTTTGTCGTGTTTACGGAGGTGCCGAGGTAGACGAAGTCTTTTACTACCTCAATATTATAGGAACCAACTTCCAGAGTCGGTCCGAGCTCAATGGACGCATTGCGCGTCGTCACCATCAACTTGGTCTTCTCACCGTTTACCGCCAGACCCACTTTAGCAGATTCTCCTTCGACCTTTATAAAGGTATCACTTACTTCTTTTACTGATCGGCCCATGATGTCTATATCATCAGCATAAGCAAGTAACATGTGACTATTGGTGTAGATTGTGCCACTTCTTTTGACGTTTGCCTCTCGTATAACCTTTTCCAGCAGGATGTTGAAGAGATCACACGAAAGGCTGTCTCCCTGTCTGAAACCTCTTTTGGTACAAAACTCTTCCGAGAGGTTCTTTCCTATTTTAACTGATGACCTCGTGTCAGTTAAAGTCATTTTACAAAGCCGGATCAGCTTTGCGGGGATACCAAATTCAGACATGGCTTGGAATACCTTTGAACGCAGCGGGCTGTCGAAGGCTACTTTATAATCGACAAAAAGGTGGTAGGTGTCGATCTGTATCTCTTGGGTCTTCTCCAGGATTTGCCGCAGGGTAAATATCTGGTCAATGGTGGACTTGCCAGGTCTAAAGCCGCATTGGTATGGTCCAATTATCTCGTTGACCATAGGCTTTAGTCGTTCGCACAATATCCCTGACACGATATTGTAGGCAATATGGAGTAGACTTATGCCCCTTTAGTTAGAGCATTCAGTCTTATCTCCCTTCTTGTGGACGGGGCACAGGATACTCAGGTTCCAATAGTCGGGTACTCGTTCTTCCTGCCAGATGGTCGCGTGTCGCCTCCGGTTTTGAAGAGCTCGGCTGGTAAGCCATCGGTCCCTGCTGCCTTATTATTCGTCAGCCGATTTATTGCTGTCCTTACCTCATCTTGGCTGGGCGGTATACATTCAATACCATCTTCGTCGTCTTCGCTGCTATTGGATACCAACAGATTTGAAAAATGTTCTTTCCATATCCTGAGTACACTATCTGTATCAGTTACCAAATTACCTTGCTGGTCTCTACAGGAGGATGTGCCTGTACCAAAGCCATCAGTTTGATGCTTGACTCTTTGGTAGAATTTTCGGACTTCATTCTGGCTCCTGTACATCTCGATTTTTTCACACTCCCGCTTTTCCATCCCTCTCTTTTTCCTGCGGAAAAGACGTTTCTCCTCTCTCCTTTTCTCCCTGTATCTCTCTCGTGCGCTACGCGTTGCTACTGATTGTAAAGTAGCCCTATATGCCGCATTTTTCTCTTCGGTGGCAGCACGACACTCCTGATCATACCATCGATTCCTTGGTGGAGGTCTCTGTTATCCAAGTATGGATTTTGCGGCTGTTTGCATGGAGTGGGCAATGCTTTGCCATTGCGCTGATATGTTATCGGGATGAGGAGTGCTTTGATTAAGCAATTGGGCTAGTTGAGTGTAATATGCTGTGGCTATCTGTTGTGATTGCAGCTTACCGATGTTTACTTTTCGTGTTGTGTCTGTTCGTACTTTGTTTGCTACGTTCAAGCGGGTGCGTACCTTTGCTGCAACAAGGTAGTGGTCCAATCAATGTTTGCGTCTCGGAACGATCGTATATCCAACACGCTCGATGAATGTCTTCCATCTATCACAACATGATCAGTCTGGAGACAGCCAGGTGCCCTTATGAATATCGAGATGATTAAATCTGGTACTGCTAAGTCTACCAGCCTCATACCATTGCCAGATGTTTCACTGTGGAGACTGAATTTCCCGACTGTTGGGCCAAAGATATTCTCCTTTCCAATTTTGGCATTAAATCGCCTAGAATGATTTTAATGTCATGGGCAGGGCAACGGTCATATGGTCATATGTTTCTTCTAAGCGCTCGTAAAATATTTCTTTGGTCTGTTCGTCATTTTCTTCAGTGGGAGCATGAGCGCAAATAAAGCTGATGTTGAAGAATTTAGCTTTTATTCGAATTGCAGCAAGTTTTTCATTCACTGGGGTGAAGCTGGAGACCGACTAACTACGAATCCGCAACCAAACTCATGCTTTACGTCATGGCAGCTATAATACAGTGCGTCACCTTTAGGTGTTGTTGTGACGCCTTTCCCAATCCATCATATTTCCTGTATGGCAGTAATATCGGCCTTGTACTTTTCAAGTACGTCTACCAATGCGAAGACTGCACCTTCTCTATAAAGAGTGCGAACATTCCAGGTGCAGATTCGCAGATCTTGGTCCTTAAAACGTTTGCGGGGTTCGTCAACTTTAGAGGGGTTTGTTTTTCTTTTCTTTCGTTTTTTCATAGTAGGCTAAACACTAATATTAATTCGATTTTGGAGATCAATAATTGCCCGGAGAGCAATAATCAATGCTCATCATGAACTGTGGCACACCATTCTAGACAAAGATCAGAGGTATAATAGATCTACATTTTGCATGGTGAACAAAGACCCTCCTGCGAGAATAAGAGTAGATTGCAACAACTCGCCAGACATCGCCACTGTGGCACCCGGCATGTCTTGGCAAGCCGCTCAGAGAATTTACCAATCAGCACTTCAGAGAGCTGTCCATTGACTCAGATATTCGGATAGCAGGGATAATTTTCCGGGTCCGCTGTAGCCGTTCCCAACATACCTGCTGATCGAATACCCGAAAATTTACCAAATTTTCAAGCAGAATCAACGGAGCCAGCAAAAAAGCGTCGTCGTATGACCCCTGACGACCCAAGATTTAGGTAACTTACTCTTGAAGTCAAAAGGCTAGTAGGCGAGCATAAGCGGAAAAAGTGGCCAGACCAGCTGAAGTAATACAACATTGGAAAAGGATTGACAAAATAGTGGACAATGATTACATCACACTCGGATCCGGAAAAGAAGGATAATAGAACGGTTGTTACTTTCAACGGCAGGACAGTGCACCCCTAAAGTGATAGGACAGAGAAGAATGTGCTAAGCCAATCACATTTCGATAGGACTTGCGGCTTCCAAGCAAAATCATGAAAACCTAAAAGAACTCTAAAAATGTGAACTTTAACCGTGTTTTATTTAATAAGCGCTCCGGGGATTTTTTTTTTGTTTTTTGATTTTTCTCATCTATGAACATTGTAGTTTCAGAATCCGTAAAAACTTCCCAGGTGCAGGCACCTTTCACTTAAAGTTGGTTCAAGAGTACCGTGTGTAGCACAGTGTTATCCAAAGTTTCAAACTTTGTCGGAGGGTAGTCTGTTCTATGTACTCAAACAGCGTGGAGTGCTTGACAGTATCAGAGGCTTTTGATATGTCGAACGCCACCAACACTGTCCTATCGCACGGCTTGTTCTGGTTAAGTCCTCGACCAATATCTGTGGAGATGGCGTGCAGCGCTGTGCTGCTTAAGAAACCCATGCTGATGATCGGCAAAATAGATAACGATTTCTGATGCGGGAGAGGAGTAAAGAACCAAGAGTCCTTGCTACGTGCGACAAAATCACAGTCGTCCTGTATAACTCACCTTTGTTAGAATCCATGCCTGGCTTCAGTAGCAGGATCACTCTGTCTAATTTTTAGACTTGTGGAATCTTCACGCTCATTTACTAAACCCATCGCCTCTGCTGGGAAATTTGATCTCACTTCTTCGGGTATTCGACCAGCAGGCTGCAGCAGTGATGATGTCTCGGAACGCCCTTTTTGGTATCCGAACGAACATTATCTCTCTCTTAAACTAGACCAATTAACTTTCTCCTGATTGATGAAAGTGCTGAGTTGTGCGGTGATGATATCGGGCGGTATACAATTGTGGGGAGATGGTCTAATCTGGGTGACGTCATTTGTCAGACCAGTAGTGCGATTCTCTAACTCATTTTTTGAGTTACCGACAATTGTCAGTAAAATTAAAATGCTTACAATTTCGGTACTTACCAATGTTTTTCGGTAAGTTTGCGACGAATAAAAAGCAGTCGTAAAGTTCTACCGATGGCAAGAGTGTTGTCAACTTTTATTTGAACTTTTCATTCATAATTTTGAGTTTTAATTTTACCGATTTTTGTAGGTAACTCAGAAAATGCGTTAGAGAATCGCACTACAGGTGATATCTGGCGAATTGTGACACTATCCGCTAATTCCGCTAGGGGCGTCCTCATTGACTTTGCAAAACGTAAAGCCATCAATCTGCTCTGCCAGCACTATACCCCTCTGGTCATTGCCTAGGGTCGAATGACACAAGTCATGATGAGAATTAAAGGCCCCCCAAGACCAAACGGTTATGACCCGCCAAAAGCGGGATAATGTTGGACCTAAAACCTGGAGTACAGCTATTTATCTGCGGGATGAATACGTTAAACAACTTTACCTCGGCATTTCTGACTTCTATCCAATACGTTCCACGTACGGGTCACTAGAGCCAGGCTCAAGCAAGATAGGGCAATAATATTCGTCCGACTTATGAAATCTACTATTTCCTCTATCTTACTCCGAACTCCATTGCAATTAAATTTCGAAAAGGACGAGTCTAGATTCTAGAGCAACCCCTGAAATGCCAATATATGTTGCATCTAACGGAAGTTTGCGGTTGTGACAAAATTATCACATCCATATTGGTTCTGGAGCTTCCTCCGTCCCAGTATGGACTAAAAAAAATCTGGAGCCAGTATTTCGGGATATGCTGATCCCAACACAGAAAAACGATTCAAATACAAACATGTATACAGTAAGGTGGTAGCTGCTAGCCGGAACCTTGATGTAATGTGGTTCCGGGTCAATCCGATATCGAAGAACCCGCCGCCGTGGGATTGACGGATGGTGGGTGACCTCAGAGGACGGTATTCATACGATAGTCTCTTGTTGCCTCGGCGACTGCATCAGTATGAATATCCCTCAAACCAGGTTGATAAGCTTTTTGATCCATTTCTAGGTAATGAAGACCTGAAATACCTGAGACCTTTTCCTGGAAACAAACGTTTATTTCCAGTTTAATATCGAATCGTAATGAAGTTTTGGTCCTCGTCATCTTGACTACAACATACATTTTTATACCCTCAGCCTTTAGGCTATGAAGGGTATATACACATTCATACGGGCAAAATGTGCCTCATCGAAATAATGGTTTTAGACCCCAAGTATGTTTGGACGAAATGTGTTTCAGACAATTTGGAAATTTTGGCTTTCGTAATATTTTTTCAAAACTTAGTTTAAGTTCGAAGATGAGCTATATCGGTCCACTCCTTCCGGTACCTCCCCCACAAAAGTTCGAAAATGTTCGGAAAATTTGTACGCACTATAACTCTTGAAGGGTGTAACCGATTTGGTCCATACTTTGCCCATCGTGGAGCGTGTACCAGACTTAGATCAGGTTTTAATATGGACTCAATCGGTCCACTTCGTCGGGTACCTCCCACACACAATTTTGGAAAAGTTCAGTTTAGGAACATCTCTCGAATCGCTTTGATTTTTGCTTTAGCAACTTTTATTCACTGCCCTCCATACGACGGTATAAGTTTCATCAGGGGCAAGTCCATACTTCCTGAGAAAATAGCCTGAAAGTTGCAAAAAACCCCTATGACACCGTGTGAGGAGGTTGGAGGGCAAAAAAACTCTCGAACAGGTCTGCTGATTCGGTCCAAAGTTTGGCCTTAGTAATATTTTGTCCAAACATAGTTTAAGTTCGAAGATAAGCCATATCGGTCCACTCCTTCAGGTACCTCCCTCACAAAAGTTCAAAAATGTTCGGAAAAATTGTGAGTACGATAACTCTTGAAGAGAGTGGCCGAATTGGTCCATACTTTACACATCCTAATATATCTACCAGATATAGATCAGGTTCAAATATGGACTATATTTGTCCACTCCATCCGGTACCTCCCACTCAAAATTTCGGATACATGTTCACTTTAAGACCTGCTTTCGAATCACTTTGGTTTTTGTTGAAGCAACTTGCATTGCTACCTCAATTGCGATGGTAAAAGTTGTTTCAGGGGCAAGTTCATACTTCTTGAGCAAACATCCCTGAAGTTCTAAAAAAACCCCTATGGTACCATATGTAGTGGCTGGAGATCCATTCTTTTTAGTATCTCCTCCGCAAAACTTTTGATATTAAATCCTAATCAACATTTTTGTCAGTTCAAACGCCCAAAATTCTTAAAACTCCCTAAATACATGCGTTTTTTGGAAAAAAAATTGTTTCAATATACACAGGCTGAGGGTATATCTCTGTCGGCAAAGCCGACTGATACTTGTTTTAAGGGAAGCCAATACTTCCCGAGTTACAGGCCCAGAAATATCCCAATATTTAGCACTATTCCTTCATACACTTTCCGCGCAATTGGGCACTTAGGTCCAGATTTGAACTGCATGTTGTTTTTATGGTCTCTGTTACAGTGCTATTCTTTTAGAAGTTTAGAGACTTTCCTCGAAAATGACCCGAGAGTTCGATAAACCCTGTCTAAATTGTGATTTTGCAATATATGAAGGGATTTTGTAGGCTCTCCGGAATCTCTCCCCAACAAAGTTCAAGTTCAAGGGCCTATAACCTACATTTACCAACCATAATGCCGTTTTGTTTGTAACAAATTGGAAAACTAGGGTTATATTCGCGTATCATGTCCATGGAATGAGTAGGTCTAATACTTGTGCAATGTATTTTCAATTATATAACACCTGTAAAAAACGTTCTTTCATTGAATTTCAGGCGCCGTTGGTCTCATCTGGTCCGTTTTGTGGTTCACATTGGTCTATGAGACACCTGCAACTCACCCACGTATTTCAGCCGAAGAACGCCGTGAAATTGAAGAAGCTATTGGTACAACAACTTCGAAGAAACGTCCAAGCTATGTTCCCTGGGGTGATGTGTTCTGTTCTCCTGCCGTATGGGCTATAATCATTACCCATGGTCTATCGGTATTCGGTTTCTTCACTGTCATCAATCAGTTGCCCACATTTATGAATCAAGTTTTAGGTTTTGATATAAAGAAGGTACAAAATCCATTACAAATTTTTAAATTAATGTTATATGTATAATTAAATTTTCTTGTTATTTTTTATGTTTAGAATGGTCTCTTTTCATCGCTACCCTATTTGGGTAAATATATTATGGCATTTGGTTCTTCATGTTTTGCTGATTATCTGCGCCAGAAGAAGGTGTTGAGTACAACAGCAACACGTAAAGCTTTCACAACATTTGGTAAGTTTGGGGGCAGATAAGGCGATTAATTTTTATTTCTATAAGAAATTTTGATTACATTATTCTTTATCTAAAGTGTCAGTTTTGACTGTCAGTTTTGCTTAAATAATCGGTCGCTTGCCAGTGTGTCCGTTCATTTTTGTCAGTCATATCAGGCAACCACAAAATATTTTGTGGTTGCTGACGGTTTGACATTTATCGATATTTCCGAAAAATCGACAGTCAAAACTGATCGTGTGTACCCCGCTTTATAGCCCTCCAATTAGGTTCGATTCCTAATTTCTTTTTTTTTCTTTTCTTTCATTGCAGCTCTTACCACTCCTGGTTTATTGATGATAGCTCAAGTCTTTTTGGGTACTGAGGCTGCATGGTCGGTGACAATCTTTACATTGGCTTTGTTTGCTCATGGTGCTGTTACGCCCGGTTATTTGGGTAATGGTTTGGATATTGCGCCCAACTTCAGTGGTACAATATTTGGTTTGGCCAATACACTATCCTCATTTGGTGGTTTTCTGTCAACATGGATGGTGGGAGCCCTTACCTATGAAGATGTAAGTCATATTAGTTTACACGGTGCTCTTGAATCAAATTTAAATGGAAGGTGCTTACACCTGGGAAGTTTTTGCGGATTCTGAAACTACAATGTTCATAGATGAGAAAAATCAAAAAACAAAAAAAAATCACCCGAGTGCTTTTTAAATAAATCGCGATTCAAGTTGACATTGACATTTTTATACCCTCCACCATAGGATGGGGGTATATTAAGTTTGTCACTACGTTTGTAACTACTCGAAGTAATCATGGTAGACCCCACAAAGTATATATATTCTTGATCAGCGTGCAATTCTACATCGATATAGCCATGTCCGTCCGTCTGTCCGTCTGTCTGTCCGTCTGTGGAAATCACTCTAGCGTCCGAACGGATTGACAAATATGTTATATTTACGTAGGACTTTTGGTATTGAAAGCGGGCTATGTAGGTCCACGCTTTCGTATAGCCCCCATACAAAATGACGCGTGACGCGTCGTCGTTTTAAGGAATTTTTAAGATATTTGGCCCATTTTACCACCGAATTGGTTGTAATTTGGTACTTTGTGTCTCCAGAGGCCAAAAAATATTCCTACCAAAGTTGGGTTATATAGGTCCACGTTTTGGTATAGTCCCCACATAAGACCCCTTATAAAGTACGCGTCATTTTAATATATTTTGAATGTATTAGACCCATTTGACCAAAGAATCGGTTGTAACTTTGTATATTGTATTTCCAGAGGTCCACGTGTTGATATAGCCCCCATAATACAATATCTTCCGATTTTCGATATTTTGAAAGTTTTAGCCTCATTATCACACCGATATGGCTGAAATTTGGTATTTAGTCTTCTTTAGGCGTATAAAACTTTCCCCCAGAAATTTGTAGGTATAGGTCCACGCCATCATATAGCCCCCATAGAACGGTACCTTCCGAACTTCGGTATTTTGAAGGTTGTGGCTACATTAATCCACCGAAATGGCTGAAATTTGTGGTGGAGGGTATAAAAAGTTCGGCCCGACCGAACTTAACGCTTTTCTTACTTGTTAAGTGTTGTTTAGGTTTTCACGATTTTGCTTAGAAACCGCAAGTCCTATCAAAATGAGACTCAAGAAAATGTTGTAGCTATCTCTATTCTCTACAAGATTGACCTTTACGGTATTTTCGTAGGTTTTACCATTATTGAGATATTGAAGTTCAAATTGGAACAATGCACTGACTGTATCGCCCCCTTATAAAACAATGTCATGAAGGGTGCGCCTTAACTAACTTTTAATGAAAACCGCTTACACAGGGGAAGTTTTTGTGTATTCTGAAACAGATATGTTCATAGATGAGAAAAATCCAAAAACAAGAAAAAATTGCAATCAAAATTCACATTTTTAGTTGTTTTTTACGTTTTCACGATTTTGCTTGGAAACCGCAAGTCCAATCGAAATGGAGCTAAAGAAAATGTTGTAGCTGTGAAAATTCTCTAGAGTATTGACGTTTATGATTTGTTCTCAGGCTGTACCATTTTTGAGATAAAGAAGCTCAGTTTACATTTTTAGGTTTTTTTGTTAAGGTTTCGCGATTTTGCTTGAATACGGCAAGTCTTATCCGCATGGGACCTGAGAAAATCTTATAGCTGCGAAAATTTCCTACAAGACTGGCTTATGTAATTTTTCCTAGGTTGTACCATTTGTTTTAGATATATAAGTTTAAGTTGGGAAATTGCAGTCATGACATTGTTTTATAAGGAGACGATACAGAATTGAATTGTCCCAATTTCAACTTCTATATCTCAAAAGTTGTAAAACCTACGAAAATATCATTAAGGTCAATCTTGTAGAGAATTTTGAAAGCTACAACATTTTCTTTATTCCTATTTTGATAAGACTTGCGGTTTCCAAGCAAAATCGCAAAAAACTAAACAACCCCTAAAAATTTCAACGTGAATCGCGATTTATTTAAAAAGCGCTCCGGCGATTTTTTTGTTTTTTTTTATTTTTCTCATCTATGAACATTGTAGTTTCAGAATCCGCAAAAACTTCCCAGGTGTAAGCACCTTCCATTTAAATTTGATTCAAGAGCACCGTGTTTATTCTCCAGAAATATAAATCTAATTTTTGATATTTTTTTAGAAATCCTATCATCAATGGCAAATTGTGTTTTGGATCTTGGCCGTTACCTATATTTCCGGTGCTGCTGTATACCTGATTTTGGGTACTGGTGAACTACAGCCCTGGAATAATCCCCCAGAACGTAAAAAAGTCTCCGATGTCCACAATGAGGAGGGTGTACCTTTAAAAAATTAAAACAAAGTACCATGAATACAAATTAGTTATAAGTTTCATTTCGTTCACTTTTACATACCATACTACTACATTTTTTTTTGTTCTCCTTCTCCTCCTCCATTTTTGTCACTTTCTTCTTATATGTATTGTACAAACAAACAAATTAATTATAGTTTAGCAAAAAAAAAAAAAAAAAAAAAAAAAAACAAAAAACAAATGATTTTAGAATGTTGAGTATAAGTGAAGATATAACAAATATAAAATAATTCAAGCAGGGTGCTCTATTCTAATATACTATGTGAAACAAACATAAATACGTGTGTACGTGTGTATACTATAGTTAATTTAATGTATGTCTGTATGTATGTACAATTAGCTACAATTATTTGCTACTATTGTAGACACTTTGTCGTATATTTTATAGGTTATGGAACTAGGAATCATTTGTCCATAAAATAAGGCACTGAAGCATTAAAAAGATAAACATTGTGGTTTTGGGAAAGTGCTAAGAGATACAGGAGCATATTCCTCTCTTTCTTTTATCCATTAAATCTTATTAGGGGTGTCTTTTTACTTACTAAATGTTGCTGATACATTTTTTCAGCAACTTTTCCTTTACAAAACTGTCAAAATCTGCAACATTAGTAATAATTATTACTAATTATCACGTAAAAAGACACAGCTATTATCTTCGTGACATTTTCCCGTGACTGATTAAGTTTCTAACAAATTAATATTTCAAGGTGATATTCTCACATAACCCAATATATTATAATCTAATATATTGATATGAAATTATGTTGAGGAAATACATTCGAATGGTTGCTTCATATTGGATACATTGGACCACATTCTTTCTGATGGAAAGTGTGTTTGGGAGAGACAATTTAAAATCATATTTTCCTTTAATTTGTGTTAAATTCTGACGCTCAGTTTCCCTTATTAAAACGTCGGCTTTATTTAAAAGACATGTCTTAGCGACCAACGGCCATGTGACCCAATTACTTTGGGTTGATGGCCATGAACTCCAATTGTTAGACTAACGAGGGTTCCATTTCAATGAGCAGTCTTCAGCCTGTGACACATACGAAGTTGACTTCGCCTATGGAACCTTCTTAGCCACTTCCTTCCTAAATAGCCTTTCATCAATATACAGGGGATTCCTTCCTTCCATGACAAATAATTTTATACAACACAGTGTTTTCACTTTTCTATACATAAAAAATTTTCATAACATATTTACATAAATAAATTTCTTGTCTTTCGAGCATAGATTTTGTAAATCCCACCTTAGAAAATATATATACAAAATGTTAATAGGTTTCAATAACCCCAAACTTGCCCACAATTTAAAAAAAAAAAAAAACAAAAACATCTTAGAAATCCTTAGAGAAAGACATTATTTTTAGTTAGTTTTAATATACATATATACACATAAATAGAAACATTACAAACAAACAAATTATTTCTTTAAGATTCCTTAAATAGTCAACAAAATACTTAATATCACATAAAACGCACACATTTTTATTTACATTTTTTGAGAGAAATGGGTAAAGGATGATAAAGGATCGCAGAATTTATGTAAATTTCACCTCATTTGGGATTTTACATTCCCATTGACCCACGTTTAATAATAAACTTTGAATATTGAATAGTTTATATTTACTTTTGCGATTCTATACATATATTTTGTAAAAAAAACTTAACAAAAAGTCTTCAAAGGATTTTTTCCTAATTAGACATTAAACATTTCTCTAACCGTAAACATAGAATTGCCGCGAGCATAATTGTCTAATGTAAATTGTGACTAATGTCTTTATTTGTGAAACATTTTTATTGCTTTTTATTTCAAAACTGTACAGGAAAGTTTTAAAATGTATTTTTCACAAAATGCCTGTTCCAGAGAACCTGCAAAAATCTACAAGTGTTTACTACGATAACAATTTTTCCTTTATATTATAGAAGAAAATAGTAAAAATTAGTAGATTCTTGCAGTTGTGAACCTAACCAATAAATATCTATCTTCCTTAACCTCACTCTAGTTTTGATCAAGATTAACTTTACCCCACATCACGCTGCCCAATCAAAGGGATATTCATTCATAACTTTTTTTTTAATTTCTGGTTTACAGTATTTAAACATATGTTTATGTTTTAAAGCTGTGTATGTGTTTTATTGTCTACAATATAATACATGTTTTTATTTTCTAAATATTTCCTTTTATATAAAGTGAAGATTTTTATTTAAATAATATTTTTGTGTGTGTATACGTTTATATTTATAACCTTTTTTTTAAATACATTAATCAACAATTAGTCTTTGTAAGATATGTGAAATAGATTAATGGATATAAATATAGTTTTGTTGTAATGCTAAATTAATTAATAAACAATTATTTTAATTAAAAAAATATTAACAAATATTTTTTAATAATGGTTTCGGTGGAAACGTAACATTGAACATCGTGCTCATAAAGAAACCGTTGCATGCTACACATGTCGCAAAACTCTTTGGAAGCCGTCGAGGCATAAAACCTAAAATTGTGTTATGGATACACACCGGCATTATTAATTTTATAGGTTGGGGAGGGTATTATAGTTTGGTTTTGAACCAAAAAAAAAAAAATATGGTCGTAATACCATATTTATATATTAGTCCGGTCAAAATAGACATTGAAATAGCAAAAATTCCCACAAAGCTGAATTTTGGTGGAGAGCTAGGGTTTGCCATTAGAAGCAACGTCCTAAAAGTCCCCATCGATCCCATGTGTGCAAAAAAAATTATTCGGGGTCAAAGGTCAAAATTTAAGGGTTTTTAGGTTTTCGGATTTATTTTTTGAAAACGGTTGATCTAATCAAAAAGTGACTAAAGTAAATATTGTAGACAGATTTATCTTATTATCTACAAGTTTGACCCTTACAATTTTTTTCTTAGAAGGAACCATTCTTGAGATATAGCTGTTCTAAAAAACACATGATTTTTATGCACTTATAAGGGGAATATGCACATATTCAGACGAACCGGCTAAAATAAGCGAAGTAATCGGGTCTGTCCCCCAAAAATATATATATTTTCTTGAAGAGCGAAATTATAGCTATCTTCTAAAAAAAATTCCAACAAAATCGGAGTGTTTTTAGTAGAGTTATTCAATGTTAGAGTCATTTTATGCAAAAATAGCCCATTTAACCCACATCGAAATCGAAAGTCCAACGGGAACGACCCCAACGAAAACTCTTCGATTTTTTTTCAAGTTTTGTCGGAAGGTAGGGTTTGTTGCGCTGATTACGGAAATGTATAATTTTCAACGGTTGCGGATCCGGTTCGCCGGTTATTAGACCCGAAAGGCCAAATTTAAAAACCGGGTTAGACCCGGTTCTACTGAACCGATTACTGCAAAGTGGATATCGTTTGAAAGCTTACGGAAGTATCTAACACATAGTGTCGTTACTTTAACCGGTTCGCCTCATAATGTACTTACGCGGCTAATTTTTTATTTGACCTTTAGATCGAGATATCTCGAAAATGGTAAGTCTTTTTTAAGAATCATAAGGACCAATCATGTAGACAATTATTGGATCTAAAACTTTTTCTTTAGCGGGATTTTGCTAAGTATTACCGTTTTTGAGAAAAATTAAAAAAACTGAATAATGCCTCCAAAAATGACCTTTGACCCCGAATAACTTGTTTTGCACACATGGGATCGATGGGGACTTTTAGGAGGTTGCTTCTAATGGCCAACCCCAGCTCTCCACCAAAATTCAGCTTTGTGGGAATTTTTGCTATTTCCCCCTTATACGCATGTCTATTTTGACCGGACTATATACCAAAATGAACGTCACTGGGGATCCCGGAGGGAAAGAAGCCTACGTTGACTAACCCGAAGAGGTGTGCAAGTTACCTCAATCGACAGTTTGTCGAGCACCCCGAGAGTGACAGGGCGAAGAAAAGAGTGTTACGTCGCATTAGATCTCTTCCTGCCGAGGATGAACCACCCCAATTTACAATGGCGAATGCCACCAGAAACCCCAAATCATCCACAGCGTTGGGCCCTGACGGAATTTCCATGGTAAGGTTGAAACAACTGGATGAGCCGAGAGTGGAGTATCTCACTAAAGTTCAACCTGTCGCTAGCCACCCTTATAGTTCCCAAAGTGTAGAAGATGGGCAGGGTGGTCCCGCTACTGAAGCTAGGCAAGGATGCCAGCAAAGGTGAATCGTACAGGCCGATTACGCTTTTGTCACCTGTAGCGAAGAGGCCTTAGTCCTTCCCAGCATTAAAAATAGCTATCAATTTACCGATCATCAGCATGGATTCCGTAAGCAGCACAGCACGACAACAGCGCTGCACGCCATCTCCATACATATTTGTCGAGGACTCAACCAGGATCGGTCGTGTGATAGAATAGTGATGGTGGCGCTTGACTTAGCAAAAGCCTTTGATACTGTCAAGCACTCCACGCTGTTCGAGGACATCCAACAGACAACCCTCCGGCCAAGTCTGAAACGTTGGATAATCAACTATGTACATATATGTGTGGTCGGCAGTCGTATGTGGAATTCAGGAACAAGAAATCCAAGCACCGTAGGGCGTTCCCCAAGGAGGGGTGATATCTCCGGAACTGTTTAACCTCTACCTTTCCTGTATTCCGCCCCCTCCAGACGGGATGAGATCGTAACGTATGCGGATGATTGTACGAACCTGGCGTCAGGTACCTACCCTGATGACATCTGTGAGAGGCTGAACTCCTATTTAACAGATCTTACCACCTTTTTCCATTTCAGAAATATGCAGATTTCCGCCACAAAATCAACAGCCACTCTGTTCACCACATGTACAGCGCAGTTTGGAAGAGAATTGAATGTCGTGGTCGACGGTAGCAGAATTCCGGCCACAAACTGCTCCAAAATTTTAGGGGTCACATTCGGCACTACTTTCAAGTTGTGCGCGCACGCCACAGCTATCTGCGACAAACTGAAAATTAGGAATAAGGTCCTCAAGTCCCTAGCCGGCTGCACCTTGGGTGCAGATAAAGAAACCTTGTTGACCACATATAACGCGATAGGTCGGTCTGTGGTAAGCTATGCGGAGCCAGTTTGGTCCCCGGGACTATGTGAAACGAATTGGAAAAAGATTCAAACCTGCCAGAATGCCGCCCTGAGAACGGCAACAGGGTGTCTCCTCAAGTTTTCATTGGACCATCTACATGAGGAGACAAATATTCTTCTAGTAAAAAAAACACAATGAGATGCTTTCGTTGCAGTACTTGTTTGGGTGTTACCGTGAGAGCCATCCCAATCACCATCTGCTGGCTAGGCAAATCAGGAAGGATATTCACGTTGTAGAGACGAAGGTCCAACAATATAGGAGAGAACCTCTAGATCAACAGGCATATCAAGCAGGTTTAAATAGTATTCACACGGATGCAGTTGCTAAGGCCATAAGCAAATATAGTGTGAATAAAGTCCTCGAAATACATCCCCCATCTGTTGCAGCTGAGGAGCGTCAGCTGCCACGACAAACTAGAGTAGTTTTGGCTCAACTACGCTCGGGATATTGCGGCGGAAATCGACCGCGCCGTGCAAGACATCTGCCCAGCCAAACCTACTCATCTAACTCCAGTGGATCTGTGGTTACATCCCATCGAAGCAGCCACTTTCCTGGAACTGGAGATAGACCCAGAGCCAGATTGAACAGAAGAACGAACATACAAACATAATAAACACTGTTACAACAACAACAACATAGTCGGCCCTATCCCGAATATAGTCTTCGCTCACATGTTTTAAATTATTTTTAAGGACTTCGGTGATTATCACATAACATTTCTTTTTGATGACGAAAGTAGAATAGATTTCTGGCTGTAACAAAACGTCTGTTCTCGAAGCCGAATTGGCCTTCTGTGCTTCTCTATCTGAACCAAAGTTTGGAGGTATGAGGAAACTACTTATTTATGGTGTAGAGTTACATGACGCCTAACCATCAGGCTTGCCCATGGATTTTTCTAAGAAATTTTCTCTCAAACACTCAAGGATTATATCAATGTTTATATAGAGCGATTTTTGACTGTTTGTTCACCTTGATGAAGCATATAAATGGAAAAGCAAAATTATTCATCTTTATACCCTTAAGCTAACTTTGATAGAATCAGTGCTGGTGAGCAAGATAACTCTCGAACGGATCTACCGATCTGGTGCAAACGTTGCACCTGGTTATATTTTGTCAAATATTTGATGGACCATATATGTAGGTACACTTCTTTGGCTACCTCCTACACAAAATGTTAAGATTTTTCGGAAAAAAACCGCATTGCACATTGTAATAGTTATTTAAAATTTACATAAGATTCGCACAAAGTTGCAACATTTTGGGTGTAGTACAGTTTGAGGCCTGATATTTTGAAGGTTTTAGGCACATTTTTTAGCTGAATTAACTCTAAATTGTCATTTCGGGTTTTCTATGTATAGGAAACATCTGCACCAATAGTTGTTGACCTTAGTGTCTATAAGTGCAGATTGTCCGTATTTATTCGCAACATCCACCATTGTCAAGATAAAGGCCCCAAAAGTTCCGAAAAGCTTTATATTTTTTCGGCAATTTCATATATCCTGAAAAAGGCCCTAAATAAATATTTTTTTTGGCGAAAACTATTTCGAAATAATTCTCTTTCGAGTTAAGCTGTTATGATCTAAGAGGTACATTGAAAAATTAGGGGTCTAGCGAAGCCCCACATACCACCATTATGCTACGTTTCACGGCTGGACTTAACCAGCAATGTTGCTTTTGTTGCAGACGAAAGCTCAGCTTGGTAACTAGTATTTATACGCAATTAATATTATAAATGCGAATGCGAACTTACATATGTTATAGTACGTTTATATATAACCGGATTTAACAAACCCACTGGGTTTCAAATGTGAATTCCATTCCTTATATTTCAAGTAAATCCTCATAAAGAAGGTTAACCCTGCAAAAGGCTATAATAAAAACATGGCCTTAGTTAATTGAAATTCTAAACTTTTCCTATAATTCGACCTGGTAAATCCCATTTCGGTTGTAGCCTGTATACTATCGGACCAGAGATGAAAGTCTCAATTTCTAGCCTAAGGTATGCCTCATGATGCAGGAAAGAAGGTGATACATTCTTTCTTTTTGCGGTCAAAACATATTTTTAATCAGAAATAAATAACAAATATTTCGCTTCTATAAAGAATATCTATGTACAACATCTTTTTTTAAGCTTCGCGAAGAATATCTTACCGTTTTCTTCTGACTTTTGTGGTTATTTCGCGCAAAAAAAAAATTAAAAATTGACAGCAAATGAAGACTACGGACTGAATTCGTCTTTTAGATCACCTTCTTAAATCCGCTAACGTTATACGCTTGTCAAATAAGTGAAGAGTCACAGATCCTTAAAACCCTGATGATTTTGTCTTTATACCTTCAGCTTTGTGGCTATGGGTATCATCTTGAAGGCTGTAAAAACCTTAGGTCCACCAAACAAAATGACGGCTGACTAGATTTTTGTCTTTATCCAAAAAAAAGAGTTACACAATTCCACTACGTGCACGGCATGTGGCGCCATCTACTGGTAACTAGCTAAACAATTATTAGAGATAAAATTATGAAAATATATGAATTACCCTATACTCTACAAATTTAAAACACCCTGTCGTAGCGGTGGTTGAATTACTCGCTATGCACGTTTTACAGTTTGAACAATGTTGTAGTGTATTGATGAAAGCAGTGCATGCAAAACTTTACATCGACATGGTAATAAGGAAAAGTTGTAACAGGGTAAATCAGAAAAAAATTGTTTTGGAAAAACTGGTTGTATCATTGAATAACTCATTTATTGGGGACACAATCCACACATGGAGCTCAATTCTGTTTCTATGAAACTGTGAAATGAAAACTTCTTCTTCTATATTTGCGCATCCGTGCTTCTGATATATGCTATCATATAATAATTACAGATTATTTGTTCGTTTACAACTTTTTTATGTTTAACAAAAATTGATTTTTATAAATATAGATATCTGTTTTTGGCGGCATTCAATAAACTTCTTTCATTTTGATGTCCGGTTCATGTCAGAATATTTTTCAGCCAAGAAACTTCTTTTCTTCCTCTGCATGGTCTTCCATCAACTGATCCTTTGATAATTTTTTGCAGAAGAATATATTTATCATTTCTCATGATATGTCCCAGGTATGACACTTTTCTTGTTTTAATTGTTTTGATTCATGATTCATTCTTCTTAGTACCTCGTCATTTCTTATGCGATCTGTCCACGGTATTTTAAGTACTTCTTGCAAGTGTTGGCAAATTGCTGTTCGATAACAATCTGCAAATTTTTAGCTTCGAGAGAGTGAAATTAGTGGAGAGACGTTACTTGCGGAGTTATCGTACAGACCTATTGTTGATATTCATACCATGTATTTGTACTCCTATTCTTTGGTGCTCTATAGCCTCCATAAATATTCGTTGGGAGTATATATTAAATAACAACGGCGAAAGGATACATCCTTGTCTTACCCCCTTTGAAATCGTTATTTCTTCCGTCATTTCTCCATTTATATCGATGTATGCCGCCTGTTTCCAATATAAATTTCGTATACATCGTATTTCCTTCTCGGTTATGTTAATCGATTTCAGAATTTCTATTAGTTTATCGTGACGAACTGTGTCGAAAGCTTTTTCGTAGTCAACGAAACATATAAATAAAGGGTGTTTTTTTAAGCCCGATAGAACTTGAAATTGTAAAAAATAACACAAAAAATTAAATTGTAATCAAAATTTTTTTATTCGAAAGATCAATACGTGACATTAACATTTGAAAATGATTTCGGGCATATGGGCACCGCGGCTGTTCTTGACGAAGTGCATTCTGGACGTCCAATTTTTGGCCACTTTTTCGAGCACTGCTGGCCGTATGTCACGAATAACACGAACAATGCTGGCCTCCAAGGCATCAATTGTTGCTGGTTTATCAGCATAAACCAGTGACTTCACGTAGCCCCACTGGAAATAATCGAGAGGTGTCAAATCGCACGACCTTGGAGGCCAATTGACAGGTCCACTTCTCGAAATCAACTTATCGCCAAATTTTGATTTCAATAAGTCGATGGTTGCGTTCGCCGTATGGCACGTAGCGCCATCCTGTTGAAACCACATCTCCTCCGGATCAATGTCATCCATATTTTCAAACAAAAAATCATTGATCATGGTGCGGTAACGATCTTCATTGACCGTAACGCGAGCTCCGGCCTCATTTTTGAAGAAATAAGGTCCGATGATGCCACCAGCGCGCACCATACGGTGCATTTTTCTGGATGTAATGGAGTCTGTAGGGTCTCTTGTGGATTGGTCTCACTCCATATGCGGCAATTTTGCTTATTAACAAACCCGTAAAGCCAAAAATGCGCCACATCGCTGAACACAATTTTGAACACAAAGTTGCGCGAATCGACGACTGATTTTCAAAGTAAATTTGGATAATTTCGTAGCGTTGTTCAAGCGTGAGTCTATTCATGATGATTTGTCAGAGTATACTGAAACAAATAAAAACAAAGTTTCATCAAAATGAGGAGGGTTGGCGTTTTTTGTTTGGGATGACGACTTCTATTTTGTTTTTCAAAATAGTCTGGCTTAATCCCATAGTCGTTGTTTTAATATTTTATTAAAACAACTTTAATTTATTAGTGGAAAAAAATTGGCGGTGTTTACCAAGGGGTTGGTTTTTTTTGCAAGTGAAGTTGCTAGAGTTTAGGTAGTGCCAAAGGAATTCTCGATCAGAGTGTTTCTTTGCGCACGTATCTATTTGAGCTAGCAATTGACACTTGGGTATAAAAAGTTTCTTGTTGAAAAACAAGAAATAAGGGAACTGATGAAGTTCTGTGGCGAGATCTGAAACTATAGTATTCCCTGCTTACCCCTTGGTAAACACCGCCAATTTTTCCCACTAATAAATTAAAGTTGTTTTAATAAAATATTAAAACAACGACTATGGGATTAAGCCAGACTATTTTGAAAAAACAAAATAGAAGTCGTCATCCCAAACAAAAAACGCCAACCCTCCTAATTGTGAGACCGGGCACCGTCAAAATGTTGTTTATTGCTGTAGTATGCAATACCAACAAATTAGTTATGTGTTTTTTCGTCGAGAATCGACGAACGCATAGCAGTGGGAAAAATTTGGTTTTGTTTGCAAGTGAAGTTGCTAGAGTTTAGGTAGTGCCAAAGAAATTCTCGATCATGGTTCATCAAAATTTAATTTTTTGTGTTACTTTTTACAATTTAAAGTTCTATCTAGCTTAAAAAACACCCTTTATATCCTTTTGTACTTCTCGGCATTTCTGAACTAGTACCTGTAAGCTTAGCAGTGCTTCTCGAGTCCCCTTTCCTTGTTTAACTCCGAACTGTGATGTGCCCATATACTTTTCACATTGTGGATATATTCGGCTATGGATTACTCTTAGAAAAAGTTTTAATGCATGACTCATGATACTAATCAGTCTATATTCTTCGCGTTTTTTTGCGTTGTTCTTCTTTGGTATCGGTATGAATTTTGAAATGAGCCAGTCTGGTGGATAGTTCCCCGTGTCATATACGTGGTTAAAGAGTTTTACGAGTAGTTCGAAATTTTCATCCTCTATAAGTTTTAATACTTCGGCTGGTATATCGTCAGGTCCTGTTGCTTCCATATCTTTGAGTGTTTTTATTGCCTGCTCTACTTCGCACCTTGTTATTGGGTTTCCAGTCAGATTGTCGTCTGTTTCTTCGTAAGGGGTTCTTTCGGCATCAGTGAATAATTTTGCTACATATTTTTTCCATATTCGTTTTTTCTCCGCTAATTCAAATATAGCTTTGTTATTTTCATCTAACAGAGTGGCTGGCGCTGTTTTTTATATACTCCTGCTGCTTCCTTTAACTTCTTATGAAGGTTGAAGTCATCTACAGTTCAATTTCTTGACATTTTCTATTAAGTAAATTATTTTTGCTGCTCTTGTCAAGGTTCTTATTTCTTTATTTATCTCCCAGTATCTTTCGAAATTTCTATTTTTATGTTGGCTTCTTAGGATTCGTAATTGTTTTATTTCCTCAGTGATCCATTCATCATCTCTCGATGCAGGAGAGTTTTGTAGGCACATATTCGTGGTGGAGTTTATCTTTGTTTTGAGATTATGCCATATATTTCCACATCCATATATTTTCCAAAACTTTATAAAGGAAAAAACTGTCAAATGAACATATTATAAAGGAAATATTTTTCATTTCAAATTTTCATAGAACAAGAATCCAGCCCAGCCCATGCATTACAATTCGTCGAAATGACTTAAAACATTATTACACTGTGCAACATGTTCAAAGTATTTTCGTGCAAACAACTTCTAATGCTGTTTTTATGAAAGTACAAACCCTATAGACACAAACCCTCTTTGGATTCGGTTTTGTTAGATCGGGTTCGGATTTTATGGTCCTATCTAAACATGGTTAAATATTGACTTTTTAAAGCAAATCGGGGCAATATCTCTGAAACCAATACGAATTTTTCTCCGCAACAAACATGTAGATAGGAACAAGAAGAAAATACTTGGTGGAATAATGAACTCGAATAATTGCATTTGTTGCCTCCAATTTAATAATAATAATTATAATTGTTCCACAAACATCCCAGACGGGACAAGGGAGGACTCCTCTCATATCAATGAGTGCACGCCGATTCATATTAGCTCAATGATATGGGACCTACAGTTTATCGCCGAGTCCGAACGGCGTGTCTTAAGACACCACTTTGTAGAGAAGTTTTACATGGTTGAAATACTCAGGAAATGTCGCCAACATTACTGAGGGGTATTTTGCCACCGTTGAAAATTAGGTGTTGCGTGGCCTGGGAATCGAACCAATGACCTTCTACGTGCAAGGCGGGTGTGCATACCATTGCACCACGGTGGCACCCGTTTAATAATATATCGTCTGCTCGGAAAAGGTCGTAACTCCCTCTCAATAAATTTTTGAGGAGGAAGAAAAAACATTCCACTGCTTTTTGTATTAAAGATTTTATTGTGGTGGTAAAGGCAGTATTCTTCGTTTATTTATTCCGCTTCAATACCTGTATTTTGTTTGATAAAATTCCGTCGCGTTTGCGAGGTAATTGGATGTCTTTGGACTTACGACCTTTTCCTTGTACAGTTTTGTATTTTTGTAGGGACTTACGACCTTTTCCTACAATTTACGGACGTTTTTAAAATAAAATATTTATCCTTTACAAAACAATGTAGAAAGGGTATTATAGGTTTGTTTTGTCCAATATTCGCGTAAAATCGCGAAGTATTCGTCGTAGACCCCCTCCCCTTGCCATTTTTTTCATATCTTGATGAGATAAAGCGATCTAGCTATGTGTGTCCGTCCCTCCATTAACAATTGTAATAAAACTCTAGGCCTCAATTTTGGACCGATCGTCACGAAATTTTGTGGAGAGGTCGGGTTCCGACCAGAAGTGACCCCATTAGATGTTGGTTATGATCGAAAGGTGTGAAATGGACCAAACCCGCAATTTTTACCCGACTTTGTAGCTGTCCTGTAGATCGCAGTAATATTCCGATCGGAGCGAAATTTTGAAAATGATTTGAGTTTAAGACAACATGGTGATAAGATAATTATTATCGGGTTTAATGGACAAAAACTTTTGGGTGAAATCTTATATATAAAAGACAATGTGTGTATGTTTGTATGTTCCGCATAGACTAAAAAAGGGCTGAACAATTTTTTTTGGTATTTAGGCTACTTCATAAACGAAAGGAAACTAATTGAAGTAAAATTCAATACAACTCATGGTGGAGGGTATAACAAGTTCGGCCTGACCCAATTTAACGACATTCTTACTTGTTATTGATAGTCACTTGCATATTCCAACTAATTTGCGATGCAAAAAAAATATTTGACATAAGAAAAGGTAACATAAACTGTTTCAAGGGCCAGCAAAGTGGGCCGGTTTGGCTAATATTTAATATATAACAAGACACGTTGTACTTACGACCTTGTATTTTTGACTTACGACCTTTCCTTCAATTAAATTTCATGATTAATTCCGTTAATGTACATGGTTTCTTAGCTACATTGTAATCCCAAACAGTGTCCTTTTTGTTTTCCCAAGTATTTCTGCCACAACTCCCTGCACCTTTTGTTTTTGTGTGCAAACCATGTAGACTCTTCAGCATGTAATGTCTTCCTGCGTTTAGGAAGTTTATCATCAGAGCTTTCAGAATCACCGTGAAAACCATAGGGAACTAGACCCATGACACCATCGTCTAATTCCATTCCAAATTCATACTGCCCTTTGTTAGCAAAAACCATGATGTCTTCTTAGTTTAATAACATTTCAATCAATTATTATTTTAGAATCATTTAATAATATAAACATTACCTGTCTGTTAGAAGATATTACTTTATTGAATTCAAAATACAAACTAATCTCGTTGTGTGAATAAATGTCCCTAGAGAAGCCACAAATTACCAGTTGATAAAGTTAAGTAAGATATACGACAGTAAAAACAGTAAAAATTTTGATTTTTTTTACAAATTTTTCAATATATGAGGTATTTGAACACATACAGCATCCCAATTTGTATCAATGAAAAGGCTAGAAGTCCATCTTTCATAATGAGTTCGCTTATAGGGGAAAATAGATTTCAAATGTAAATTTTCGTTGCAATATAGAAACTATCACATTTTTGTTCAAAAGTTTGGTCCACAGGGTCCGCCATATATCATCCGATTACACTGGTCAACACGACTTTTGTTTCAACCGAAGTTGTTGTTGTTTCTAAATGAAATCGGCTAGTTATTTTCAAATCCGGTCGCGGTTTTTCTCCATCAGCTCTTGTTCTTGAGATATAGCTCAAAATCTGTTTTTATGAGTTTTACCCAGAATTTCATTATTTTCGGATACAAACAAACATTTTTTTTTTGCGGGGTTTTCGACACTAATATATTAAGAAGGTGTTGTACGCTCGATACAAAATGTTTTTTGAAATAATTATGGCGAATATATATCAAAAAATATAGAAAACATACGATGGATCTTGTAAAAATTGCATATTTTGAGTATTTTAAGCTGTAATGGGGAAGTCATAGGAGCTGCATATGGCATTCCGGATATGCTCAGGGTGTCTACTATATAGTCCTGTGTTCAAATACATAATATGAAGTTCATAGCGCCCACGATTCGCCCATAACCTAAAAATCGTCATGAAGACTGTCATTGAAAAGTAAATGGCATATTTGGTAATGATATCACTGGTAACTGATTTCCCTTTAGCAGTCTTCATGACGATTTTAAGGTTATGGGCGAATCGTGGGCGCTATGAACTTTATATTATATATTTGAATACAGAACTATATAATAGACACCCTGAGCATATCCGGAATGCCATATGGAGATACTACGACTTCCCCGATGACGTAATTACAGCTAAAAAAACTCAAAATATGAAATTTTTACAAGATCCATTGTATGTTTTCTATATTTTTTGATATATATTCGCCATATTTATTTCAAAAAACGTTTTGCATCGAGCGTACAATATCTTCTTAATATGTATATTAGTTTTGAAAAACCCGCAAAAAATATTTGTTTGTATCCGAAAATAACGAAATTCTGGGTAAAACTCATAAAAACCGATTCTGAGCTATATCTCAAGAACAAGAGCTGATGGAGAAAAACCGTGACCGGATTTGAAAATAGCTCGCCGATTTCATTTAGAAACCACAACAACTTCGCTTGAAACATTCAACTTTTTCAATTTTGTTGAGCAGTGTTATCATCCAAAGGTGTAGGCTAGTTCTTTACATTGTACCCCAACCATGGATGACGTTAAACATTATATCTGAACTACATTAACTGTAGTATTCTTTTAAATTATACATTTTCCTGTGGACTTACGACCTTTTCGTACTTAAATTTGTACGTTTTGTGGACTTACGACCTTTTCCGACAAGGACAAAACATATAGAAAAACGCGACATACTACCATTTTCTTTGTATCATACGACGTGTTTTGACTTGTACTATCATCCTGTAACAAAAACGAGATTTCCAAAAGAAGTGGACTTACGACCTTTTCCGACGGAGCAGACGATATCTAATAATTAAATAATTTGTATATATTTCGCACCATATCTCCTAAACTGCAAAATATTTCTTAGGGTCTGTTTCACTATGTCGAAAGAAAATGATTGCGAACGAAAAACACCTAAACTCTGGTTTTTATGGCAATATTGACTTTGTGTTTGCTTTAAAGCAACTACAAAATTTAAAAATCATGCAGGAGTGTAGTTTTTTTCTTTCGTTTTCATTTTCGTTCGACATAGTGAAACAACAACTTAATGTTATCTTTAAGAAAAATATTCGTTGGAAAGTAGTACACATCTCTTAGAAAGATTCCATTGTTGTAAAATGTCTCTATCGCTTTATTTCTAGCATATTTTTATACCCTCAGCCTTTAGGCAAAGGAGGGTATATACACTTTGATACGATGAAAATGTGCCTCATCGAAATAATGGTTTTAGACCCTAAGTATGTTTGGGCGAAATGTGTTTCAGACAATTTGGAGTCGATCTAGCCATGTCCGTCCGTCTGTCTGTCTGTCTGTCGGTCTGTCCTGCTGGCTGGAGCGCACGATAACTCTCGAACGGATGAACCGATTCGGTTCAAATTTTGGCTTTCGTAATATTTTGCCCAAACTTAGTTTAAGTTCGAAGATGAGCTACTTCGGTCCACTCCTTCCGGTACCTCCCCCACGAAAGTCCGAAAATGTTCGGAAAGTTTGTGCGCACGATAACTCTTGAAAGAAGTAACCGATTTGGTCCATACTTGGCACGTCGTGAAATTTCTATCAGACTTAGATGAGGTTCCAATATGAACTCAATCGGTCCACTCCTTCGGGTACCTCTCTCACAAAATTTCGGAAAAGTACAGTTTAGGACCTGTTCACGAATCGCTTTGATTTTTGTTGTAGTAACTTCTATTCACTGTCCTTTTTACGACAGTACAAATTTCATCAGGGGCAAGTCCATACTTCCTGAGAAAATAGCCTGAAAGTTACGAAAAACTCCTATGACACCGTGTGTAGTGGTTGGAGCGCAAGATAACTCTTGAAAGGATCTGCCGATTCGGTCCAAAATTTGGCTTTCGTAATATTTTGTCCAAACTTAGTTTAAGTTCGAAGATAAGCCATATCAGTCTACTCCTTCAGGTACCTCACCCCCAAGAGTTCAAAAATGTTCGGAAAAATTCTGCGCATGATAACTCTTGATGGTAGAGATCGATTTGGTCCATGCTTTACCCACCCCAGTATATCTACCAAATATATATCAGGTTCGAATATGGACTACATTTGTCCACTCCTTCGGGTACCTCCCACACAAAATTTTGGATAAGTTCACTTTAAGAACTGCTCTGGAATCAATTTGATTTTTGTTGAAGCAACTTTCATTCACTGCCTCAGTTACGACGGTAAAAGTTTTTTCAGGGGCAAGTCCATACTTCTTGAGAAAACAACCCTAAAAGTGTAAAACACTCTATGGCACCATGTAGTGGCTGGAGAGGACAACAACTCCCGAACCAAATACTGAGTTGATCCACACTTTGCATATCGTAATATTTATTCGAATATTAGATGAAATTCGAAGGTGGTGCTTGTAGGTCCACTCCTTCCGGTACCTCCCCCACCAAAGTTCGATAATATTAGCTAAAATAGTACACGCGATATTTGTCGGTTCATACTCTTAAAATTTTCAAAACCCCTTAAATATATATACGTTTTTGGAAAAAAAAAAAAATGTTTCAATTCACACAGGCTGAGGGTATATCTCTGTCGGCAAAGCCGACTGATCCTTTTTTACTTGTTCAATGACAATTTGATAATAATATTTGTTGATATATTTATTAAATATATCAACAGTTCATTGAAATCTCAAATATCAGAATCAACAGCCTGTGTGAACATTGTTTGAAATTTTGTGGAAAGTATGATATGAAATGCCGCATTAACTTTGCTATATTTTATCAATTTTGATGCTCTAGTTGTAATTTTTCCTAGTTCGTCTGCTTCAAACTTAAGTTCAACTATTTTAGGGCTACAATGTTGCTGAAGACCACAAAGCAAACTTCTTATTAGTTTCTGAGATAAAGCCCGGATCAATGAAAAAAGAGTCGTTTTAGCCCGGTTTAGACGAGTTCATAAAATCCAAACCCGATCTAAACACCCGAAATTCAAATTGGGGTTTTGTAGTCTCAATATGTACATTCAGAAAATGCCCACTAGAAATTGTTTGCATTTTCAGTGTTGTACAGTGTAACGGTACCTCCCGATTTAGGGTATTTTGGGGATTTTACCAAACATTTTTGACCGAACTATCTGTAATTTGATATTTAAGGTTTTCAGTGATTTCGAAACTTCTCCACCAGAAATCGTCAATATAGGTCCATGTTTTGGGATAGCCCCCATATTACGGTATCCCCCAATTTTCGGTATTTTGATGATTTTTGCTACAATTTTTAAACGAACTAGCTGTAATTTCACACTTGAGGTTTCCACCAGAAATCGTTAACATAGGTCCAAGTTTTGGCATAGCTCCTATAGGACGGTACCCCGCAATTGTCGGTATTTTAGCTAAAAATTTTAACCAAACTTGCTGTAATTTGACATTGGAAGTTCTCAGAGGTCCCGAAAAATCGTCTACATATGTAGGTCCATTGTTTGGTATATCCCCCGTATAAAGGTACAAACAGATTGAAGAAATTTTACATACATTTTCTGACCTAATTTAATTAATACATTTTAGTTCACAATATTTTATGGTGGACGGCCCGGCAGAACTTAATGTTTTTTACTTGTTTGATTTGAATTGTATTTACGAATATTCCAGGTTTGATTAGGTGCATTTCAACAAGAGTGACCTATATTCATGAAGACGTTCTGAGTTTTAAATTGATCCCAATTGTGTTGTCAAAATTGGTAAAATATTTGATATAAAGAAAATATGCTCAGGTATCCCAATTTTCAGAATGTTATTATTTATTTTGGTTCAGTTAACCACACGTTGTTTGGAATAAAAGACAGGGTGGCTGATAACTTTCGTATCCCCCCAAAAAAATAAATGTTTATCAGTGAAAAGCTTAAATACAGCGTTGGTTGTATAGGATATTGCATAGTCGGCCCGATCCGACTATAGCTTTTGCTCACTTGTTTTTTAATGTGAAGTTTTTGCTAACGAAGTAACTAGTCTGTATATATGTATACACAAATCGTAAACATGGTTTTAGACTCCACATTTGTTGAGACTAAATTCATATCGGATCATTTGAATCAATTTAAATAGTGGATTCAAATTCTCGTGTCCCAATCTGCCTGGTGTCACCTCACCATAGCCTTGGAATGGACCAATTCGGTCCATACTTTGGAAATCATAATATTTCTTCGAAAAATAGGTTTACTGCAGTTAGTTCCTTAGTATTGATTACAAAGATACAATATTTTTCGTGGGTAAGTCCGTACTTCTTGCGAAAATTACAAAAAAATTAATGAAATCTGCGTCAACTTCGAAAATGGTCTTCCGGTACTTCCCCATATAAACTTCCTTAAAATGCAGCTTAAGGCGACCTGCCGAATGGTGTTGAAAATTTATTTAAAAAATTAACGATTTGGAGTCGATGTAACCCTTTCCGTTCATCTATCTGTTAGGATGGGGCGTACGATAACTCTCGAAGAGAGTAACCGATTTGGTGCAAACTTTGGTACATCGACTATATCTCATACACAATTTTAAATTTGTTCACCATTTGAAAATTGTTTGCACCAAAAAAAACTAAAAAAAATTGCTGGAGGGCTTTTTAAATAAATCTCGGTCAAAGTTCACATTTTTAGGGTTTTTTAGGTTTTCACGATTTTGTTTTACCGTTATTGAGATATAGAAGTTCAAATTGAGACAATCCACTGACCCGCTACTTCGTATGCGGAAGGGGAATAACATATATTGACAATATTTAATATGGAAATGGTGCACACTGTTGTGCTAAACCCTATTTTTTATACCAATATTTATACGATTAAATTGCTTTTAGTACAGTACACTGCAGTTAGAATTAAAAAAAATATATATATGTATGCCGTATCGCACCCCTACACAGGTACCATATTTTTTATTTCGAATTTCCAAAACTACGACCTTATATCACTTACATATACCAATAGCGACTCATATTGCAAATTTCAGACTTGACTTCTGGTTTTACCCCTTCACTAACACAGCATTCCCTTCCAGTACGAATTTCCAAACACTAAACTTTATCTCACCTTTTCACAAAAACAATAACGCACATTCACAATTCAAGGTTCTAGCTTTAGTAGTTTCGCCCAGAACCCGAATAGGTCCGTAAAATTTTCGGCATTCAAAATGGTCATAAAAAACCACGTTTCCGTATATCCTCATTTAACGGCACCCCTCGACTTAGTGCATTTTAAAAGAAGAACAAATCTATATCGTCCAATTTTCTTTAAATTTGGACCTGGATTACTCAGAGGATATAAAAGTTTAATTTAAAAAATGTCCACTTCAATCCACGTTTATTACAAGAGATATTCCGAATATATAGAGTATTTAGAAAATCTTCTGCACATTTTCCAACCGAAATTCGGAATTTGTGGCATGAAAGGTTAGAAAAAAAACTTTTAACAAACAACTGTACTTAATGTGCATGGGTATGTCAACCGTATATAACGGTAAATTTTTTTGAGGCATTTCAATTTAGGCTTTTTTATTATCAGGGGGTAAATACCTTCTAGTTAAAAAATTGTCGCATTAGACCACGTTTTCAAATTAACATACTAAAGCGGTCAGAACAAAAAACATTTTTTGAAAAGATACTTCACGTTTGACTACATAATTTCAGTACATTATTTGGAAACGCCTTTGCTTTAACATGAAATCAATGGAACAATATTCAATACAATTTTTCAACCTCAGAACTTTATCTTCAAATATTTTTCCATTTCGTACTTTTTTACAAATAGCGTATTTCCAAATTATATAATCCCAGCTTTGTTCCTACACCCAACAGCAAATTTAGTACCTTAACTGTTTACACAATACCAAAATGGTCTTGGTAACAATCTGTTTCCCAACTTTTCGTACATATAGGTAAACGTTTCAAAAATTACTTCCTTATATTCAACATATATCCCAACCCCAATTCACTTTTCCAGTAGTACTACTTAGTACTTTTTGTATAAATAAGTACGAATTTTCAAAACCTCCTCCCTTTCAAAATTCCAGTTCTACGCCATTACAAAATCACAAATTGTACACGACTTTTCAAAAACTAGTTTCATATCTCAGCTCTATTCGTTCACCTAAATCAAAATAATAGCCAATGTAGTTCCATTTAGCACTTTTCCATAAGTACGAATTTCCGAAACTACCTCAATCCTACACTCCAACAGTAATCTGTTCACGCAAATACAAATTGTAGCGAATTTAGTAACATTTAATACTGCTTCGTGCACATTAGTACGATTTTCCAAATCTACATCCATATCTCAATTCTATATTTTAACAGTAATCTTAATTCCAAATTTCAGGATTCCAGCTCTTCAAATCCAAATCATACTAAACTTATTACCATTTAGGACTTTTCGACCTTTGGTACATCTTTCTTACTCTTCATTAGTGACCCCCATTCCAAATTTCGTGATTCTGGCCCTATTCGTTAACTCATATCTAAATTGTACTATATTTAGTACCATTTAGTACTTTTGGTACACTTTTAATTCGAATTTCCAAAAACCTTTCTTTGTTACTCTCCATTAGTGGCCTTCATTCCAAATTTCAGGATTCCAACTCTATTCGGTCACCAAAACCCAAATTGTACTAATTTAGGGGAAGGATTGGACCCATATAATTTCAGAATCCGCAAAAACTTCCCAGGTGTAAGCTCCTTTCTTTTAAAGTTGGTTAAGGCTCACTGTGATTAGTTTCTACACCTTTTTGTGATGTAAATCGAATTATTTTAATTGTAATTCGAGAATTCTGTATGTAATTCATAACATTTCATTTGTAATTCGAGAATTCCATTTGTGATTCGAATTATTCTATTTGTAATTCGAATTATTCTATTTGTTATTCGAATTATTCCATTTGTAATTCGAATTATTCCATTTGTGATTCGATTTATTCTATTTGTAATTCGAATTGTTCTATTTGTAATTCGAATTATTCTATTTGTAATTCGAATTATTCCATTTGTAATTCGAATTATTCCATTTGTAATTCGATTAGTTTATTTAAAATTAGAATTATTCCATTTGTAATTCAAATCATTTTATTTGTAATTCGAAAAAGCCACATAAAAATCAATATCAATCGAATTACAAATAAAATGATTCGAACTACAAATGGAATAATTCGAATTGGAAATAAAATAATTCGAATTACAAATGGAATAGTTTGAATTGAAAATGGAATTCTCGTATTACAAGTGGAACAATTCGAATTACAAATGGAATTCTCCACTTACAAATGAAATCCCAGCAAAAATCCTCATTACAAACCTCCTTTCCCACCCATTATTTTAACAAGGGCATGTCGCGCGAAATATCTGGTTATTTTGTAACCACTGAACAAAGTAGATGGTAACCACTGAAATAAGTAGATACTGAGTAGATTCTGACTACTTATTTCAGTGGTTACAAAATAACCAGATATTTCGCGCGACATGCACTTGTTAAAATAATGGGTGGGAAGGAGGTTTGTAATGAGGATTTTTGCTGGGATGTTACGAATTACAACTAAAATGTTTCGAATTACATCTGAAAAAGGTGTAGACCTTATTTTTCAATTGAAATATGTACTATATAAAACCTGAAAGAATTTCAGTTTCAGAAATGTTTTCAGCAGAATTGTGTACATATCGCTGATTTACACAAAGAATGGCATAACTCAAAACATGCGTTTTCTGAGTTAGCAATTTCTATTTTTTCTACGGCAAGATAAAAATATCTTGTATCAAATTTTCATGCTGATATCTCTAAAACTTAAAGAGTTACAGCTCCGAATTCAACAAAAAAGTTTTTTGAGTTTATGAAACACTAAAACACTTCAAACCATGCTTGATTTTGTAGAGAAATTTAGCACTGATATCTCGATAGCTGTTTTTCTGCGTAATAATCTTTTTAAGTGGGGAAGTCAAATTTCAATCGCCAACTTAAAAAAAGCATTTTTCTCGAAACTGCGATTTTTTGAGATGAGTTACTCTTTGAGTAAATGGGCGATAAGTAAACATGTATACACACAAATTTATATGGTAATATAAAGAAAATAAAATCTAACCAAATGCGAATTAACATAACATAAAACTCAATTGTGTCTGTGGCACATTCATACTAAAGTCAGTAGCAGCAGCAGCAACAACAATAACAACTTTCCACATGCTAGTTTGTACGCAAATTCTCTCAGAGACACGTTTCTTTGTTTCATTATTTGAATATATTTGAATACATTTTTACATGTATGGACTAAGGACGAAACTTTTTTTCTTTTTGGAAAGGGGGAGAGATAGGCATACTAAGCAACAACATTGCCATGGGTGATGTATTCGGCCATGCGAAACGAGCATTTCATTCATCCACAAACATAAGTTAGCCTGCCAGTCCATCTATGCAAAAACAGACATGGCACGCAAACACACACATCACTTTCTCTTATAAATTGCAAAAGTTTTATGCTAACTAACACAACCACAAATAAATGTGAACAAAATACACAAAAATCTACATATTTGTCATTAATGCTAAATAACTATGTGTGTCCTCCGCCTGCTCATACACTCCCCCTTCTATATACCTATTTTTGCTACAAAGTTTCATGCAAAATAAAAACAAAAATGAGGAAAAACTATTGCATATCCTACAGGACGAAATTCCCGTCAGCCAAACAGAAATCATTTTCATCCCCATAAAACTTTTGTCGTCCATCTCCATAGTGTCGTCCATTATGACAACGACGACGAAGGCGATGATGTTGATAGAACTATAAAAGTGGACTTAGGAACACATTCATCTTAATAATTATAGGCTTAAAACCCTAAATGGAATGATGGACACCAAAACTCATCTGAATGTTGTTGAATGTCACAGGCTAGATGAGAAGAGAGCGAACGTGTGTTAGAGTGTATTGTCAACGAACGTTTTTGCATATGTACACACAAGTGGTATACAGTAGAAATGAATGTTGTATGAATATGTATATTATGGAAATGGAATTACGTGTGAAGGGAAAAAGTATTGAAAAAAAGAAGAAAGAAGTAAAAACTTTGTTTACGCGATGAGGCTAATGTTTAAACATGACAAGGTCCTGTATATGTGGTCCTGGTGGCACTGAGACACGTTAGTTGAGGTGTCGAGTTTATAACCGATTCTTGGAAAACGACCTATACAGGTTAAGTTAATCCACCATAGTATTGAGGGTATATGAAGTTTGTTTTTCTGTTTGTAATGCATTGAAATATACATTTCCGACCCTATAAAGTATATAAATTCTTGATCAGGATACAATTCTGAGGCGATATACCCAGGTCCACCTGTTGTAATCACTCTAGCGTCCACAATAATTCAGATAGAGCGCTGTATTTTTCCACAGGGGTGTATTTTCCCCATAGGCACGTCAAGTTCGAAGATGGGCTATACGGCCCACATTTTGGTATAGTCCCGATTTTCGCTATTTTGGGAATTTTAGCTATATTTTTTGAACGAACTATCTGTAATTTAACGTTTGAGGTTCCCAGTGGCCAAAAAACTACTTCATTATATATTTTAAAGTTAGGGGCAGGTTTTGGAATCGAACCCATATAAACGTATCTCCCGATTTTCGGTATTTTAAGGATTTTAGCTACATTTTTTCACCAAACTACCTGTAATTTAATATTTAAGGTTCACAGTCGTCCATGTTTTGGTATAGCCCCCATATAACGGGGCTAAAAATTCCTCCAAAAATTGTTCACGTTTTGGTATAGCCTCCATATAACGGCACATCCCGAGTTTCGGTATTTCGAAGATTGTAGCCTCAATTTTTAACCGTACTAGCTGTAATTTGACATGTGATGTTCTCAGTGGTCACGAAATTTTTCACTAAAAATCGTCAATATAGATCCATGTTTTGGTATAGCCTCCATATAACGGTTCGTCCAGATTTTCGGTATTTTGAGGATTTTAGCTAAAATTGTAAACTATCTGTAATTTTGCATTTAAGGTTCTCGATGGTCACGAAACTTCGCCACCAAAAATCGTCAATATAGGTCCATGTTTCGGTATATCCCCCATATATCGGTACCTACCGATTTCCGGTATTTTGAGGATTTCAGCTATAATTTTTTACCGAACTACCTGTAATCTCCTCCAAAAATTGTCAACATAGGTTCACGGTTTGGTATAGCCCCCAAACCTCCCGGTACCTCCCGAGTTTCGTTATTTTGAGCATTTAAGCTATAATTTTTAATCGAACTGTAATTTGTAATTATAATTTTAGGTTCTCAGTTGCCACGAAACGTCTCCTGCAAAAATCGTCAATTTAGGTCCATGTTTTGGTATAGCACCCATATAACGGTACCTCTCGATTTTCGGTCTTTTGAGTATTTTAGCTTCAATTTTTAACCGAACTAGCTGCAATTTGACCTTTGAGGTTCTCTGTGGTCATGAAACTTAGCACTAGCTGTAATTTTACATTTGAATTTTCAGTGGTCACGAAACTTCTTTACTATAAATCGACAACACATTTGGTATGGCTCCCGTATAACGTTACCTCCCGATTTTCGGTATTTTGAGGGTCTTAGCTACATTGTTTGACAGAACTACCCGTAATTTGACTTTTGAGGTTCCCTGAAGTTATAAAACTTTTCCACCAAAAATTTTAAAGATACGTAGACATTTTGATAGTCACCTGGCTGAACACATTTTTATACCCTCCACCATATGGAGGGTATAATTAAATTTGTCATTCCGTTTGTAACACTTCGAAATATTCGTCGGAGACCCTATAAAGTATATATATTATTGATCAGCATAAAATTCTATGTCGATTTGACCATGTCCGTCTGTCCGTCCGTCCGTCCGTCAGTCCGTCCGTCTGTCTGTTGAAATCAAGATACAGCTCGCAATTTTAAAGATAGAGAGTCAAAATTTGGTACAGAAGTTTTTATTACTTGCAGGATGGTTGGTATTGAAAATGGGATATATCGGTCCACGTTTTGATATAGCCCCCATAGAACGGTACCTCCCGATTTTCGGTATTTTTAAGGTTTTAGCTTCATTATCCTACCAAAATGGCTGAAATTTGGTTCATGGTCTTCTTTAGGGGTATAAAACTTTCCCCCAGAATTTTGTCGGTATCGGTCCACACCTCCTTGTAGCCCCCATAGAACGGTACCTCCCTATTTTTGGTATTTTTAAGGTTTTAGCTTCATTATCACACCGAAATGGCTGAAATTTGGTACTTAGTCTACGTTGGTGGTATAAAACTTTCCCCCAGAACTTTGTCCGTATCGGTCCACGCCTTCATATAGCCCCCATAGAACGGTACCTCCCGATTTTCGGTATTTGTAAGGTTTTAGCTTCATTATCCTACCAAAAATGGCTGAAATTTGGTACGTTGTCTTCTTTAGGGGTATAAAATATTCCCCCAGAATTTTGTCGGTATCGGTCCACACCTGCATATAGCCCCCATAGAACGGTACCTCCCGATTTTCGGTATTTTGAAGGTTTTAGCTTCATTATCACACCGAAATGGCTGAAATTTGGTACTTAGTCTACGTTGGTGGTATAAAACTTTCCCCCAGAACTTTGTCGGTATCGGTCCACGCCTTCATATAGCCCCCATAGAACGGTACCTCCCGATTTTCGCTATTTTTAAGGTTTTAGCTTCATTATCCTACCAAAAATGGCTGAAATTTGGTACTTAGCCTCTACGTTGGTGGTGTAAAACTTTCCCCCAGAACTTTTTCGGTATCGATGCATGCCTTCATATAGCCCCCATAGAACGGTACCACCCGATTTTCGGTATTTTGAAGGTTGTGTCTTCAATATTCCACCGAAATGGCTGAAATTTGGTATTTAGACTCCGTTGTACTGCAACTTCCCCTTTAAATTTGTCGGTATAGGTCCACGCCTTCATATAGCCCCCATGGAAAGGTACCTCCCGATTTTTCGTATTTTGAAGGTTGTGTCTTCAATATTCCACCAAAATGGCTGAAATTTGGTATTTAGTCTTCAATGTGATATAAAACTGTTCGCCAGAAATATGTCTGTACAGGTCCACGCTTTCATATTGCTCCATTTCTGACTAAAATTCGTCGGTATATGTAGGTCCACGTTTCGATATAGCCCCCATAGAACGGTACCTCCCGATTTTCGTAATACTGAAGATTGTGACGTCAATATCCAACCGAAATGGCTGAAATTCGTTATTTCGTCTTCCAAGAGTTATAAAATATTCCAGAAGAGTATTATCAGTATATGTCCACGTCTTCCTATATCCCCATAGAAGCGTACTTCTTGATTTTCGATATTTTTTGAAGTTTAAGCCACATTTTCTTACCGAAATATAGGAAATTTGGTATTTAGTCTTCTTTGAGCCTAAAAACTTTCCGTCAGAAATCTGTCGGAATAGATCGACGTTTTGAAATAGCCCCCATAGAATGGTGCCTCACATTGTTTTACCGAAATTGCTGAAATTTAGTATTAAGTCTTCTTCATACACGAAAGGAAACTAATTATTCCATTTTACTTCAATACAACTCGTGGTGGAGGGTATAACAAGTTCGGCGCGGCCGAACTTAATACCGTTCTTACTTGTTTATATTAGATTAGATAATTTCGGCAACCTAAAATTTTGAAAGGGAACTAATTATTCCATTTTAATTAAGTTTTTTTTTTATGGTGTTCGGCCCTTTTTTACTTGTTAAAATTCAATTAATTATTATCACCGTTGGCGAGACAGTGTTGTGAACGTCTGCCTGGCATTTAGAAGGTCTGTGGCTCAATCCCTGGTCAGAACATCAACATTTTCGGTGGTGGCAAATCTCCTCAGTGTAATGTTGGCTTACATTTCCTGAGTATTTCAGCAATGAAACACTTCTCTACAAGTGGTGTCGTAGCACACGCCGTTCGGACTTGGTGATAAAAATTACGTCTCATGGGTGTTTTTATGCATCTCGACATTCATAAGGGCATATGTCTGTCTCTGGATCAGAAAACAAGAAATCAAAATCACGATGTGATAGATGGGAGAGATTCATGGAGCGTTTTGGATATACGTTCGTTCCGAGTAGCAAACATACACTCGGACCACAACCTTGTTAAAGCAAAGGTATGTACCCTGTTAAACGTAGCAAATAAAATACCTTTTCGTACTTAACACAACACGAAAGTTAGACATCGGTAAGCTGCAATCACAACAGATAGCCATAGCATATAAAGCACTCCTCGTTCCGATAACATTTCAGCACAATGGCAAAATATTGTTCACTCCATGCAAACAGCCACAAAATCCATACTTGGATACCAGAGACATCCACATAGGAATTCATGGTATTACCAGGAGTGTCGTACTGCTACCGAAGAGAAAAATGTGGCATATAGGGCTACTCTACAATCAGTAGCAACGCGTAGCGCACGAGAGAAGTATCGGGAGGAAAGGAGAAAGTAGAATCGTCTTTCCCGCAGTAGAAAGAGAGAAATGGAAATGCGGGAGGGTGAAAAAAAATCGAAATGTACAGGAGCCAGAATGAAGTCCGAAAGTTCCACCAAAGAGTGAAATATTAAACTGATGACTTTGATACAGACACATTCTCCTATAGAGACCAGCACGGTAACTGTACAGATAGCGTGCTCAGGATATGAAAACAGCATTTTTCCTAATTGTGCGTGTTGGTATCCAATAGTAGCGATGACGACGAAGATATGACAGATCCAATTCCAGAAGATGGTATTGAATGTATGCCGCCCAGCCAAGATGAAGTAAAGACAGCAATAAAACGGCTGAAGAATAATAAGGCAACAGGAACTGATGACCTACCAGCCCAGCTGTTTAAAACCGGAGGCGACACGCTGATAAGATGTATGCATCAGCTAGTTAGCACCATCTGGCAGGAAGAATGCATACCCGACGATTGGAACCTGGATATTCCGTGTCCCGTCCACAAGAAAGGATATAAGACTGTATGCTCTAACTATAGGGCCATAAGTCTACTCTCTATTGCCTACAAGATAGTGTCAGGGATATTATGCGAACAACTAAATCCTATGCCAAATTAAATAATTGGACCATACCAATGCGTTTTTAGACATGGAAAGCCCACTATTGATCAGATATTTACGCTGCGGCAAATCCTGGAAAAGACCCAAGAGATGCAGATCGACACCGACCACCTTTTTGTCGATTATAAGGCAGCCCCTACACCTAAGGATATACCAAGCCATGTCTGAATTTGGTATGCTGCTATACAACGACATCAGTATAGATAAACGTATAGATAGGCAACGATTGCGTTGGCTAGGCCATATCATAACATATCATAACGATCATGAACCCGCTAAAAAGGCCTTTAAATACGGACCACATGGCGGTACACGCAGAATTGACAGGCAAAGGCTTCGATGGAGCAAACAAATTGAGAAAGAGATGGAACAACGCGATATTCCAAAAAGCGAAGCAACAAACAGGAAGAATTGGAGATCTTTTCTTAGTTCGGCTTATGGAACAAATGTTCTGTAAAAAGCCAGCTAAGTAAGTAAGTACATTTTGCTCGTATATTCGAGGATCCTTTGGACATTTTTACCGAAGCTTTTCTTAGTGGCCCTGTTTACAGCGATATAATGTTTTGCGTAGGCTAGTGTGATAAAAAAGCCATATCTATCCATATCCCCGCAAATTTTTGAGCTTTAATCCTATCAATACTTTTGTCGGTTCATACGCCCAAAATTTTGAAAACGCCCCTAAATATATTGGTTTTTGTTTTTTTTTTGTGTGAAAAAAACGTATTTCAATCCACAAAGGCTGAGGGTATATCTCTGTCGGCAAAGACGACTGATACTTTTTTACTTGTTTTAATGAAGAACATTAATGATATATGTGCATATACCCTCTGTGGCTCTGTGGTCATAAGACTGAGGGTATCATTCAGCATCCAATTTCAGCTCCAGGATGAGAAAACAAATCAAATAAATAAAACAAGTAAAAAAGAATCAGTCAGGCCTGGTTTATCCCTTCGAATGTTATCTTACGTAGTACCTAGATTAGTTGGTGCCGCCAGTCATTTTGGGGCTTTCGGACCATTATCTCCCGCATTATCTCCTTGCACCCGAAAAAAACATGTAACGTCGTAATGGGGAAAGTGAATAAAAGCTGTTACAACAAAACTCAAAGGGATTCGAAGGCCAACGTTTGAACCGATTCGGCTGATCTGTTCGAGAGTTATCGCGCGATCCAGCCACTACACATGGTGTCATAGGGTTTTTTTTACAACTTTCGGAACATTTTTTCAGGAAGTATGGATGGACTTGCCTCTGAAGAAGTAAAAAAGTGTCAGTCGGCTTTGCCGCCCAGCCTATTTGAATTGAACCTTTCATCTGCGGATAAACCGAATGTATTTAGGGCCTTTTTAGAATTTGGTGGCCCTTTTAGATGTACTAAAAGGAGAAAGTACTTAAAGAAGTGGACTGACATAGTCCATTATGAAAGTGAATCTTATTTTGGGATGATATTTTTTCGATAGGTATCGTGCCCACTAGTCATTTCAGTGGGTCATCGTATAGCTTTTGGACCAGTATGCCAGGAAGCATGGACTTGGCCACGGAAAACATAATATCGCTGTAAACAGGACCACAACGAACAGCATCGGTATACATTCCCAAGGGATCTTCGAACAGACACTAAACTGCACTTAGACACAAATGTTGAACTTTTGAGGGAGGGGGGACCGATATGGGCCATTTGTGAAGTTAAACTAAATTTGGACAAACTATTAGGAGATCCAAAGTTTTGACCAAATTGTTTTCCCCGTTCAAGAGATATCGTGCATAACATTTTAGTGACATTTTTGTAATTATTGGGGGGAAGTACAGGAAGTTGTGGACCGGTATTGCCCATCTTCGAAGGCCAAATTTTAAAGAATGGACAAAATCGGTCAGTTCCTTCAAGAGTTATGTAACGGGACCGTTTCATATACTCCTACACGCGTTCATTTCCATCAACTATACATAAGTACACAGTTAGCATAGTGGACAAATTTAACTACAATTTAATTAACTACAATCACTGCTACACAATAATTCTCATTCATTCCGTAGAACTACCCGAATATGTATTCTGGTTTTATTCACCGAGATGGTCGATGACCAGCCGAACAAAGTACGAATAAACGTGTGGTTCGTCCGCAGTCTACCATACTAGTTAGTCACGATTCGATACAGCTCATAGCAAGCTCTCAGCTCTTAGCAAACTCCCAGCTCATAGTAAGCTCTCAGCGCATAGCCCGCTCCTAGCTCTTAGCAAGCTCACAGCTCTTAGCAAGCTCCATCTCATAGCAAGCTCCCAGCTCATAGCAAGCTCCCAGCTCATAGTAAGCTCTCAGCGCATAGCACGCTCCGAGCTCTTAGCAAGCTCCCATCTCATAGCAAGCTCCCAGCTCATAGCAACCTCTCAGCTCTTAGAAAGCTCCCAGCTCACAGTCAGCTCAAGCTCATAGCCAGCTCCCATTAACCGATCTCTTCCCCCATAGCAACCCGAGCCGAGTCACACACCCGACGACTGCCGACAGCAACCCGAATACGACAGAGCCGAACCACATACCCGACGATTGTCAACGAGCCGACAGCAACACAAATACCACAGGGCCGAGCCATATGTTCAACGAGCCGACATCACACACATACCCGACGATTGCCAAAGAGCCGACAGCAACCCGAATACTACAGAGCCGAGCCACACACCCGACGATTGCCGAGTTGACAGTCACCCGAATAGCCGACAACATCCGAATACATCAGAACCGACGCAACATACACGATTGCCATCGAGCCGACAACAACAACCCGGCTACCATTGAGCCCACATCCAAAACCCGATCACTATCGAGCCGATTACAACAACCATATTGTCATCTATCCATTGGTTATCTAAGACACACCTCATCCATATTCCTCACACATATTGTTCGTCTATCAAAAACCAAAAGTTTTATAATAAACATTGGAATTGTAAACACTTGTGTTTTACTTAAGGTTTGTGGGTCCTTAGGTCGACCCTGGCAGCGATTGAGCTTACCTCAGCCCTAGAGAAAATCACTCGTTATAGTTATCGTAAGCAACATTTTTTCGAATATTTTTGAACTTTTGTGGGAAGGTACCTGAATGAGTGGGCCGATATGTTTTATCTTCAAACTTAAACAAAATATTACCAAGGCCAAATTTTGGACCGAATCGGAAGATCCGTTCGGGAGTTATCTGGCGCTCCAACCACTACACACGGTGTTATAGGTATTTTTTGGCTCCTTTCTGGCTATCTTCTCTGGAAGTATGGACTTGCACCTGATGTAAATCGTACCGTCGTATGGGGGCCAGTGAATACAAATTGTTACAACAAAAATCAAAGCGATTTGAGAGCAGGGCCTAAACTGAACTTTTTCGAACTTTTGTGGGCGACGTACCGGAAGGAGTGGACCGATATAACACAGTTTGGACAAAATGTTACGAAAGCCACATTTTGGATCGAATCAGTTGATCCGTACGAGAGTTATCGTGCGCTCCAGCCAGTTAGACAGAAAAACGGAATCCAAATTGTCTGAAATGGATTTCGGGGTCTAAAACCATTATTTCGATGAGGCACATTTTGCCCGTATGAAAGTGTATGTACCCTCTGACAGGCCGATTTTGGGTATCTTGGGCCCTATGTAGCTATATTGAAATCTGATTAGATTTTCAAAATTTTTTGTAGGATTCGCTTTTTAGACCCAACAATTTCAATAAAACTATTTCATCGATTGGACCATAAATGTGGATTTAAAGAACTTTCGTCAATATGCCCCTTTGGCCCCATACATATTACTATGGAAATAAAGATCGGATAGCCTTAACCGATCGTCATACAATTTCATATATATGGTTTTTGATTCAAATGACAAAAAATAGGGGGTAGGAGTTCCAATCAACAAATTTTTGTTTCCTTGTGTCGGTCTAATCTACATTCAAACAAATTCTTCTGATTGAAACATGTGCCGATTTCTACACTCCATTGCAGATGAACGAATTTGCAGAACACGTACGCATGTAACGCAGGACTGCAAATAAATCTTACTTTTCTGATAATTATATATACAATCGGAGAAAAAAACAGGGAAGTAAAATGGCACTAATGATTAGAAGAAAACGTAATACGAAAAACAGCAATTGAAAAATGCCATAATATTTGTGACATTTTGGAAGGGGGAGGAGGGAAGAAAACTAGGAACTTGTACTAGTTGATTGTTTGGGGTGAGGTGCACAAAGAAAAACTCAAATAATTAGAAAGATTGCACCACTCGCCAACTTCTAAAGATTAACAATCGAAAAAACAAATACAGAGAAGCCAACATCAAGGGGATGTTTAATAAAACACCGAATAGCAACAGCTCAAAAATATCTGCGAAGCAATACCAAAACTAAGATATAATGCAGTTGTTCGTTATCGATGAACTATCATTAGATTTACTTTTGCAAATTTTTTCCAACTCCTTGCTGGTGGAAGTAAAAACTAAGGAAAAATAACAACAACAACTACAACGAATACTAATGTTCAATTCCAAAAACGTGTTTAGGATTAACAATCGAATAACCAAACACTGACACTTGTACCGAAACAAATACTGGAGACAGGCATGCGTTAGGATATGGAAAGTAGAAAGTGTGTGTGGAATGTGGGTGGTTGGTATTTGTTTGTGACAGTCAACGGACATTCATTTGTACAGTTCAATATTCAAATAATTAAAAACAATCCCATGAATTATAAAGAAAATCTAATGAGGTCCAGCACACGTTGTTATTTTTGTTTGAGTGATGTTGGTGGTGGATGATTTCTTTTTTTTTTGCAATAACTCGTAGCAATTAGTAGTACTGGTCACTCACTCAGCCGTGCATGTTACAGATTAAGTCAATGTGTGTGAAAATTTAATGCGTATTCATGTGTATTAGGCAGGCTATACCAAATCATAAACTTATACAGTCCAACTTCTATATAACATACTTGCTAGGGAGGATAAATTACTACGTCATATAGAAAATTCGTAAAAAATGAACTATTTATATATAATTGTTCCACAAACAGTCCAAGAGAGATAATAATATCAATGAGTGCACCCCAATTCGGCTTATCGCCGAGTCCGAATGGCATGTCTTACGACATGCCTTACACAGAAGTTTTACATGTCTGAAATACTCAGGAAATGTCGCCAACGGGCTTTCCCGGCCTGGGAATCAAACACGAACATTCAGCGTACAAGGCGGGTTTACGATTTTTTGACCTTTTTTCCAAAAAATGATTTCCTGTAGCAATAATGAGTGAGCTTTTGCCTATTTAAGTTTGTTTTGGTAAAAATTCATGTAACACCGCGAAATATTCGTCGGAGACCCCCAATGTGGTATACCAATCTTCATATCTCGAATAGATAAAGCGATTTTGAGATGTGTGTCCGTCCGTCCGTCTGTCTATTATAAATTGTAAACACGCTCCAGGCCGCAATTATGGACCGATCGTCACAAAATTTTGTATGGAGGTCGGGTTCAGATCAGAATAGATCCCTATTCTTATTGGTGATGATCGTGAAATATTTAGCGGGTGAAATGGACCAAAAACATAATATTCATCCAATATCGGCTCTGTAGGTCTCAATAATAGTCCGATCAATGCGTAATTTTAAATAAGGTAAGAGTATATCACAATGTAGAAGCTTGCAATTCGAGATGGCGATCGGATAATATTTAGAGGACCAAAACATTTGTGTGAAAATTGTGAACATTTTTAATATACAGTCACGAAATTTTGCACCGGGTAAGAGTATAGGTCAAAAAAGATGCCTAAAATTTTGAATGATGATCTGATGTTCTTTAGCGGGCGAAATGGACCATCACTTTTGTATGAAAAATATAAAAATTTTATTTTCGGTCGATATTTTAATTTCTTGAGGACATATATATTTCGCAAAGTAGCCTACATATGGAAAAAAAACTACTGACCTTTCCTCTGATGTAAATTGCAATAAAGTGTTTGCTAGATAACGGGCCTACTGCCTAATATATAATGGGCTCTGTGTAGAGAACCACATTTTTATCCCATGCTACATATTGTCTCTCCAAAAGTTTATGTAACACCACGAAATATTCGTCCTAGACCCCTTATTTGGTATGCCAAAATTCATATCTCGACGAGATAAAGCGATTTAGCGATGTGTGTCCGTCTATTAAAAACTGTAAGCAAGCTTAAGGCCGCAATTATGGACCGATTGTAAGGAATTTTTTAAGAAGGTTGGGTTCGCGCCAGAGTTGAAATGATTAGTTTTTAGTGATGATCGTGAAATGTTCAGGGGTCTGTAGGTCAATATAATAACCCGCAAAATTTTAAACAAAGTTTGAGTTTATGATGAAGAAGAAGCGTACAAACCAACGTGAAGATCAGATAATACTTAGCGGGTTAAATGGACTGAAACTTTTGTGTGAAATTGGTAAAAAATTTCAATAACGTAGCGGTTAAACAACGGTAGTAGTACTATACAAGTGGGTTTCATTACATTTTAGTTTGTGTGAACTAAATTTTCCTTTCCTGCTACAAAAATGTCTTTGTCATGCTAAATAACTTTTTGGTATTGGTCATAAGTATTATACATTACATCTCTGATATTTGATAATTAAATTTTCACAATCATTGAAAAGAAGTTCCGTGGAGAGCGATTGTCCAGGGATAGTGGTACAGGGTATCCAATGGTCGGCTCCGTCCGACTATAGACTTTTCTTACTTGTTTTAATTAAAATAACGTTTATTCTGTTTAAGTATTAAAACAAGTAAGAAAGTAGCAGTCAGCTGTGCCCCCAGCCACAGGCAAAAAAAAACAAAACACAGTTATATATTGATTTTGTATCATGAGTTTGCTTTAAAACCTGTTGGTAACCAAACTTCTTCATAAAGTCTCAAAATATAAAATTACGTTAAACTATGTCTGGAAGAAATTTTTGAAAATGTTTTAGATTTATTTTGCAGAAAAGCCATTTTAGTGTGTGCCGGCAGGGTTTTGGAGCTTTTGGGTTTTTATCTCAGGAAGTATTGATTCACTACTCACCAAGGTTTAAAGAAGGTCGGCCATTCAGAGTTCTGTTAACAACTTTTAACAACAAACATAATAGATTGTTCATTATTGTGATTTGATTTCCTTTGTATTTTATGTGTATAATGTATTTGACAGCAAACTAAATAGTCAGGGCTAACTAGATTGGGCTGAGTGTCCGACTGTATAGACTGTGCTACTCACTAACCTGATACATGACTGGATGAAAAGATACGTTGTGCAAAGTCTGTACACATCAGAAACTTCCTGCGATAATTATGTTGTGGATTTACCATTTTGGTTGCTGCTGTCAGGGTTTCATGGAGCTTTTAGGCTAATATCTCAGGAAGTATGGACTTGAGCAAGAAAAAAATTATACCGTCGTAAAGGAAGCCGCAAGGACAACATACTGAAAAAAAGTTTCAAAACGATTCGAGAGGAGCTCTTTCTCATCAGGCTTTGCTTTTAGATGGTCCCCAAACAAAGGTGAAGTGAAGGTTAAAAGTTGGGTTTTTTTGCGACTATTGTGATATATTGGTTATTTGATCACCTAGGGGAACCTACTTTACATAATTAGAAATGTGATATTTTCTACTTTCATTGTCAGGTTTTGCTTTTGGAATACCCCATATAGAAGCTGAGATATTCGCTTTGGAAAAAAACGTTGTATTTTTATCCAAATAAGTTTTTTGCCCATTACTACCCCTAAATATTATGCGACCATCACCAAAATCAATAGGCTTCTTCATCTGTGAGACCCCCATTAACCCTCAAAATTTCGTGACGATCCGATCAAAATTGCGACCTGTAGCGTGATTTCCAAAAAATGGATAAATGGGATGTATTACCGACTATTGCGATATCTCCGTTATTTGGTCACCTACGCCGACCTAGTTTGCATCATTATAAAGATGGAATCTTCTATTTTCATGGCCTGGCTTTGCTTTTGGAAAGTCTGCAACCAAAGCTGTGATAGTCGTCATTATAATTAAAATCGCAAAACTGAAAATTTCGTTCAATCATACTTGGGGTCTAAAGCCGTTATTTCGATCGGGCACATTTTTGATCGTATCAAAGTGTATATACCCTGACGTACACGCCACTTTTTTAGAAATGCTACGAATGAAATTTTTTTCTCAAAAAATTCATGCTTTTGCCTATTATCGACTATAACTTTTTTGCTTTTGATTTTTTGTTGGACTGTTTTGGTCAGAATAATTGTATGACAATAAAACGAGTTTTATTTCATTTTCTGCTCGACGTTTCGCTGGCTTTTTTCGAGAGCTTTTTATACCCTCAGCATTTATGCTAACGAGGGTATATATACCCTGGTTAGTATAAATGCTTAGGTTATAAAAAGGTTCCGCACAAACCACTTTTAATTGATCTTATATATGATGCGCTCAGCGCCAAAAACGGCATAACCCACATGCCCAAAAACCCCAACTGACTATAAAGATTTAACCGGAACCATTAGAAATAAATACTAAAACTACATATTGCATTATTTTAGCAGGTGGTATAACCTAGTGTTATGAGGGATTCCATCATGTGGAAGAATATACTTATTGAGGCTAAGCGACAAATTATTTTCTAGTTTTAAGTGCATTTATAAATAAAACACTAAAACTTAATTTTTTGTAATTATCTTTTATTTTTAACTTTTTAGTAAATACATTTTTTGACCATCATGTGGAAAAATATACTTTTACGCCATGGGACTCTATAAGTTCGTTTCCCTTACTTCTTCCTTAAATATCGACAATTTACAATAATGGGACGTTTTATCTATTAAAAAATCAAAAATTTTACTAACATTGACAAAAGGAAACAGATCCTAGCATTCAATTGAAGTCGGTATGTTGAATTTAGATACAAAAGATATAATTTTACATTAATACGATACGTTTAGCATAATATTTGATTTTGAATTCACATTATAGTGTGATATATCTATAACATAAACAATATAAGTTAAACCCGACAATTTTCTCACATTAACCCATCCTGGCATAGGCGCCCCACCCCAACATATGTACATACATATTTGATAATATGAATAATTTTGTCATTTATAACTACATATGTATTTTTTAATACAAATTATTTGGATTTCTATTCTTTAGAAGTTGTCTTTTGTCTTTGATACAAATGCCAGCTTTTGGAATATGATAGATCTTCCCTAAACTCACAATTTTTCTTTTAACAGGTTTTTTGTAGCATTTATAGTTTTCAAGAAAATCTGCGGTGGCAAAGACCCATATTACCGCTCCATATTACCATAGTTTGATTTTTTGGTCATGTGGGTTAGGCGGTTTTGGCGTTGAGCGCCTCATATAAAGGACAATGTATATAGGTATGTACATACATATGTTTGTTTGTTCCGTATAGACTCAAAAACGGCTGAAGCGATTTTCCTGAAAATTTCAGAGAATGTACAGGGAGCACACATTGTGAAAATATGATATACAGTGAATCACAGTCAAAAGTATCCACTTCAGTTTCTTTCATTAAAACTGCGATTGCTAAGAATTGGTTAATGATAGCGATTCCATTCCTTTTTATATTTTTACATTAGTGTCTTAACTTAAATATAATAAAATAAAATTAACGAAATTCAGGTAAATTTTGATAAAAAAATAAAAATGGTTAAACAACATCGATTTCAACCTCACAGTGAAAAGTATGCACTCTAAAAGTTTCATGAAAGCAAAAGGATTTCTTAGGAGTTTAGCACGTGGTATGACATCCTTTGTTATCCTTTACAGCTTTTTGCCTTTTTGGCAAAGATTTAACTAAGTTTTCGGGGCAAGATATCGGAATTTTTCCCCATTCTTCTTGCTAGGCATATTTCAGGGTTCCTATACTTTAGATGTTACGATTTTTTATATTTGTCTTCAAAATACTCCATAAATTATGTATAGGATTCAAATCCGGGGATCGGGGAGGTGTTTGAATCACTTTTGGACAGTTACATACCATCCATTTTGGAAAAATATGTGATTTGTGCTCGGGCTCATATATTGATAAAATTGGAATGTTGTCCCAAATCCCATTTTTTCAGCGCCTAAATTTCAAATAATCTTTCAGAATGTTTAAATAATACATCTTATTCTTAATTCCTTCGATAAATACACGATTTCTTACACCGGAAGCACTCATACAACGCCATACCACAACAGAGTCTCCTCTGTGCTTTACTTTTGAAATTGTGTGTTTGTGGTCCAAGGCGGTATTTGCCCTATGACATACCTTAATTGGTCCATATGACCAAAACAGGTTAAAGTTGTCTTCACTGCTTTCATTGGCAGCCTGTTTTGGTCATATGGACCAATTAAGGTATGTCATAGGGCAAATACTGCCAAAAAGGCTAAAAGCTGTAAAGGATAACAAAGGATGTCATACCAAGTGCTAAACTCCTAAGAAATCCTTTTGGTTTCATGAAACTTTTAGAGTGCATATCGATGTTGTTTAACCATTTTTATTTTTTTTTTATCTAAATTTACCTGAATTACGTTAATTTTATTTTATTATATTTATATAAGTTAATACACTAATGTAAAAATATAACAAGTAAGAACAGACTATAGTCGGACGGGGCCGACCATGTGATACCCTATACCACTATCCCTGTGCACTAGCTTTCCGGGCTAGCTGTTATAAGATGTGCATTAGAAATTTTACCAATTTTCACACAAAAGTTTTGATCAATTTAACCCGCTAAATATTATCCGATCATACCGTTGACTTGCACGCTACTTCTTCATCTCAAACCAAAACTAATTTCGCGCCGATCGGACTATTATTGCGACCTACAGAGCGGCTACAAAATCGAGCAAAAATTTTGTTTTTGGTCCATTTCATCCCTTTAACATTTCACGATCATCGCCAAAAAGTAATCAGTTCTATTCTGGTCCAAACCCGACCTCCATACTAAATTTCGTGACAATCGGTCCATAATTGCGGCCTCTAGCTTGATTACAATTTTTAATGGACGGACAGACGGACGGACGGACGGACACACATCGCTAAATCGCTTTATCTCGTCGAGATATGAAGTTTGGTATACCACATGAGGGGTCTACGACGAATATTTCGCGGCGTTACATGAATTTTTGGGAAAACAAACTTATTATACCCTTTTCCACATTGTGGTATAGGGTATAAAAAGGAATGAAATCGCTATCATTAACCAATTCTTAGCAATCGCAGTTTTAATGAAAGAAACTGAAGTGGATACTTTTGACTGTAATTCACTGTATATTTTGACGAATTTTGGAGGGGGCGCGGAACCTCCCCTATGCCCTATTTTTTTAAAAACGCTATTTTAGCAGGTCCACTTTTTTAATATGTTATACATATATCCAAAACTACTGAACCGATTTTCGTGAAAATTTCAGAGAATACACAGGGAGAACCCGTGGTGAAATAGGTTATATATTTTGTTGAATTTCGGGCATCTCCCCTATGCCGTATTTTTTAAAAACGCTAGTTTAGCAAAATTGGCAAACTTATCGGTGAGAAAATTAATTTGCGAGGCAGTGGTGGTTGTGTATTCGAACCTACATAGGTACTCATTTGGGGCATAAAGACCCGACCACTTCCACTTTTTATACCCTATACCACAATGTGGAAAAGGGTATAATAAGTTTGTTTTCCCAAAAATTCATGTAACGCCGCGAAATATTCGTCGTAGACCCCTCATGTGGTATACCAAACTTCATATCTCGACGAGATAAAGCGATTTAGCTATGTGTGTCCGTCCGTCCGTCCGTCCGTCTGTCCGTCCATTAAAAATTGTAATCAAGCTACAGGCCGCAATTATGGACCGATTGTCACGAAATTTAGTATGAAGGTCGGGGTTGTACCAGAATAGAACTGATTAGTTTTTGGCGATGATCGTGAAATGTTAAAGGGATGAAATGGACCAAAAACAAAATTTTTGGTCGATTTTGTAGCCGCTCTGTAGGTCGCAATAATAGTTCGATCGGCGCGAAATTTTAAACAAAGGTTAAGTTTATGATGGAGAAGGCGTGTGCAAACCAACATGAATATCAGATAATATTTAGCGGGTTAAATGGACCAAAACTTTTGTGTGAAAATTGGTAAAATTTGTAATGTACAGGTTATATCTTTATCCATGGAGGAAAGATATTGCAAATCTATAGTGGTATAGGGTATCACATGGTCGGCCTGTCCGACTATAGCCTGCTCTTACTTGTTTAAATATGTTATATGTATATCCAAAACTACTTAACCAATTTTCTTGACGATTTCAGTCAGGGATGACTAGTGGTGAAAATAGGTCAACAATTTGGTTTTTTTCGGAAGGAGCGAGGAACCTCCCTATGGTTTATTTTTTTTAAAACGCTATATTTGCTAAACTAACGAACGTATCGTTGAGAAAATAATTTTGCGAAACAATGGTGGTTGTGTCTCCGACCCTAGGTGCTTATTTCGGGCCTAAATACCCTACCACGTCTACTTTTTTAAATATGTTATATCTCCAATATTACTTAACATATTTTCCTGAAAATTTGAAAGAATTTGCATGGATGATCCTAAAAGTTCGCTTTAGGACCTGCTCTCAAATCGCTTTGATTTTTGTTGCAACAACTTGTACTCACTGCCCTTCATACGACGGTTCAAGTTTCATCAGGGGTAAGTCCATACTTCCTGAGAAAACAGCCTGAAAGGTGCAAAAAAACCCTATGACACCGTGTGTAGTGGTTGGAGCGCAAGATAACTCTCGATTCGGTCCAACATTTGGCCTTCGTAATATTTTCGCCAAACATAATTTATGTTCGAAGATAAACCGTATCGGTCCACTCCTTCAGTAGTGGGATTCTGTAACTCATTTTTGCTGTTATCGATAATTGTCGGTAAAATTAAAATGCTTATAATTTCGATAATTAACGAAATTTTTCGGTAAGTTAACGATGAATAAAAAGTAGTCGCTAGCCTCTACCGACACAAACAGTGATGCCAACTTTTCTTTATGTTTTAGTCATAATTTTGCGATTTAATTTTACCGATTTTTGTTGGTAACAGCAAAAATGAGTTACAGAATCCCACTACAGGTATCCCTCAAACAAAAGTTCAAAAATGTTCGGGAAAATTGTGCGCACGATAACACTTGAAGGGTGTGACCGATGTGGTCCATACTTTACACACCCTAATATATCTACCAGAAATAGATCAGGTTCGAATATGGACTATATTTGTCCACTCATTTCGGTACCACCCACACACAATTTCGGATAAGTTCACTATAAGACCCTCTATCGAATAACTTTGATTTTTGTTGAAGCAACTTGCATTCGCTGCCTCAATTACAACGGTGAAAGTTTTTCAGGGGCAAGTCCATACATCTTGAGAAAACAGCCCGAAAGTGGTAAAAACCCCCCTATGGCACCATATGTAGTGACTGGCGAGCACGAAACCCTCGAACTGATCAACAGATTTGGTCCAAAATATGGCCTCCGTCATATTTTGTCTAAAGATAGTTTCAGTTCGAAGATGGGCAATACCGGTTCATAACTTCCGGTACTTCCCTAAAATGGTTTGCACGATATCTCTTAACGGGGCAACCAATTTGGTTCAAACTTTGGATCTCCTAATATTTTGTCCGAATTTAATTTAACTTTTAAATGACACATATCGGTCCTCCTCTTAGGGTACCTCGGCCACAATAGTTCAACATTTGTGTATAATAGCAGTTTAGGGTCTGCTCGAAGCTCCTTTGGAAATGTATACCGATGCTGTTCGTTGTGGTCCTGTTTACAGCGATATTATGTTTTCCGTGGACGAGACCATGCTTCCTGGCTTACTGGTCCAAAAGTTATATGATGACTCTTTCTCAGGGAAGGATAATTAGACAATTTTTAGTTATAACAATAACAAAAAGTGGGAGCCAAAGTGTGAGTTAGAAAATATATCCAAATCAAGGAGACTGAGAGAGCGAGAGAGTTAGGAGATAGATTGGAGCATAATAAATATGATTATTCTGGGAGTTATAAATTGGGAGTAGAAATGTATATTAAGGTGGGTGAAAGTGACTCTATGTGGTGCTTCTCACCAACAGCTTTATATTTTGTCGTCGTTCAGACACCGCTATTTTTTAGGGGTTCATATCCAGGTCAAACTTTTTGCTGCGAAGAACGTATTCTTCTTGTCAAATAGCTCTATTGTAATTAGTTTGTGGTTCGTCTTGCTCTTTGGTGATAAAAATCTTATGGCGCTCCATTGCCTGCAGATCGAAGGGAATCCATCCAGCTATAAAAAGTACAGCTCATGCATATACCGTGCGGTGGGCTGATATTACCCGTAACGCCGCTGTTCTTTGCACCGACAATAATTTACTCGCCCTAACATGAGTGCTTAGAGCTTCCGAACCGTACGGAAATATTATGTTGCCAATTTTATGTCCAAATATTTTTAGAATTGATTTGCCGCCTATATTCAACTCTTTTTCGGTAGGTAAGAAGTAGAAGTTTTTTGCAAGTAGCTCTGCAAAAAGACCATCACATCCAAAGTTCCTAACAGTATAAAACAATACTATGCTTGGCTACTATGTAGCCAAGTCCCCATGGATGTTATTTTCTTGCTCCTTTCTGCAACTGTTTCTAGTATATTTGTATGCATCACGTTCTCGTCCTGAGACAATTGCGCTTGGATTCGTCGATTATGGTTTGCCGTGTCAATTGCTTTTGGCATGATGGCCTTAATACCTTTCGGGTGACAGTAGCCATTTCGTTTTTCACTGTTTGTTTCGCGTCTTCCTAGTCTTGTACTTTTTCGATTAATTCATCTGAGGCAAAATATAAATCTGGGATTGTGATGAGCTCCCGATGTAGTTGCACCTAATCGACCTATCATATCCACAATCCACTTACCTCTGCGCGAAACTTAAAATCTCCGTCTAATATAATGTCTCCACGTTTGGACAATGCAACATGTTCTATCCGCTTTAGTTTTTCTTGGAAGGTGGCAATGTTGACGCTAGGAGTAAGGTATCAAATGACCCAAATTGCAGCAATTTTTGATTCGTCTTCGATCCAGTGAATATTTTTCTACATTTTACTTTTTGTTCTCTCCCCACTAAGAGTTAGTGCTATGAAAAGTCTGTAAATAAACAAAAAATCCCAAAAATTCCAAATAAATGTTAAATCATCATTATAATCACATTTACTTCTCATATTTCCCCTTTCGAAAATGGGTTGAAAATGCTACGAACAGAAATACCATTGTCAAAAACAAAATTATGATCGATGATTAAATAGAAGTCATAATTTTTTCTGCACTTGTTTTAGGCTTTTGTTTAATTTATATTCGAACGGTAATGTTTAGGAAAAAACTTTTCACCATTCAAAGGGTGATTTCAACCCTTTGCAACACAAAATAATTCAAACAAAATGTAAATGGCGTAAATGTTGTCATCCCTTAGAGTAGAGATGGCAAAGTAATGGGTTGAAGAAATGGAAAGAAAATGAATGATTTGTATTTTGCATTTGTACGCCAACTGTCATTTCCAATGATTTCCAATTTAATGAACCCCAAATACATACATAGAGTATTACAAGGGTTGGAAGATAAATTAGAAGTATTTACTTTTTTTTCTACGAAATGATTATATTTCATTAGTTATTTACAAAGTAAGTATATATTTACAGTCTGTCGCAAAAGTTAGTATACACCGTTGAAACCAAAATGACTTAGGGATAAATATCACTATAACTTATTGAAAATAACAAACAATTAGTTTTATTCGATAGACAAGAAGGTTGTCTTCCGTAATAACAATTAAAAGTGCGCAATATTTGTATACATTAGCAAATGTACGGTTCGAATCCCAAAAAGACCAAAATTTATGTCGCAAAAGTTAGTATACAACGGAGAATCCCCGTGGAACTGTGTAAAAAATTCTTGATATTTTTGAACAAAATGAAACTAAATCTGTACTTAAGATCATAAGGAGTATATTAATTGGCTTTAATGGCAGTTATATTACTTATAGTGACAAGTCCAACGTACTCTGGATCGTAAAATCCACAAAAATTGGTCATCTACAAATACAACAACTGTAGCGACAAAATTCCGGATGTTATGTCCTGTTTATAAATTCTAAAGCCATGAAATGCTCAGAGAAGCTCTATAGTTTCAATATGGGTTGATCTTGATCGAGTTTCGACTTGTCCTGTTTGAAAAAACGGGCATTTCTTGAAGGAAACCCATACTTTTGAGGCCATGGTCCTTTTGAAACATGTAATAATCCTTAATCCTTACACATAAGGACTTTCATTTTGAGTTAAATTTCTCACAAATTAAGTCCCTTTTCACATTCCCACCAAAAATAAATAGTAGGAGAACCTCAAATTCTGGTGTAACCCCGCAGAGATACTCCACCACCACAGAAGGATATGATAGCTAATTTCAAATTTTAATACAGAGCTTTCTCTGCTGTTATAACGCATGGATTGTGTAAAAACGTTCTGAAAAGCTGTGTTCGCTTCACTTAGGACCAAAATACAACTAAATGGATCAGTAAGAAGTAGTTCATTAGACATTAGTAGTACATTAGACACTAGGGACACGAGAAGCATGTCCGATACTGCTGAAAAGTCGGTAGGACAGTATAACTGTAGCGCTTACAACGGACCTTGAGGCTCTCCTACTATTTACTTTTGGTGGGAATATGAAAGGGGGCAACATTTGTGAAAAAATTAACTCAAAAGGAAAGTCCTTATGTGTAAGGATTAAGGATTATTACATGTTTCAAAAGGACAATGGCCTCAAAAGTATGGGTTTCTTTCAAGAAGTTCCCGTTTTTTCAAACAGGACAAGTCGAAACTCGATCAAGATCACCCCATATTGAAACTTTAGAGCTTTTCTGAGCATTTCATGGCTTTAGAATTCATAAACAGGACATAACATCCGGAATTTTGTCGCTACAGTTGTTGTATTTGTAGATGACAAATTTTTGTGGATTTTACGATCCAGAGTACGTTGGACTTGTCACTATAAGTACTATAACTGTCATTAAAGCCAACTAATATACTCCTTATGATCTTAAGTACAGATTTAGTTTCATTTTGTTCAAAAATATCAAGAATTTTTTACACAGTTCCACGAGGATTCTCCGTTGTATACTAACTTTTGCGACATAAATTTTGATCTTTTTGGGAATCGAACCGTACATTTGCTAATGTATGCAAATACTGCGCACTTTTAATTGTTATTACGGAAGACAACCTTCATGTCTATAGAATAAAACTAATTGTTTGTTGTTTTCAATAAGTTTTAGTGATATTTATCCCTAATACATTTTGGTTTCAACGGTGTATACTAACTTTTGCGACAGACTGTATGTACCTTTGGTTAAATTTGTGCATATGTATATATATAGTACTTGTTTTGAAAGTGGTTGATGATGATGTTCATTAACCCTTTTCTATTCTTGTGAAAAATTATGATAACTTTTTCGTAAAGTCATTAAATGTTAATCTGATTAGAGGAAATTCGATATTTAGGCACAGTGAGGTGGAAGTTGTAGAGATGACGAAATATGACACCACAAACTAAAATTTGATGTATATTAGAAATTTGCAAGGAATATTTTTGAAGATCAAATAACGAAGATATCACAATAGTCGCAAATAAAAGCCAACTTTTCATTTTTGCGATTTTAATTATAATGACGAAAGTAGAAAATCCCGTCCTTACAATGATGCAAAGCAGGTTGGCGTAGGTACCCAAATAATGGAGATATCACAATAGGTAATACAGCTAATTTTTCATTTTTTTAAATCAAGCTAAAATTTTTTTCGCAAATTTGATCGGATCGTCACGAAATCTTCAGGGTTAATGGAGGTCCGATTGAGGAAGTAGCCTATAGATTTTGGTGATGGTCGGATATTATTCAGGGGTCGGAATGAGCAAAAAACCTATGTGGACAAAAATTCAAAGTTTTATTCTTATCTCAGTTTTTAGTAGTCGTATTCCAAAAGGAAAGTCCATCAATGGATGAGAAAAATATCACCTTTATTATACCCTCAGCATTTGTGCTAACGAGGGTATATACACTTTCATACGGGCAAAATGTGCCTCATCGAAATAATGGTTTTAGACCCAAGTATGTTTGGACGACTTCCGTTTCTGACAATTTGGAGTTGATTTAGCCAACTCCGTCCGTCTACGGATCAACCGATTCGGCTAAAAATCTGGCTTTCGTAATATTTTATCCAAACTTAGTGTATGTTCGGTCCCCTCCTTCCGGTACCTCTCCAACAAAAGTTCGAAAATGTTCGGAAATTTTGGGGGCACGATAACTCTTGAAGGGAGTAATCGAATTGGTCCACACTTTGCACATCGTGAAATATCTATCAGACTTAGATGAGGTTCCAAAATGGACTCAATCGGTCCACGCGTTCGGATACCTCCCACAAAAAATATCGGAAATGTTCAGTTTAGGACCAGGTCTCGCATCGTTTTGATTTTTGTTGTAGCAACTTATATTCGCTGCCCCCATTACGAATTTGCAAGTTTTATCAGGGGCAAGTCCATACTTCCTGAGAAAATAGCCAGCAAGTTATAAAAATCCGCCATGGCACAATGTGTAGTGATTGGAGCACACGATAACAATGTGCAACATTTTTAAGGTGATCTTGTGCAAACAATTCGAACTGAGGATTTTTTGAAAGTACAGACCTAAACGACAATAAACCCTAGTTGGGTTCTGTTGTGTCAGATCCAGCTCGGATTTTATGGCCCCATCTAAACATGGTTAAATATTGAGTTTTTAAAGAAATTCGGGGTTATATCTCTGAAACCAATGCGAATCTTCTTCTGACCTCTGAAGCAAATTTGTAGATAAGAACAAGAATAAAATATTTGGGGAAATAATGAACTCGAAAAACTACATTTATTGGCTCAAATGTCAAAATATATGTAAAAATTCCACATTTTTTTATACTTTCGCACCGTTAAGTTTTTCTGAACATTTTCCTTCGGAAAAATATTCCCTGGAATGTAATACGCAACTCTTCAGAAAATGTCATTGTTGTAACATGTGTGCCGTTGTTTTCAGTACATTTTTCAACGACGATTTAATAAAAATGTCAATAATGTAGCGAAATCCGAAATGCGAGAATAAACTGTTGGTGTGAACTGTGTTTGAAATACGTGTTGTAAAAGATATGATGCAAAATACTGCTGAAACAACATGAAGTAAGCATTTTCAAGTTTCAGAATGGTCTAAAGAATTGTTGAGAACTTTATTTATAAGATTTTTGCAAAAGGTTACTTGGTTCAACTCCCAATAGTTTAGCCGATATTGACCAGAATTTTCGCAATTATGTAAAATTTTCTATATTTTATAGATTTTCATGCCCTAGATGGAGTTTTTCTTATGTCGTTTTTCAAAAGATAAGTTCTACTAGTTTAGGGCTACAATATTGCTAAGGACAGCAAGGCCAAGTTCCTATTCGTTTCTGAGATAAGGGCCTGATAAATGCAAAAAAGTGTAGATTTAGCCCTGTTTAGATGGGGCCATAAAATCCGAACTGGATCTGACAGGACAATACCCTACTAGGGTTTTTGTAGTCTAAATATGTACTTTCAAAAAATCCATACTAGAAGTTGTTTGCATTTTCAGTGTTGCATAGTGTAACTGTCGAATTCGGTAAAAAATGTGGCCATCGAAATATTTTGTCCGTTCCGTTAGGAACCTCTCCCACAAATGTTCGAAAATATTCGGAAAATTTGTGCCCACGATAATTCCTGAAGGCAGTAACGGATTTGGTCCATACTTTGCACATTGTAATATTTCTGCGAGACATCGATGGGGCTTGAATATGGACTTCAGGTACCTCCCACACAAAATTTCGAAAAAATTCAGTTTAAGGCCTGCTTTCGAATCGCTTTGATTTTTGTTATAACAACTTGTATTCACCGCCTTCCATACGACGGTACAAGTTTTATCAGGGACAAGTCCATATTTCCTGAGAAAATGGCCTGAAATGTGCAAAAAACCATTATGACACCGTATGTAGTTGTTGGAGCGCACGATAACTCTCAAAAGGATCTGCCGATTCGGTTCAGAATTTGGTCTTCGTAATATTTGGACAAAATATTACTTAGTTTATGTTCGAAGATAAGCCATATCCTCCCTCACAAAAGTTCAAAAATGTTAGGAAAAAATGTGCACACGATAACTCTTGAAGGGAGTGACCGATTTTGTCTATACTTTACACATCCTAATTTGTCTAATAGATATAGATCAGGTTCGAATATGTACTATATTTGTCCACTACTTCGGGTACCTCCCACACAAAATTTCGGATAAGTTCACTTTCAGATATGCTTTACGACTTTCATGACGGTAAAAGTTTATTCAGGGGTCAGTCCGTACTTCTTAAAAAAAACAGCCCAAAAGATCTTAAAAATCCTTATGGCACCATATGTAGTGGCTGGAGAACACGATAAATCTCGAACTGATACGATAACTGTTCCGATTTGGTCCAAAATTTGACCTTCGGCATATATTGTCCAAACTTAGTTTCAGTTCGAAGATGGCAATACCGTTCCACTACTTCAGGTACATCCCCCACAAAAGTTCAAAAATATTCGGTAATAGTGTGCGCGAGGTAATTCTTGAAAGGAGTAACCGATTTGATCCATACTTTACACATCGTAAAATTTCGACCCGACAAAGATCAGCTTCGATTATGGACTATATCGGTCCATTCCTTAGGGTATCTATTCAAGAATTTTTGGAAAATTATACCGACGCTAGTCCTTGTGGTCCGGTTTACAGCGATATTATGTTTTCCGGGGATAAGTCAATGCTTCCTGGCAGAATGATCCAAAAGTTATACGGTGACCCACTGAAATGACTAGTGGGCGCGATATCTATCGAAAAGATATGACTCCCAAAATAAGATCCAATTCCATAATGAAGTATGTCGGTCCATTCCTTTACGTACCTCCCCCGCAACACTTTTGAACTTCAATCCTTATCCAAACCCCCTAAATACATATTTTTTTTTGGAAAAAGGTGTTTCAATTTACACAGTCTGAGGGTATATCTCTGTCGGCTAAGCCGACTGATACTATTTACTTGTTATGATGCAAAATAGGTTGGTGCCCATCCCACTTTCCCATTTTTTATACCCTCCACCATAATATGGAGGGTGCAATGGTATGCACACCCGCCTTGCACGCAGAAGGTCGTGGGTTCGATTCCCCGGCCAGGCAACATCAATAATTTCAACGGTGGCAAAATACCCCTCAGTAATGTTGGCGACATTTCCTGAGTATTTCTGCCATGTAAAACTTCTATATAAATTGGTGTCGTAAGGCACGCCGTTCGGACTCGGCGATTAACCGTAGGTCCCATATCATTGAGCTAATATGAATCGGGGTGCACTCATTGATATGAGAGAAGTCTCCCCTGTCCCGTCTGGGATGTTTGTGGAACAATTATTAAAATTAAATTTGTCATTCCGTTTGTAACACATCGAAATATTCATTGGAGACCCTATAAAGCATATATATTTTTGATCAGGGTAAAATTCTAAGTTGATATAAACATGTCCGTCTGTCTGTTGAAATCAAGATACAGCTCGCAATTCTTAAGATAAAGTTATGCAATTAGGTATAGACGCTTCTAATACTCCTATGATGTTTGGTATTGCAAATGGGCTATATCGGTCCACGTTTTGATATAGCCTCCATAGAACGGTACCATCCGATTTTCAGTATTTTGAAGATTTTAGCCTCATTATCACACCGACATGACTGAAATTTGGTACTTAGTCTTCGTTGGGGGTATAAAGCTTTCCCTCCCCCGAAATTTGTCGGTATAGGTCAACGCCTTCATATAATCCCTATAGAACGGTAACTCCCGATTTTTGGTATTTTGAAGGTTATGACCACAGCAACCCACCGAAATGGCTGACAATAGTCTTTGTTGAAGGTAAAAGCCTTTCTAATGGAAATTCGTCGGTATAGCTCCACGTTTCGATATAGCCCCCATAGAACGGTATCTCTCGACTATAGCCTTTGCTCACTTGTTTAATATTGCTGCAGGGCTGCAAGTTCCATGAGTGACGTAGAGGATGATTACATTAAAAATTCTTATTGTCTTAAACTGACAATTTACAGGACTTATTTCAGCTCCTGTTTTATCTCAAGCGGACACTGACCTCTCCTCGTTGTGATCTAAGGATATACACTTTTTAAAAGAGAGATAATTCTTCAATCTTGAATAGCTTGTGAGAAATAAATAGTGCATTTGGCATCAATTGATAAATCTTTTCTTACCTAAAATAGCTGATAGGTATTATACATAGATCCACTATTTACCACTGACCCACTTCAAATGTTTTTTCCCGTCGTAATATTGCATATGATGAGATTAAATGTTCGTTTTCCTGCTTAATCCTACTTCGAGTGATTGTAACAACATTGATACTATACTTAGGTGAGTAGGTGTGGCAGGGTAGTTGAAAAGGTGCAGTGCATCGTGCAGTACTCTTCCGCCTATATAGGAATTTAGACGGCTGTATACGATAGATGATTTTAGAGGTCACCTAGAAAGAAGAATTCTGTAGTCATTTGGTTTACTATAGATGCAACCAAGTCAACCATAGATGACCTCTGGAGACAACAGGTCTGCAATAGATGGTCCCTGAGGACATCTATTCAATGACAAGTGGTCTGTTAAGCGACCTAGTATACAACGGATGAACCCTGAGGATACCTAGTTAACGATGTATGTCCTCTGAGGTCATATAATCTGAGATAGATGTCATGTGGCCACATACGTTTGATGCTTTTCAGGCTACCTGGTATATGGCAGATGGCCTCTGAGATCACCTAGTCTATGATGTATGGTCACATAGTCAATGATGGATGGTCTACGAGGTCAACTAATCAAAGATAGAAGGCTCAGAGGCCACATTTGTTCTTCTTCATTTTTCACGATAGCCTACGATAGCCTACTATAGCTGTCTGAAGACACCAAGACTACGATATATGTATGTATGTCCTCTTACACCACCTAGTCTACCTCTAAGGTCACCCAGTCTTTAATATATAGCCACCTAATCTATAATAGACGGTATGTGAGGCCACCTAATATACGATAGGTCATCGATAGATCACCTCTGATGTCACCTAGCGTACGATAGAAGGCTTCTGAGACTAGTTTTTCACGGTAGATAGCCACTGAGGTCAACTACGATAGAAGTCCGAACTACATAGATCGGCCTATCGCGTTATGAGGTCAACAAGGTTTCTTTGTCTATACCCTACATCTCAGATTAAGACCTTGTTCCTAGATCTCAGCTTGTCGCATATAGCTGTGGCATCCGGAGACGACATAAACATACTGTCGAATATTACCCAAAGAGTCTTGTGGTATTAAGTGGTCGCAATTCTGCTCATCTCCGCAGTCCATGTGGTGAAAAGGGTGGCCGTAGGCTTATTGGTAAAATGCAACAATTAGTTTCCTTTCGTTTGTAAAGAAGAATGTGGCCAAAATCCTCAAAATACCGAAAATCAAGAGCTACGCTTCTATGGGGGATATAGGAAGATGTGGACCTATGCTGATAATTCTCTTCTGTAATATCTTATAAACCCATGAAAGACTAAATAACAATTTTCAGTCCTTCAGTGGAATATTGAAGTGACAACCTTCAGAATTACGAAATGCGGGAGGTACCCTTCTATGGGGGCTATATCGAAACGTTGACCTATACCGCCAAATTTCAGTCGGAAATATTTTTACCTTCAACATAGTCTAAATACCAAATTTCAGCCATTTCGGTGGGTTGTTGTGGCCACAACCTTCATAATATCGAAAATCGGTAGGTACCGTTTGATGGGGGCTATATGGGAGAAAGTTGTATACCACCAACGAAGATTAAATGCCAAATTTCAGCCATTTCGGTTGCTTATTGTAGCCATAACCTTCAAAATACCGAAAATTGGGAGGTTCCGTTCTATGGGGACTATACGAAGGCGTGGACATACACCAAATGAAAACTAAATACCAAATTGCATTGATTTTGATGGAATATTGTGGCCAGAACCTTCAAACTACCTAAAATCGGGAGGTACAGTTCTATGGGGACTATATGAAGGCGTGGATCTATACCGACAAATTTAGGGGGGAAAGTTTTACACCCCCAACGACGACTTAATACAAAATTTTAGCCATTTCGGTGGGTTATTTATTGGGGCCACAACCTTCAAAATACCGAAAATCGGGATGTACCGATTTATGGGGACTATACGAAGGCGTGGACCTATACCGACGAATTTCATATGGAAATTTTTATACACCAAATGAAGACTAACTACCAAATTTCAGCCATTTCCGTGGATTGTTGTGGCCAAAACCTACAAAATTCCGAAAATCGGCAATTACCGCTCTATGGGACCTATATGAAGGCGTGGACCTGTACCGAAAAATTTCTGGGGAAAATTTTATACCGCCATCGAAGACGTAATACTAAATTTAAGTCATTTCGATGGAATATTGAGGACACAACCTTTAAAATACCGAAAATCGGGAGCTAACGTTCTATGGGGCTATATTAAAGCGTAGACCTGTACCGACAAAATTCTTGGAGGAAGTTTTGTGCCCCCAAATGAAGATTAAATACCAAATTTCAGCCATTTCGATGGAATATTAAGGCCACAACCTTCAAAATACCGGAAATCGGGACCTGTATTGAAAAATTTCTGGGGGAAAGTTTTATGCCGCCATCGAAGACTAAATACCAATTTTCAGTCATTTCGATGGAATATTGAGGCCACAACCTTCAAAATACCGCAAATCGGGAGCTAACGTTCTATGGGGGCTATACTAAGGCGTGAACCTGTACCTGCAAATTTCTGATAGAAAATGTTATACCCCAAATGAAGATTAAATACCAAATTTCAGCCATTTCGATGGAATATTGAGGCCACAACTTTTAAAATACCGAGAATCGGGAGGTACCGTTATGTGGGGGCTATATGAAGGCGTGAAGCTATACTGAGAAATTGCTGGGGGAAAGTTTTATTCCCCCAACAAAGGCCAAGTACCAAATTTCCGCCCGGAGGATATAATAAGGCATTTCCACGTGTTAAGTACTGCATTGTTGAGGTTGTTGTTGGAGGGACAAGGAGGGAGTCTCGTATTCTGATGACGAAGACAACAACTCACTGGCGCTGTACTCACCCAGCATACAGTGCAACCTCTGAGATGCAACCACTACGACATCTATTGCCTCTCACCGAAGTTTGGGTGTGGTGGATGCGGATTCAAGTTCACCACCTCGTTTTTGCACTTTCAGTCTTAGGCTGATTCTTTTATTGGTGAGTTTCTTTAAGAATATTTCTGAAAGATCTTCAGAAGCAATAAATTGTCCCACTGTCGTTTGAAAAGAAAAAACCAATGACGATGAGTATTTTTCCTTAATTGATTAAATATCGACAATGGACATTTTGTGTTTTTTGGATTTTCATAAAATTTAACTTTTTCTGTTCTGATGATATTTTTTGCAACAATAGACCGAAAAAATGTGAAAGAAAGTGCAAATGAACATGATGGATGACATTGATGAAAAAGTATGGCGTTATGGTGAACAATTATGATTATGGCCTATATGGAATTCTATGGAAAATCCATTTAAACAAGAAAGGGTTAAATGAATATTGATTACATTATGAATGGTGAAAGTAAAAGAAATCATTAATTCCCCATTCCCTTAAAAATTTTGCCATAAAATCAACTATTTTTGCAAGCAAATATGTGATAAGGTTGCTCTGTGAATACAGGACGACGGAAAATTAATGAATGTCCTTCTGTAATCATTTCTATGCAGACACATTTAACATTTATGGTACTTAGCTGATGTGTGTGCGGACATAACTAACCCCTAGTACTACTAAAACTACGGACAAGTGAACGCTCGCTACACATTCATCATGACAATCAACTTAATGACACGTCCGTCGTGTTTTCTTTTTCACATGTCCTCATTGTACGCTCCCCTGTTTTGATGTGACTGTGACGGAAACATTAAACTCAAATATCAACTAAAAACACAGAAACACCACCACCACCTCACCCTTGCCAAAGGAAGGAGGGATCTCTTCTCGTCCTTATTAAGTAAATACAAATCCAAAGTTTAACTAAAATTGCATAAAATTTCAACTTTGTTGCTTTCCTATTTGCCTTTCGTTTCATTTGGTCTTCTGCGTTCTTCTTATTCTCTTTGGTCATTGGAAATGAAAACACGGGCAGGATATTTTGTTTATTTTGTTGTCGTTGTTATTTTTTATCATTTTATATGCTCTTGTTTTTTATCCTTCGATCCGGGGATTGAGTTTCAATTTTTTTTTTGCGCTACTGTCACTACTAGCTTTGTTGTTTGTTATTCCTGTTGTTGTTGCCATTTTAGCAATTCAATTCATTTTTTATTAGAATTTATAACATTTGTTCTTCTTCATGTGGCTGGCCACAGTAAGCAAATATTGACTGTGAAACTTGTGTCCGTTTTCTGCTGTTTGTTTTTTTTGTGTATTCGTCCTTATTCACTCTGATGATGGACATGTTGCAAAATTACTTGGATCTTCCATACATATTCTGCAAAAAAAATTCTACCAGATAGACATGTATGACGATTAAGAAATTTTGGAAAATATTTCCCAGGCTATTTCATCATTACACCAGGAGGGATAAATGTTTAGACAGGGATATCAATGGGTGGAATGTCCTTCACTTTATGGAATATCTTAGAAAACAACAAAGTCAACAATGCTTGTACTACTCCAAATATTGGGTTGTAAAATTCCTAAATCCCTAAATATGGAGGAAAACAGGGTAGTATTCCTGGGGTTTTAAGGCCTAACTTATTTATAAACGGGGATTTTTGAATACGATTTTTTGAGAAACTGTAGAGTAGTCCCTCAGGTTATCTTTCCATTCCTCTTCATTTGTTGCTTTACTTCTTCAATTTGAAATACCGTTATCTTTCCATTCCTCCTCATTTGTTGCTTTTCTTTTCCAATTTGAAATACCGTAATGTCTCGTATTCCACTTTTTTACTCCATCAAAACCTTGGCCTTACAGTTCTGCGTGTATCGGCATGTGGCCCATATTTATATGACTTTTTAGCGAGTTCATCATTGTGCCTTTTTTAATATCTGCATCTCGTATAACCTTTTTCAGCGGTATGTTGAATAAGTCACACGAAAGACTGTCTTCTTGTCTGAAACCCCTTTTGGTACTGAACTGTTCGGAAAGGTTCTTTGCCAAAGGGATGATAAGTGTCGATCAGTATATCTTGGGTCTTAATAATTGTTCCGCAGACATCCCAGATGGGACAAGGGAGACTTCTTTCATGCCAATGAGTGCACATCGATTCATATTAGGTTAATCATGTGGGAACTACCGTTGATCGTCGAGTCCGAATGGTTGAAATACTCAGGAAATGTCGCCAACATTACTGAGGGGTATTTCGCCACCGTTGAAAATTTGATGTTGCCTGACGGGGAATCGCACCCACGACCTTCAGCGTGCAAGGCGGGTGTGCATACCATAGGACCACGGTGTTTTTCCGAACTAGCTGTAATTTGACATTTAAGGTTTTTATACCCTCAGCATTTATGCTAACGAGGGAATATACACTTACATACGGGCAAAATGTGCCATACTTCCTGAGAAAATATCCTGAAAATTTCAAAGAACGCTTATGACACCGTGTGTAGTAGTTGGAGCGCAAGCTAACTTTCGAACGGATAAACCGATTTGGTCCAAAATTTGGCATTCGTCATATTTTGTCTAAACTTACCCAATGAAATGACTAGTGGGCGCGATATCTATCGAAAAGATATAAATCTCAAAATAAGATCCACTTCCGTAATGCACTATGTCGGTCCATTCCCCTCTCCGCATAACTTTTGAACTTTAATCCTAATCCACATTTTTGTCGGCAAGTTCAAATGTCCAAAAAGTGCCACAAAATTCTGAGAAGACCCTAAATACATTCGATCTGTCCGTAGATGAAAGATCCAATTCACATAGGCTGAGGGTTTATCTCTGTCGGCAAAGCTGACTGAAATTTTTTTACTTGTTCTGTATAGGTCCACGCCTCGATGTAGCCCCCATAGAACGGTACACCTCCCGATTTTCGGTATTTTGAAGGTTGTGGCCTCACTATCCCACCGAAATGACTGAAGTTTGGTATTTAGCCGTCCTTGTAAAATTTGCCCCCAATGGACCGGTACCTACCGATTTTCGGTATTTTAAAGGTTGTGACCACAGCAACCCACCGAAATGACTGAAATTTCGTATTTGGTCTTCATCTAAACCTTTCATATGAAATTTTTCGGTACTGGTTTACGCCTTCATATATCCCCCATAGAACGTACATCCCGATTTTCGGTGTTTTGAAGGTTGTGGCCTCAATATTCCTCAGAAATGGCTGCAATTTGGTATTTAGTCTTCGTTGGGGCTATAAAAACTTTCCCTCAGAAACTTGCCGGTATAGGTCCACGTCTTCATATAGCCCTCACAGAACGGTACATCCCGATTTTCCGTATTTTGAAAGTTGTGGCCATAGCAAACCACCGAAAATGCTGAAATTTAGTATTTGTTGGAGGTAATGGCCTTTCTGACTGAAATTCGTCGGTATAGGTCCACGTTTCGATATAGTCCCCATAGAACGGTACCTCCCGATTTTCGTAATTCTCAAGGTTGTGACGTCAATATCCCACCGAAAGACCGACATTTGTTATTTAGTCTTCCATGGGGTTATAAAATATTCCAGGTTCCTATTTCCCCATAGAAACGTACCTCTCGAATTTCGGTAGTTTAAAGGTTTTACCGAAATTTCGGAAATTTCGTATTTAGTTTTCTTTTAGTCTAAAAACTTTCCGCCAGAAATTTGTAGATATAGATCGACGTTTTGATATAGCTCCCATCGAACGGTGAAATTTGGTATTTGGTCTTCGTTGGGGGTATAAAACTTTCGCCCAGAAAATTGTCGGTATAGGTCGACGCCTTCATATAGCCCCCATATAACGGTAGCTCCCGATTTTCGGTATTTTGAAGGCTGTGGCCACAACAACCCACCGAAATGGCTTTGTTGGTTCTGGCTGAAATTCTTCGTTTTGATATAGCCCCCATAGAACGGAACCTCCTGATTTTCGTACCCCTTGGTTTTCGCTATTTTGAAGGTTTTACCGAAATATCGAAAATTTGGTATTTAGTAATCTGTGAGTCTAAACACTTTCCGCCAGAAATTTGTACGTATCGATCGAAGTGTTGATATAGCCCCCAAAGAACGGTACCTCCCAAATTTCGGTATTTTAAAGGTTTGCCACATTGTTTTACCAAAATGTCTGAAATTCTGTATTTAGTCTTCTTCATAAACGAAAGGAATCTAATTGTTCCATTTTACTTCAATACAACTCATGGTGGAGGGTATAACAATTTTGGCCCGGCCGAACTTAACGCCGATTTTACTTGTTTTTTTCATAGTTGGATGTTTTTATCGTTTTTACCTTTAACGGAAATCCAGGGCATTGTCACACTTGACAACTGCTGCCTTATATTTCAGCAAGTGTTTTGTTGAAATCTATCTCATTTGTCATCTCTAATGCTGCCAACGTTTTTTTTTTATTATCCTTCTATTTGTGTTTTGTTTTTCACATATTTAGTGTATATTTGCTTTTGTTTTTCTGTTTTTGATAAAATGGACTTTTTACTTTTGTCCAAAAAAAATTTCAAATTTTGTTTATTTGGGTGTGTTTGAAGACAAAAAAAAAAAAAAAAAACATGTGTATGCTTGGAATTTAAAATGAACATGACATTTATTGTAATGTCAAGACCATAACAATTCGAAAATGGACCTAAAAACAAACATTCAATTTTATGGGTATATCACCATTTTGTTTTAAGAATTGACTGATATATATAAGACGTTTCTGTACCAAGCCATGTACATACACTAGGGTTATAACTTTTTGCACTTTTTTGCAAATATCAAAAATACCACCACATAGCCGTGTAGAGCATGGAAAACTTCATTTTCATTTATTTCATTTCATTTATTTATTTCAGTCAATGGAATTACAATTCCTTACAGACTAAGATAACAATTCAAAAATAAATAAATTTTAAATATTAAAGTTTAAGTAAAAGCATAATAAATTAAACATTTAAACGATTCTTTAGAAGCACTAAAGTCAATGCATGGCTTCTGATCTTTTTGAAAGTTGAGATTTATTAAGTTAAGATTTCTGAGTGTACGCGTCAAAGGCCCATTACATGCATAATTAGTCCGATGTAAAGAAATATTAAACAAATCATTAAATCGTAATCTCCTTGAGGGAGCAGAAAACGGAATTAAGGACAGCAAATCAGGTGAATCAACATTGTCATTAATCAAATCATAAATGAATACAGAAGATTGGAATTTTCTACGACATTCCAAGCTCTGTAATCCTAGTAGCAAACATCTTGATTGATATGGTGGAAGTTCAACAAACGAAATTGGATTTAGAGCAAATTTCGTAAATCGTCTTTGAATTCGCTCAACACGACTAATTTGGGATAAGCTATAAGGGTCCCAAATAATGGATGCATATTCTAGCTTTGATCTTACAAAGGCAGTATATATCAATTTAATAGTATTGGGATCAGAAAACTCTGAACAATTTCTCTTGATGAATGCGAGGACTTTGTAGGCTTGTGGAATAATAAAAGCCATGTGAGGAACAAAAGTCAAAGAGTAATCAAAAATTACCCCGAGATCGTGAATTGAAGTTACTTTATTTAGTATAATGTGACCAATTTTGAAAGTGGTCTGAATGGGATTAAGTAATCTATAATATGAAACATGAAAACATTTAGATAAATTGAATGCAAGATTATTATCAATACACCATTGTAGAACATTATCTAGATCTTTCTGCAAGTCGATTGCATCACGCAGAGACTCAATTTTATAAAATAACTTCAAATCATCGGCATAGAGAAGGAACTTTGCCTTGGAAAAGCACAAAGATATGTCATTAATAAATAAATTAAAAAGTAGTGGCCCCAGTATACTGCCCTGTGGTACCCCAGAAGTTTGAAAGTAAGACTCAGACACAAATTCCTCTATTCTTACTTTGCATAGTCTATTATGCAGATATGAAGCAATCCACTGTAAAAAATTAGAATGCAAGCCTACTTGTTCCAATTTAGATAATAAAATCACATGTGAGACTTTATCAAATGCTTTGGCGATATCAGTATAAATAGCATCCACTTGAAAACCACGCTCAAAAGCAGATAAACAATACTCAGTAAAAAGGATTAAGTTGGTAGTAGTAGACCTACCAGAAAAAAATCCGTATTGATGAGGAGTAATAATTGATTTGCATGTGAAAAACAGTTTTTTGTGAATCACGTGTTCAAATACTTTAGAAACGCACGATAATTTAGCAATAGGCCTATAACAGGTTATATCATCCTTACTGCCACTCTTAAAAATCGGTGTGATGTATGCAACTTTCCATCTGCTAATGAATACACCTTCTTCAATAGAACGATTAAAAATTAATTTTAAGATTGGTGATATGAAAACTGAACAATTCTTCAAAAGGTGAGCACACAAACCATCAACGTCACTTTTGAAACTATTCTTGATTTTACTACATGGTAGAACAAATACAAGGTAAAGTTAATACTACAACAAATACAACTCAACAACAACCACATTGAAATTTGTTTTTGTTTGTAAACCTTAGTGTCAACGTAAATGTAAACAAAACAAGGAAATGTCTATAAATTATTGGAATTTAGAAAACAAATAATTTTTCACATTTGATTGAATATTTTGGAAAACTTGAATGAAAACTCGTTAGATTTTCAATTTGAATGTTTCCATATCATTCCACTAAATGCATAATTTCTCGCAGAAAGTAGAATACTTGCAAAAATGTTTCGGATCGCTGGTAATTCTTTGAAAAAAGAGAAGCTGTTTCAATCATTTGCTTTTGAAAACAAAAAAGCACATGTTTATTAGGGCTTTCTTTTCTTTTCAAGTTTAACAAAATACCACACATATTAACAAATATTGTACCGCCTCTATAAGCGGTGTTTTAGTGTGCGGCATGTCGTTCGGACCTGGAGGAGGTTACATGTCAATGATATAAAGCCGTCTTTATGGGAAATAGTTTTTTTTCTGATGAATAAATTTGTTCTTCAAAAATATGTATCCCTAATATACATCGAACATAGAAATAAATACATAAAATGTCGTATGGAATTTGACACTAACACTACAACCCAGTTCCGTCAGCTGGGTATTGCTGCTACCTTCTCTTGTTCTACCATGATTTTACTAATAGCTTCCAAGACATCTTCTTCTGAAATTAAAATGTTACCCAAATTTATGGCAGATACAGAGTTTGGAATAACGTTATTATTCACAGTTGACGAATCAAAATTAGACTTGAAAAAGTTTGCAAACATATTAACAATGTCAACACCTGATTGCGACGTTGTACCATTATACCTCATAACAGTAGGAATATCAGACGATTGTTTTTTTGATTTCACAAACGACCAAAAACTTTTGGGATTTGTTTTAATGTCGTTTTCTTTATCTAAAATAAATTGCTTGTAGAGGAACTTGTTTAAAAAGTTAAATTCTCGTTGATAGTGTTTAAATTTTAACTGGTCATCTGAACTTCCATTTAATAGAAAACGTTTATGGAATTTATTTCTCTGATTTTTTAGCTTTTTAAGACCTTTAGTGTACCAAGGTAACTTATATGGTTTATTTTTTCTAATAGGCACATTATTTTTAAGAATATCTGACATTTTTCCAATAAATAATTCATAACAAACCTCAACTTCATGATCTGCAAAAATTGTCAACCAATCAATAGAGCCAAGAATCGAATTTAGCACTTGGAAATTGCAAGCGTTATAATTAAAGTCTGTCAGAGCAAACGATGTGGATTTTAAGAATTGAAAACAATCGATTTCAATTACAACTGGAGTATGGTGCAGGTTGGAAGAAGATATCGGCGTCAACGATTCAAATACTTGAAATTTAAAGTCATGAGGAACAAAAATAAGATCGAGGAAACGATGCAACTGGTTTGAAATATGGTTTATTTGTACCAGATTCAAACTCAACAAAGTATCAATAAACTCAATTTCATAACTCTTATTAACATTTGTGGGAGTTAAAAAATCATTGCTATCAAATTTGGACCAAATGATACTTGAAAGATTAAAATCTCCTAGAACACAAAGACAAAAATTTGACTCCAAGCTTGCTTCCAACGAGACAACATTACCCAGATGTTTTAAGTAAATACATTCATTACTACATGGAGGTATATAAGATAAACAAATTTTAAGATTTATATTCAAACCAATAATAGATACGGCAACTTGATCCAATAATCCGTTATCATCATCTACTTCATGTAAAAAAGACTTATATTGATTTTTGACTGCAATAAGCACACCACCACCTCTAGTAGATCCAGTCATTGAAACACTCCTATCTTTGCGATAGACAGAATATAAACTTAGATTGAAGAATTCAGCATCATGAAAATCATTGTTTAACCAGGTTTCCACTAGTGCTATTACGTCGAAATCACACTGGTTGGTAAAATCTGAAACCGCCTTTGACTTAGTGCGCATTCCAGACAAATTTTGATAATAAATTTTTAAACCGTGTACGACATTAATTACAACGTCGTCGGTTGCGCAGCATTTCTTTGAAAATTTAAAAATGGCCGAATTCTGATATCCTTAGGCCACAATTTAGGATTTACAATTTCCTCATAGCAACATGGAGAAATTCCAATCTTGAAATTTACTCTTTTTAAAGTTGTATGATCAGCATCTTTCTTTACTAACATGTAGCAAACAACATTGGCCCTTTCAATTTTAGAATTTTTCACAATATAGTTGATGATTTGTTCACAGGTTACTGACGGTTTAAATGATGAGACGTGTAACCACTTTTTAGCTACTATAACATCCAAGTCATTGGAATCAACATTTTCTCCATAAATTATGTTATTCCTCCTTTTTCTACGCCTCTGAGCACGCATCCAATTTGATGTTGTTTGCGTGTTTGATTCAAACATATTTGCATCATTAGCATTCACATCTTGAGTGTTTATCGACGACACAGAGGATGCATAATGCACAACATGTTGTTTGTTGTTGTTATTAGATTCTGTTTCGGCACCATTTGAGACAGGTACATATGAACTTTGTACCGAACCAACAACATCACCAGAACTAACCGTCACATTGCTTTGGGTTTTGTTTTGATGTGGTTTTCCTTTTTTTGTTTGCTTGTTATTCTCCAATAATTGCTTTAATTCTCGCACGTCTGCACTCAACGAAGAGTCAATAAAATGTTTAAGTTCTCTTACTTCGTTTTTCAGAGAAGTTATAACAGCAACAATGTCAGATGTAGCACTTAAACAGTCATTGCAATTAAATACTAAATTGGTATTTTTAATAAAAAGTTCACCAATGTTAACATCGATTTCAGCACAAAATAAATGATATTTTGACCTGCAAACATGACAGGCTATAAATTTTACGTTTGCCGGTTTAAAACATTTAGCGCAGAGAGAATTACTAGGGAGCTCCATTGTAACACGTCTAAACGATTTAACAACAGTCAGTGCACTGACTGACTTTGCCTGTGAGAAATGTATTTTTGCCTATAAATATTTATTCAAACAAAGCAAATTTAAAATTATAAGTAGAAAAAGTACCAAAAGGGTCGGCGCGGAAACTTTTTTCACCGAATCGATCTTAGAAACGCGTTTTCATTATTAGGACAAAATTCCCCACGTGGTACTACTGGTGTTGTATTTTTGTAAAAAACATATACGATTCTCACAGGCAAAGTCAACAAAAACAGCCTGTAACTTTCGCGACTTCGTTGCAAATGACCCCATATTCTATTGTCCGGTAGGTACAAAAAATATAAACATAAAATTCGTGAGTTTATAAAGAAAAAACAAAAATTGCAATAGTGTCAAAAATTCCTAAAATGCTCCGAAATGGCGCGATTTGAGAACAAATTGGTCCAGAACGCTTTGATAATGATTTTAAATTAGATTTCAAAAAAAAATAAAAATTTTAAATTAAAGCAAATATGTTGTCGTAACAGCTAAAATTAAAAAATTCATTACTGAACTTCAATGCATTTGGTGCGGAAACTTTTTTCGCGATAGAGAAAAATTGACACCGTGTTTCATAATAGTTTTCCATGCTCTACACGGCTATGTGGTGGTATTTTTTTTGGTTATAGCCCTAATGTACACTTTGTCAAGTAATTGTTTTCACACTACGAAAATGAACTCTTTTCATGCTTTAAATGAATGAAAAATGACAAGAAGTTGTGATAAAAATGTCGGGTTTATTTTTGCAAAAAAAAGAAAAAAATTAAAATGGTTGGTCGACTTGTTTAAGACCACATTGAATATTTAAATAAAGAATTAACCCCCTAAGTTCAACAATATTATGTATAGAATATTCCTACTCATAGGGTTACCATACGGACCAAGGGGGTACTAGATCACATTACTTGTAAATAATGTCCTATAGCTTTTAAACCGGGAATATCTGAAAACTAAGACGTCTTATATTTTAGTTCACAAGAATGGACTGTCATTAATTACAATAAATATTATAACAGAACTCAATTGGGCGGGTTGCCAGATCGACTAAAAAAGTCCCAGGCGATATTAACAGTAAACGATATCACCTAGGTCCTAAGGGTGTTTTAATTAATTGAAATTAAATTCAGGGATAAAGACATTCCATTAAACAAACCAAAATATGACAAAACAAGTAAAAAAGTATCAGTCGGCTTTGCCGACAAAGATATACCCTCAGCTTGTGTATATTGAAATATTTTTTTACCAAAAAACGTATTTATTTATGCAGTTTTTAAAATTTTGGGCGTTAGAACCGACAAAAATTTTGATTAGGATTAAATATTAAAAGTTTTGCGGAGGAGATACTAAAAAGAATGGATTTCCAGCCACTACATATGGTACCATAGGGGGTTTTTACACCCTTCGGGCTGTTTGCTCAAGAAGTATGGACTTGCCCCTGAAAAAACATTTACCATCGTAATTGAGGCAGCGAATGCAAGTTGCTTCAACAAAAATTAAAGTGATTCCATATCAGGTATTAAATGAACATATCCGAAATTTTGTGTGGGGGGTATCGGATGGAGTCGACAAATATAGTCCACATTTGAACCTGATATATATCTGGTAGATATATTAGGATGTTTAAAATATAAACCAATTCGGCCACTCCCTTCAAGAGTTACCGTACGAAAAATTTTTCCGAACATTTTTGAACTTTTGTGGGAGAGGTACCTGAAGGAGTGGACCGATAGGGCTTAACTTCGAAATTAAACTATGTTTGGACAAAATATTACTAAGGCCAAATTTTAGATCAAATCGGCAGATCCGTTCGATAGTCATATTGCGCTGCAACCACCTCACACGGTGTGATAGGGGTTTTTGCAACCTTCAGGCTATTTTCTCAGGAAGTATGGACTTGCCCCTGATGAAACTTGTACCGTCGTATGGGGGGCAGTGAATACAAGTTGCTAAAACAAAAACCAAATCGATTCGAGAGATGACCCTAAACTGAACTTTTCCGAAATTTTGTGTGGGAGGTACCAGAAGGAGTGGACCGATTGAGTCCACATTGAAACCTTATCTAAGTCTGGTATACATTTCACGATGGGCAAAGTATGGATCAAATCGTTTACACCCTTCAAGAGTTATCGTGCGCACAAAATTTCCGAACATTTTCGAACTTTTGTGGGGGAGGTACCGGAAGGAGTGGACCGATATAGCCCATCTTCGAACTTAAACTAAGTTTGGGCAAAATATTACGAAAGCCAAAATTTGAACCGAATCGGTTCATCCGTTCGAGAGTTATCGTGCGCTCCAGCCAGCCAGACAGACAGACGGACAGACAGACGGACGGACATTGCCCAGTCGACCCCAAATTGTCTGAAACACATTTCGTCCAAACATACTTGGGGTCTAAAACCATTATTTCGATGAGGCACATTTTGCCCGTATGAAAGTGTATATACCCTCGTTAGCATAAATGCTGAGGGTATAAAAAAGTACAAAAATCGCTTAGAAATGCAAATGTAAGATATTGCCATTTTATACTGATTTTTAATAGACATCTATTATCTATGTTTTTTTTGACTTCCATGTTATCCCTTTGTAACACTGTAGCATTATTTCCTCGTCACATAGAAAAGTATCAGAGTACACGAAATGTCTATAATAGATCGATGAAAATTGTCGAAATCGGTACCCTATACATTCCTTAGGAACATTAGTCTCCAAATGTGCTCTTTTCGACTGTTTCATGAAATATTCTCATCTCTTAGTTAAATTTGAGTTAAATAAACCACTTTCAGGTCCTGGTTATGGATCTAGGTGGTCTCGTTTACTGTTAATATGGTCTGGTACTTTTTTAGTTGATTTGGCAACCCTACTGATTGAGTTCTGCTGAAGGTAGTTCATCATGGTGAACTAAAAAACTCACAAAATGTCTTAGTTTTCAGATATTCCCGGTTTAAAACCTATAGGACATTATTTACATGTAATATGATCTGGTACCCCATTGGTCCATATGGTAACCCTCTTAGTAGAGATATTCTATACCTAATATTGTTGATGTTGATGTTGATGATTTTTAAGTATTTACCGAAAACATGGGGTATTTTGGAACTTTCATTTAATGGAAGTTTGTTTGCTATGGTTCTGAGATTACAAAAACGAAAGACCATAACTCATAATTAATATTCTAGCATACAATGTATCAATGCAACATGTAAAGAACATTTTGATGTAAAACGACATACGAATACATGAGGATACAATTACAAAAACCTTGTAGACACAACCCTGTAGACCAGGGTTTAAAATGCTAACGCCATATTAGCAAAAGCACCGAATATTTGCAGCTTTGCCTGCTAAAATTTCTTCGAAATATGTTTAGCAACAATGAATTCGGCAACATGTAGCGACAAATTTCACAAAAATATTGCTAGCGATGCTGATGCTATTTGATATTGACGCTTTAATAAAAAAGCATCGTACACACATACTCATATTTTGCAGCACACATGATCAACACATATCAGAAAAGTGAATAAGCAACAGAGTTTCAACAGCTTAGCCAGGTTTTCAGCAAACAATCGTTTCTGAGATCAGTGTTGCCAATTGTAAAGCGTTAAAAATCACAATATTATTAATTTTACTTTTTCGTTCTAAAACGGCGTTTACACTAGAGTTTTTGACGATTTATTTAACGATTACGCTATGGAATTGACATTTGAAAGCCAATGTGTTAAACCGGTTAAGTGCAAATGGGGTATAAGGCCATGTGATTTTTTGGTGAAGCCGGTTAATAAATATATTTTTTAATCAATAGTCTGTCTAATGTCTATGTATGTCGATAAGAAAATGAATGCGTAAGAAATGCTACCAAACTCTTATGTGTTTTTCAAATTATTTCGAAAACTAAAGTTTGGGTGTGTTTCAAACAGGCTGTTAAAAATAAAAATACTTATATTTTCCACCGTCTGTAACATATCGAAATGTAGACATATATCGCAATATTTAAGATAAATTAATCATATTTGTCACTGAAATTTGTAGAAAAGTTCGCGTATGTCCTTTTGAAGTAAGGGGACACTTTTCCAGTAAAAAGTAATAAAAGCTTTAAGACTCTGACACGTAAATGAATAGAGCTTTTGTTAGCTTAAGGTTGTAAAATGCTTCGAAATGCTTTGAAATTTGCGGCTTTACTTTATAGAATAAAGGAACATTTAATGTTGTATATACAAACCTTTACCACTTTTTAAGAAGGATGACCTTAAAAATTCGCTTCAACCGATTCTTACGGCGTTTTTGCAAGTTGATCATAATTTTGGCTAGTTTAGTGTAATTATTCAAATTGAGAGTTGGCAACACAAGAGAGAGAGAGAGAGAGGGAGAAAGACAGTATAATAAATTGAAGAAGATACAAAATAGAATACGGTGAATAACATCACAACTTATTTAGCTTATTTAGTGAGAAAAGAAAGACTTTTGGATACCCAACAAAAATTTCGAAAAGAAATTTGTTTATCTTTGATGAATATTTTACAAAAGAAAGTGACAAAGCAATTTGCAATCTGTGCAACAAATCTTATAACTGTTCCAAAAAAGTTAATTTGAAACCTCATTTAGAGAGAATTCTTAAAGTTATTTTCGGAGAAAACACAAAAACAGTGTCATCAACATTCAAAACAAAAAAAAAATTAAATGCGATATTAGCAAGAAACAGTTGATCAAATCATATATTGGTTTAGTGACAGACGAAGCAGTGTCATTTAATGTCCTAAATTCGGAGCATATGCGAAATATAATAGATCCTATCTGCAAAGGAATTGAAAATGAAAGTGGTAAAAAGTTTTGCTTAAATGCAGACAACTGCAAAAAGACTTTGTCAGAAGTGGCTAAATACGTAACGTCTGCAATATCCAAAGAATGTGCAGATAAGTTAATATCATTGAAAATTGACAGTGCCACAAGACTATTTAGAAATATTTTTGGAATCTCTGCTCAGTTTATTGAAAATGATAAAATTGAATCTAGAATGCTAGCGATGATCGAATTGAAAGGAGCTCATTCAAGCACTTCAAAAAGTTTGGCTTCAGAGATTTTGACTGTTTTAAACAAATATAATATAAATTTGCGACAAATCATATCAATCACATCTGACAATGGACGAAATATGATAAAATCAACAAAAATATTGTCGCATTTGGTCGTTGACGCAGATGATGGTGAAGAATATGAGGACAACTATGATAACGAAACATATTTCGAGAATATTAACACTATGGAAGACAATACTAAACTTCTTGTGGGAGAAATCGTTATTTGCAGATGTGCTGCACATACAGCTCAGCTTGTAGCCATTGAACCTGCGAAAAACAGCGAAATTAATCAATTTATTCGAAAAAGTCGAAATATAGTGAAATTTATTAGAACAAATAGTAATGGGTACAAAGACCTGTATAAATGCAAAGATATTAAAATACCACAGCTTGATTGTCCTACTCGATGGGGATCAACATACCTAATGCTTTTAGATATTCAAAACTCAAAGGCTATAATTGATTCTATCGATCCAGTTCAAAACAAATCAGAAGAGGAAAACTTTGAAATTGATGATGTTTTCTGGAATTTCGTGGAATCTTATTGCACGGCACTTAATCCTTTACAAAAAACAATAGTGCAATTTCAAGAAGAGCAGTTGCATTATGGTGACTTTTATGCCATATGGTTACAGTGCAAACTCCAAATAGAGAAACTTAAGGACGAGAACTCTCAAAACACAACGTCAATGTTATACAAAATAACTTCCTTACTACTTAAATCCATGGATATAAGAACAGAAACTCTGTTTGATAATCCGTCTTTAGCAGCTTGTCTTTATCTTGACCCACGATTCCATCATATGCTTCAGGATACACAAAAAATCAACGCCATCGCCTACCTAAAATCTCTATGGGGAAAAATCATAACTATTTGTAACGTCGATAACAGTTTAGTTGCCTCGACCTCGACATCCAACTCGCGAACCCCCGATGGCGATGAAGACCTTTTAACGGCTTTTTTGGACAAAGAGTTCAATAAAAAACACAATCAGGAGAATGATGTACTGACAAAGATTGAAAACTTTAATCTTCCTTATGTAAAAAATGCGAATGTTTTATTGTTTTGGAAGGAAAGGAAATACACTGATCCAGAAATGTATGCGCTCAGCAATGTGTGTTTTGCAGTACCTCCAACACAGGTGTGTACGTTTTTTCGAGCAAAAAACTATATGCTCTGTTCCAGAACCTGCAAGAAGCTACTAATTTTTACTACGATAACATTTTTTCCTTTATGTTATCGAAAAAAATAATAAAAATTAGTAGATTCTTGAAATTCGGGAACAGACCAATAGTTTATTAATATATGATAGAAACATTTTTATGTTAAGAAATGATGATGTAAACATATTATGAGCAAAGTCAACAGCTTTTCAATAGTTTACATTATTTCATATACTTATGTAGGTTTCGGTGGAACGAGCATTTTCATCACTGAAAATCGTGCTTGCTGAAAATAGAAATCGCCTTAACGAAGATACTCTTCAAAATATTTTATTAGTAAAGCTGAATCCAGGTTTTCTGCATGAAGCCATTACAGAGCTTGAAGGATTTCCGCTGTAAAACCCCTATTTAATAATTTTATTTTCTTACAGTGAAATAATATTTTTAGTTTGCTTCAAGTTTGACCTTTTTAATTTTTTATAGCACTTTTGTATTTTTAAACATTTTTCGTCTCGATATATACCTAAAACAACGCATGTTCAACCTTATTTCAATAACTAAATATGGAATAAATTATTTAAGATTACTGTATTACTATTTTTTAATGAAAATCCTGTGTGCTAACAGGCATTTTATCAATTAAATATAAATATAAGTATGCTGTGCATTAAAAATAAATAAATCGCTATTTTGACATTAAAATTCTACTTTTTTCATTTGCGCGTTGACAACACTAATCGGAAAAACATCCCCCAGTTGCTGATGTAATTCGACGAATGGTTAGCCGACTGCTAAATATGTAGCGTGGATGTCGATTATGCCTGACGAAAAAAAAGATTAGGCGTCAAAAACGAAATAAGCAAGAATGTACAAAAATAAATATGCGATCGGTTGCTTATTTAGCCGTGTGTGTGAATATTGTGTAGCAGTTGAAGTGTACAGCTAATGCTAATGTTTTTAGATGCTGGCTTTTAAACCCTGCTGTAGACACAAAAGCATCCAAGAAACGGAGCAGAAACTTCTGATTGTAGCAAATGAATGAAACATGTCTTGTTACACGCACACGATTTGTGCAACAATCAACCCCTCTTTAGACATATGTATGAAATCCTTACTGTTGCTGTTCTTGGCAGTACTTCTATGTTCTTGTCTCTAGCCGATGTACATCATTGTAAACTACTCACGTTTGGAGATTCACGCCTTTTATTCTAATGGGGTGCAAACTACAAAAAAGTAGTCGCACTATACACATTCAGAAGAAGGATACACATCTACATACATTAAATTAATAACCATGTATATGTGCACTTATACAAATAAGGATGAGTACTGAGGAAAGAAAATGTCGAACAGTGGTTTCAGATAACCTCAAATTTGAACTTGCAAACCGAAAACCCATAGTCTTCTAAGAGCCTTGTTTTTTGGTGCAACTACAACAAACAATTTTTGAGGTGACTTCCTCCATGTTTTATCCTACGTATTAAAGCCTTAACTAACTAGCTAATTCTTTGTAAATTGATATAGTTTGACCATATATAGATGGTATATAGGTAGGCTCAGAGGTTATCTCTCGTAGCATATGGGACCTCACAAGGCCAGCATTCGTGGGCTCAGAGGCAATCTATCGTAGACTAGACAATTTATCAAAGATTTTGTATCTGTCGTAGATCTGGTGGCTTCTGAGACCATATATACTCGTATAGTTAGGAGGTAAAACTGGTGTCTTAGACCTTGATTCCTCAGAGACCATCTAGGTAGCCCCAGAGGCCTCAGAAACCATCTATCGTAGACCACAGAGTCCATCTATCGTAGCCTAGGTGGCTTCAGAGGCCATCTATCGTTGTCTAGGTCGTTTCAGAGGCCACCTATCGTAGACTTTGTGGCCTCAGAGGTCATCTGTCGTAGACTATGTGGCCACAGATGTCATCTATCGTAGTCTAAGTGGCTTGAGAGGCAACCTATCGCAGAGTAGGTAGAATTAGAGATGATCTATCGTTTACTAGGTGGCCTCTGAGGCCATTTATGATATACTATGTAGAATCAGAGGCCATCTATCGCAGACTAGGTGGTCTCCGAGGCAATCTATGACAGACTAGGTGGTTTCAGAGGCAATGTATCGTTTTGTGGACCATGTATGGTCTTGTAGATCTATTTTCTATCGTATCCTAGCGGCATCAAAGGCCATATATCGTTGGTACTAGAGGCCATCTATTGTAGCCTAGGTGGCCTCAGAGGTCATCTTTCGTAGACTAGGTAGAATTAGAGATTATCTATCGTTTACTAGGTGGCCTCTGAGGCCATTCATGATATACCATATAGAATAGAGGCCATCTGTCGTAGACTAGGTGGCTTCAGATGCCACTTATCGCATATCTGGTGTCCGCGGAGGTCGTTTATGATAGATTAGGTGACCTTAGAGGCCATCAATTGCAGACTAGAAGCCATCTATGATAAATTATGTTGTCTAGGAGGCCTCAGTATGACCTCTATCGTAGACTACGTTGCTTCAGATAGTATCGATTATTTTTTAAAAATTAAATATCGATAGATAGTTTTGTCTATCGATATTATCGGATTAGAAACCGCTAACCTAAAATGAATATAAATTACGCGGATTTTCGTTTCTGTGGACATGAGATAGTAAGTCCCTAGTCACACGTACACATTGTGCGGAAAAGTAATATGTATTTTTATGTCTTTTTATTAAATAAATGCAATTGTTTTTTCTTTCTTTTATATTTCTGTGAAGTACCTGTGCAAAATGTTAACCAAAACATAGACATTTCCTCCATTTTTATTTACAAATGTCCTAATGGTAATGACAAATTAACGATAATATCGATAGCTATCGATTTTTTTAAATGTAATATCGAAAATATATAATATTGGTAATATCGATAGTTTGCCACCTCTATTCAGATGTCATATATCGTAGCTTAGGGGCCTCAGAGCCCACCTATCGCTGATTAGGTGGTCTCAGCGGACATCTATCTTTGTCTATGTCGCTCAGAGGCCATATATTGTGGCCTAGGGGGCCTCAGAACCCACCAACCGCAGATCTGGTGGCCTCAGAGCCCATCTTTCGTAGAGTAGGTGGCCTCAGAGCCCCTCTGTTGCTGAGTAGGTGGCCCCAAAGACGATCTATAGTAGTGCGGAGGTCATTTATTGTAGATTGAGTGACCTCAGAGACCATCTATGAAAGATTTGGTCTCCTTACAGGTTGCCTCAGAAGCCTGCTGTGGCAGACTGGTGGCCTCAGAGGGCAGCTATTGTGGATTAGGTTCCCTCACAGACCATTTATCTTAGACTAGGTGCCCTCAGAGGCTATCTTTCGTAGCCTAGGAGGCTCTGAGCCCAGAGTGGGTAGAGTGGGTGGCCTCAGAGACCATCATAGCCATATCGTGGACAAGGTTGCCTCAGAAGCCATATAAAGCAGATTAGGTGGTCTCCGGGGCCACACATATATCGTAGCCTAGTGGGCCTTAAGGGTCGCCTACGGGATCTCAGAACCCATCTATCTTAGAGTAGGTGGAATCAGGGGACATCTTTCGTTGTCTAGGAGGCTTTTGGGGGTCATCTAAAGTAGCCATCTATCTGGTGGTCTTAGATGTAGATGACATCAAGAAAATTCTTGAGTTTATAAATCAAATATGAAAATCTACATTGGCCTTGTATGGAAGACACGACCTATAGCAGTCGTGTTCATACAAGTCTTCTCCTTAGAGGTCTTCTATAGAAGCTAGAACCTCCGTACAGATTTTCTATATAGGAAAAGAAAAAAGAATGTTATTTAGAAGTCCTAATGGGTCTTAAATATGAGATAAGGCCTCGGTAGAGAATACATATTCTATCCTTATTTAGAAGAGAAGGACTCTGTTTTGGTCTTCTATAGATTATAAAGCCTCTAGATAACAGAAGGCCTTCGTATGGAATTTTTATAGAACAGAAGGCCTCTGTAGGGAATTTCTATATAATAGAATATCCCGTGTTGAGTTTATATTGAAATGAATGCGACTTAAGGTCTTCTATAGAAAAGATGAGATAAATAAAAACCTTAATAAAACTATTGACTCTTGACATCAAATTTTAATGAACGAAGCTCCCAAATTTACAATTCCCAGATACAATCCGTAAAGGTAGAAGATAGTTCGAAAGTTCATTGGATAATATTGTGAGCTGGGAGTAAGATGTTATGAAATGCAATCGAAAGATTCGAAAATTGGTCATCATATCAACATACTAGCGATAAGTTGTAAACAATCTACTAAGTAAAATTACGAAGGAGCCAACTTTCCCTTTCAAAATACTGTTCTTCATATCGAATATATTCAAACACACATACACACACTAAATGATAAAAATGAATTGTATAAGGAGTTTTATAAGTTTTTGTGTGGAAATGTATACATATGAATATATCTCCAAACTACAGAGACGGATATTTCAGAACCATCATATAATGTATACTAAAGATCAATAAAAGGTGATATATCTTTAGGGAACGTATAGAAGAAGTATATGGAAGATCTACAGAAGTACTTCTTCCTATACATGAATTATAAAAGATAATTTGTATATATAAGACCTATAGATCGACTAACAATATAAAGCTATGAAAGGTATTCTATCTTCCATCAATGGAAAGACTCAAAAACAGTCGTTTTAAAAGTCTATACAGAACCACTGGGTGACGTAGGGGATCCAGGATACCAAGGAACGGTCCTGACCGGCTTTAACATGGCAAAGCTCAGGATTTATCTTGGTCCCTCTCTCATCTCAAGTGGACACTGACCTCCCCGGGGTGTTTCCTGCCTGGAACTGTCTTTAACACCCGTTAAAGGTAGTGACCCAACAAGTGTCCCGCGTTCCCCCATAAGAACGTTAGATTTGGGCGTCGGGTTAGTAACCCTCACCTAGAGAAAAAAAAAACAGCCTACTATGAAAGAAACGAAAGAAAAGAAAACAAACCCCTCTAAAGTTGACGCAAACGCTTTATGGACCATGATCTGCGAATCTGTAACTGGAATGTTCGCACTCTTTATAGAGAAGGTGCAGTTTACGCGCTGGCAGATCCCAGCAAAAAGTTTGCCTCCAAAGAGGCTGTTAAATGATATGTACAAGTGATCTGGAAGTGCATCAAATTATGCATTTTCACTTATGATTTTTACAAGAGCGTGACTACGGAAAGAGGCACTCCATTGCACTGCATTTTAACTGACCCTCTGGCACTGCATTTTAACTGACCCTTTGGGGTAGAATAGGAGGCAGTCCAAAGCACGTGTTTAGATACAGGCATTCTGTGCAAGCCGTTACAAAATATGCCAGAACAAATAAAATGCATTATTTGTGTAAAACAAAAATATTAAGAACTTTATTACATTAACACAAATTATGAAAATTCTCCATTGAATTCAATCGCAAACATGTGTGTTTCCTCCGCTCTCCATTTGTTCCAAGCTGAACAGTTTTTGTTTCATTTGCTAAATGGGTTGTCTTCCCATCACCAGTTAAGATTTCGACATGTACTCCAACAGCACTCCATTCGGAAATTTTCTTCTCTTGAGTTACCGGAAAAATGTTCACAAATGAAATATTATTCAGTTTGTATTAACAAATGTTTGAAAATATTAACACGCTTATCTCTTATTGGAAAATTTATGTCGCTGCCTGTAGAGATGTACAAACTGATTTATGTACATGTAGGGATCTCTAACAACTGCTAATAATATGTAGCGAACGGAGTGCCTTTTTCACGACTCCGTTTGGACTGCATCCGGATGCTGTTAAATTGTGAGGAATTGGAGTGCCTTTTTCACGACTCCGCTGAACTGCATCCGGATGTTGTTAAAATGTGACAAGTGGATGTGATTCTTTGGATTGCATCCAAATGCAGTTAAAATGTGAGGACTGGAGTGCCTTTTTCACGACTCCGTTTGAACTGCATCAAAACATGCCGTGACAGAACTAGTCCACATTGCACTGCTTCCAATTTATTTTGCTGGGATGTACTTGAAAAGTACAAGGCTGATTTAACTGCCATACACGAAATAGGATGGATTGAGAAAAGCGTCACACAACAGCTGGTCTCCAGCTTCATCCCAGTGAATGAAATACTTGCTACAATACGGATAATAGCAAATTTCTTCTACATAAGCTTTATATGCGCTCATGCTCCAACCGAAGACAAGGACGAACAGACCAAAGATATATTCTACGAGTGCCTAGAAGAAACATTCGACCGTTGTCCTGCCCATGACATTAATTGTTGTTCTAGGCGATTTAATGCCAAAATTGGAAAGGAGAATTTCTTTGGCCCAACAGTCGGGAAATTCGGTCTCCACAGTGAAATATCTGACATTGGAATGAGTCTGATAGACTTCGCAGCGGCAAAAACATGGTAGTTAGCAGTACCTGATTTAAGCATCTCGAGCACCTGGTTGTCTCCAGAGCATAGAACAAGAAATCAACTTCATCACGTTCTGATAGATGGAAGATATTCGTCGAGCGTGTTGGATGTATGATCGTTTCGAGGTGCAAACATAGACTCGGACCACCATTTTGTTGCAGCAAAGGTACGTACCAGATTAAACGTAGCAAATAAAGTACGAACAGACACAACACGGAAGTTGGACATCGGTAAGCTACCATCACAATCACATATAGCCACAGCATATTCAACTCAACTGGCCCAATTGCATAATGAAAGCACTCCTCGTCCCGATAGCATATCAGCGCAGTGGCAAAATATTGCCCACTCCATGCAAACAGCCGCAATATCCATACTTGGTATGACCAGGAGTGTCGTGCTGCTAACGATGAGAAAAATGCGGCAAATAGGGCTACTCTACAATCAGTAGCAACGCGCAGAGCACGAGAGAGGTATAAGGAGGAAAGGAGAGAGGAGAAACGTCTTTTCCGCAGGAAAAGAGGGAGTGTGAAAAACTAGGGATGTACAGGAGTCAGAATAAAGTACGAAAATTCTTACAAAAAGTGAAGCATCAAACTTATGGCTTTGGTACAGGCACATCCTCCTGTAGAGACCAGCAGGGTAATTTGGAAATCCTGGAAAAGACCCAAGAAATGCAGATCGACTCCTTCCATCTTTTTGTCGATTATAAAGCAGCTTTCGCGAGCCCTATACGTTCAAAGGTGTTCCAAGCCATGTTTGATTTTGATATCCCCGCAAAGCTCATTTGGCTTTGTAAGATGAAATTAACTGATACTCGGTCCTCAGTTAAAATAGGAAAGAACCTCTCCGAAGAGTTTAGCACCAAAAGAGGTTTCGGACAAGGAGACGGTCTCTCGTGTGACTTATTCAACATTCTGCTGGAAAAGGTTATACGAGATGCGAAGGTCAAAAGAAGTGGCACAATATATACAAACAGCCATATGTTACTTGCTTATACCGATGACATTGATATCATGTGTCGATCGGTAAAGGAAGTAACTGATAATTTTGCAAAAGTCGGTGATAAAACCCTTTGATGGTATCGACGCGTAATAGGTCCACAGATCTCGCACCATCTGCGAATGTTAGTACCTACAAATTTGAGAAAGTAAAGGATTTCGTCTACCTCGGCACCGCCTTAAACACAACAAACAACATCAGTTGTGAAATACGAAGAAGTATAGTGTCGGCCAACAGATGCTACTTTGGAGCAGTTTAGGAATAGAACCACATCTCGTCAAACAAAAGTAACACTTTGTAAAACACTGATACTGCCCGAAGCATGGGTACTTGGGAAAGTAGATAAGGCAGTGCTTGGTGTGTTTGAGAGAAAAATTCTTCGAAAGATCTACGAGCCAATCTGCGTTGACGGTGAATATCGGCGACGTATGAACCACGAACTATCTGCTATACGACGACATCAGTATAGATAAACGGATCGGGATACAACGATTCTGATGGCTGGGCCATGTCAAAAGAATGAGTGATGATGAACCCGCTAAAAAGGCGTATAAATACGGGCCGCATGGAGGCTCACGCAGATCTGGAAGGCCAAAGCTTCGTTGGAACGAACAAGTGAAACGAAACATTAGAATGCTACATATCCCAGATTGGGAAAATACAGCAGCAAACAGAGAGGATTGGAGATGTTTTCTTAGTTCGGCTTATGGAACAAATTTTCTGTAAAAAGCCACCTAAGTAAGTAAGTAATACAGAACCACTATATAGGACACATAGAGGAGGAAGTTTTTGTTTTTAAATATCTAAGACATTTAGAATGTTTTCTTCTATCTGTAGAAGACACATTTTGGTCCATAAAAATATAAAATATTTATGAATGGTATATTTATAAATGTATTCTATTTGCCATCTCTGGTATACAAAAACGCTTTTACTTGAACGTACGTGAATGTTCAAATTGTGATATGGACAACACATTAACTAAAGACATTATTCATTTTTCAGATGATGAATATCCTAAGAAGACTTTGGACTTTGTTGTGTGTATAAATTCCCCGCACCCCCAAAAACCCTTGGCAATGTGATTCCCCTCACTCCTTTTTAATATCCAACATCATGGTCACAGCAACAATACTACAAATACTCAAGAGAGGAGGATAACTGGACACATATGCATAGAAATCTCTTTGTGTGTTGAAGGATATCCAAAGTAAATCTGTTTGCAAAAAATAAAAGGAATAATTTGAAAGAAGTGTTGCAAAAGAAACATTTTCGAATGAAATATGAAAACGTGGTAGTTGGGGTAAAAGCTAGACTAGATGTTGATTGTATGTCAAGAATATTAATGATGTAAAAGGGAATGGTTACATGTAGATTAGATAGTTGACTAAAATATATGTATGAAGCTTGGGGTTTATAAAAATCAAAGGAGACTGATGGTAAGGATCAGAGTTGACGCACTGACTAGATTTAGGAAGCAGCTGCTTACTCAGAAGTTAATTTATAGAAGTCCTAGTCGTTTTATAGAAGTCCTAGAGGTCTTTATGCAGAAGACCAATATATATTCTTATAGAAGTCCTAAGGGTCTTCTAAAACCCCGAGGATTTCTTAAGGAAGTCGCAGAGGTTTTCTTCTAGAAAACCAATAAGACCAAAGTGTCTTCTTTATAGTAGAAAGAGAGATCACCTTTTAGTGAGTAAAAGGATAATCTTAAAGGAGACGGAGAGGTCACATTATAGAAGAGGGAGAAGGAGTCTTTTGTTAGAAAACCGAGAGGTCTTTTTATTTATTTATTTATTTATTTATTTATTTTATTTAAATATATTTATTATAATTATAAATTATAGAATATACGTGGACCTAGAGGTCTTCTTATAGAATATCTGGGGGTATTTTTATAGAAAATCTAAGGGTCCTCTTATAGAGCACCAACAAGTCCAAGAGGTCTGCTGATAGAAGACCAAGAACTATTGTGATCGAATACCAATACAATATTTACTCCTCGAATATATAGTTCTTTCAATATTTTCGATAAGTGTCTAGCATCTGTCACAACATGAATGATCGGGTTACTTGTGGGGTGATCAGATGATAGTCACGTTTTCTCATGTACAGAGGGTGTCACTGAAAATTATGCAACATGAAATAAAAAATGTTGATAACTTTAAAACCAATAGAGATTTTTTTAAAAAAATTGTTTTTGAGATGACGTGGACGTGATGACGTGATGCACCACAATAATCGATTAATAATTTTCAAATTGTTGGCTTTTTTGTAATTTAAGTCCTGTGGTCTGCACCATATTAGACTAGTCTTTAACGGCATTGCCCTGAAAGAGGAAAACTCAGGGCATAGAACAAAAGTTTTTGCATGTTTTTTTGAAAATAGCTTTTAGAAACATTGTTGTACAGAGTCTTTTGTTAAAAACCACGTCTACTGTACTCAATTAGTGCTCCAAAAATTCTGTAAAAAATCCTCGCTTTTTGTTCTCTAAAGGTCCTCCAAAATTTCTTTAAAAAATCTACGCTTTTTGTTCTCAAAAGGTCCCACAAAAGTTCTTTAAAAATCCACGACCTTTGTCCCCAAATGTCCTCCAAAAATTCTTTAAAAAATCTACGCTTTTTGTTCTCAAAAGGTCCCACAAAAGTTCTTTAAAAAATCCACGACCTTTGTCCCCAAATGTCCTCCAAAAATTCTTTAAAAATCCACGCTTTTTGTCCTCAAAGTGTCTTTCAAAATTCTTTAAAAAATCCACGATTTTTGTCCTAAAAAAGGACCTCCAGAAATTCTTTAAAAAATCTAAGCTTTTGTCCTCAAAGGAACCGCAAAAAATTCATTAAAACTAAATGTTTTTTGTCCTCAAAAGGTCTTCCACTATTTTTTTAAAAAATTCACCCTTTTTGCCCCAAAAAAGTCCTCCAAAATTTCTTTAAAAATCCACGCTTTTTGTCCTTAAAAATTAAGTAAGAAATCCACGCTTTTTGTTTTCCAAAATTATGTAAGAAATCCACGCTTTTTGTTTTCCAAAATTATGTAAGAAATCTACGGTTTTTGTCCTCAAAAAATTATGTAAGAAATCCACGCGTTTTGTCCTCAAAGACTACTCCACAAATTCTTTAAAAAATCCACGCTTTTGTCCTCAAAGATTCCTCCACAAATTCTTTAAAAAATCCACGCTTTTGTCCTCAAAGAGTCCTCCACAAATGCTTTAAAAAATCCACGCTTTTGTCCTCAAAAGGTTCTCAAAAAAATTCTTAAGAAATCCACGCTTTTTGGTCATCAAAGGATCCTCCACAAATTTCTTAAGAAATCCACGCTTTTTGGTCATCAAAGGATCCTCCACAAATTTCTTAAGAAATCCACGCTTTTTGGTCATCAAAGGGTCCTCCACAAATTCTTTAAAAAATCCACGCTTTTTGTCCTCAAAAGGTTCTCCAAAAATTTCCTTAGAAATCCACGCTTTTTTTCTAGAAAGGTCCTCCAACAATTCTTTAAAAAATCCACGCTTTTTTTCCTAGAAAGGTCCTCCAACAATTCTTTAAAACATCCACTATTTTTGTACTCAAAATGTCTTCCAAAAATTCTTAACAAAATCCACGCTTTTTGTCCTCAAAAGGTCTTCCAAAAATTCTTCAAAAAATCCTCCCTTTTTGTCCTCAAAAGATCCTCCAAAAATACTATAAAAACCCAAGCTTTTTGTCATCGAAAGGTCCTCCAAAAATTCTTTAAAAAAGTCCACGCTTTTCGTCCTTAAAAGGTCCTCCAAAAATTCTTAAAAAAATTCACCCTTTTTGTCATCAAAGGGTCCTCCAACAATTCTTTAAAAGGCCACGATTTTTGTGCTCAAAATGTCTTCCAAAAAAATTTTAAAAAAATCCACGCATTTTGCCCTAAAAGGTCCTCTAAAAATTCTTTAAAAATCCGCGCTTTTTGTCCACAAAAGATCTTCCAAAATTCCTTAAAAAATTCTAGCTTTTTGTTCTCAAAATGTCCTCGAAAAATTCACTAAAAATTCTCGCTTAAAATACCACGATTTTTGTACTCAAAATGTCTTCCAAAAATTCTTAAAAAATCCTCGCTTAAAATACCACGATTTTTGTACTCAAAATGTCTTCCAAAAATTCTTAGAAAATCCACGCTTTTTGTCCTCAAAAGATCTTCCAAAATTTCTTAAAAAATTCTAGCTTTTTGTTCTCAAAAGGTCCTCGAAAAATTCACTAAAAATCCTCGCTTAAAATACCACGATTTTTGAACTCAAAATGTCTTCCAAAAATTCTTAAAAAATCCACGCTTTTTGTCCTCAAAAGCTCTTCCAACAAGTCTTAAAAAAATTTACTCTTTTTGTTTTCAAAAGGTCTTTCAAAACTTCACTAAAAATCCTCGCTTTTTGTCCTCAGAAGGTCCTCCAAAAATACTATAAAAAATCCACGCTTTTTGCCCTAAAAGGTCCTCCAAAAATACTATAAAAAATCCACGCTTCTTGCCCTAAAAGGTCATCCAAAAATTCTGTAAATATCCACGCTTTTTGCCCTAAAAGGTCCTCCAAAAATACTATAAAAAATCCACCCTTCTTGCCCTAAAAGGTCCTCCAAAAATTCTTTAAAAAATCAACACTTTTTGTCCTCAAAATTTCTTTTAAAAAAGCACCCTTTTTGTCCTCAAAAGGTCCTCCAAACATTCTTTAAAAAAACACACTTTTTATCCTCAAGGGTCCTCCGAAAAGTCTTTAAAAATCCACGCTGGTTGTCCTCAAAATGTACTACAAAAATTCTTTAAAAACCACGCTTTTTGTCCTCAAAATGTCCTCCAAAAATTCTTTAAAAAGCCACCCTTTTTGTCTTCAAAAGGCCATCCAAAAATTCTTTAAAGAACCACGCGTTTTGTCTTCAAAATGTCTTCCAAAAATTAGCTAAAAAAATCCACGCTTTGCGTTCTCAAAAAATTCTCCAATAAATCCACGAAACTTTTCCCCAAAGGGTCCTCTTAAATCCTTTAAAAACTCCAAGTTCATTGTCCTCAAAGGGTCCTCCTAAAATTCATTAAAAAATCCCTTTCAGGTGCTATCAGTGTCTTATTGGGGAATTTGGCAAAGTATACTTTAGCAATATTCTTCGAAATCTCCTTTAGAGTACATAGAGGATTTCAGGAAAATATATGTACATATTTTCTGTAGAGCCCATTTGATCCCTTTTGTAAATGTGTATTTAAAAAGGAATTTCTCCTTAAATAGTCTGTCAATTGTAAAACGATTTAGCTCGAAATCCTCTTTTTTTAAATACATTATATTCTATATAAATGTATTTATTCTTAATGTCAACTTAAGTTTCCAGTAAGACGATTTTCTGCCTCGAAGATTCTATACCCATTGTCAGCGTAAAAACACAAAATTGTCAAAATTGTATGAAAATTCGGAAATAATCATTTAGAGTGTTGTTAAAATGTAATTCAAAACTTTAGACACAAAATTTATTTAGTAGGCTTTGGTATAGAAAATGTCCTTAAGACAGGACACGAGATGTGTGTTTCACAAAAGAATAATAGACAGTCTGCTGTGTTTAAAAGGGGCTTAAAATCAATAAAAGCGGAGTTGGGGTGATCACATACGGATGCTGTTGGCCTTAACAGTTATCCTCCTAACACATACTTACTCACGCTATAGGTTAATAAGGTTTAAAATTGTTATTGTAGTTGTTGTTTTTTGTAACATAACACAATATTATAAAAAACATTTACAGTAAAAGAACGTCCAGCGTTAGACAAAAGCAACCCTCGTTCGTTATATTTTTGGTTTTTTGCAAAGACTGTTTTGACGAATAATACTTTACTAATGACGTCTATGAAAGAAAAACATACAGTAGGGGTAAAAAGTTTCATGACATTTTATAAGGGGAACGAAAGGGGTTTTACTATTTAATGCTGAGGGACTCATTGTAGTTAGTGCAACAACAAAATTAGTTTTAACATTAGCAAAATGTAGCCGTCTATGGTCCCGACTAAAATACTTTAAAAAATCCACGTTTCTTGTCCTCTATGGGCCCAACTAAAATTCTTTAAAAAACTACGTTTATTGTCCTCTATGGGTCCAACTAAAATTCTTTAAAAAATCCACGTTTATTGTCTTCTATGGGTCCAACTAAAATTCTTTAAAAAATCTACGTTTATTGTCCTCTATGGGTCCAACTAAAATTCTTTAAAAAATCCACGTTTATTGTCCTCTATGGGTCCAACTAAAATTCTTTAAAAAATCCACGTTTATTGTCCTCTATGGGCCCAACTAAAATTCTTTAAAAAATCCACGTTTAGTGTCCTCTATGGGTCCAACTAAAATTCTTTAAAAAATCCACGTTTATTGTCCTCTATGGGCCCAACTAAAATTCTTTAAAAAATCCACGTTTATTGTCATCTATGGGCCCCACCAAAAATTCTTTAAAAAATCCACGTTTATTGTCCTCTATGGGCCCAACTAAAATTCTTTAAAAAATCCACGTTTAGTGTCCTCTATGGGTCCAACTAAAATTCTTTAAAAAATCCACGTTTATTGTCCTCTATGGGCCCAACTAAAATTCTTTAAAAAATCCACGTTTATTGTCATCTATGGGCCCCACCAAAAATTCTTTAAAAAATCCACGTTTATTGTCCTCTATGGGCCCAACTAAAATTCTTTAAAAAATCCACGTTTATTGTCCTCTATGGGTCCAACTAAAATTCTTTAAAAAATCCACGTTTATTGTCCTCTATGGGCCCAACTAAAATTCTTTAAAAAATCCACGTTTAGTGTCCTCTATGGGTCCAACTAAAATTCTTTAAAAAATCCACGTTTATTGTCCTCTATGGGCCCAACTAAAATTCTTTAAAAAATCCACGTTTATTGTCATCTATGGGCCCCACCAAAAATTCTTTAAAAAATCCACGTTTATTGTCCTCTATGGGCCCAACTAAAATTCTTTAAAAAATCCACGTTTATTGTCCTCTATGGGCCCAACTAAAATTCTTTAAAAAATCCACGTTTATTGTCATCTATGGGCCCCACCAAAAATTCTTTAAAAAATCCACGTTTATTGTCATCTATGGGCCCAACTAAAATTCTTTAAAAAATCCACGTTTATTGTTCTCTATGGGCCCAACTAAAATTCTTTAAAAAAATCCACGTTTATTGTCCTCTATGGGCCCAACTAAAATTCTTTAAAAAATCCACGTTTATTGTTCTCTATGGGCCCAACTAAAATTCTTTAAAAAATCCACGTTTATTGTCCTCTATGTTCCCAACTAAAATTCTTTAAAAAATCCACGTTTATTGTCATCTATGGGCCCAACTAAAATTCTTTAAAAAATCCACGTTTATTGTCATCTATGGGCCCAACTAAAATTCTTTAAAAAATCCACGTTTATTGTCCTCTATTGGCCCAACTAAAATTCTTTAAAAAATCCACGTTTATTGTTCTCTATGGGCCCAACTAAAATTCTTTAAAAAATCCACGTTTATTGTTCTCTATGGGCCCAACTAAAATTCTTTAAAAAATCCACGCTTATTGTCATCTATGGGCCCAACTAAAATTCTTTAAAAAATCCACGTTTATTGTCCTCTATTGGCCCAACTAAAATTCTTTAAAAAATCCACGTTTATTGTCATCTATGGGCCCAACTAAAATTCTTTAAAAAATCCACGTTTATTGTTCTCTATGGGCCCAACTAAAATTCTTTAAAAAATCCACGTTTATTGTCCTCTATGGGCCCAACTAAAATTCTTTAAAAAATCCACGTTTATTGTCATCTATGGGCCCAACTAAAATTCTTTAAAAAATCCACGTTTATTGTCCTCTATTGGCCCAACTAAAATTCTTTAAAAAATCCACGTTTATTGTCATCTATGGGCCCAACTAAAATTCTTTAAAAAATCCACGTTTATTGTTCTCTATGGGCCCAACTAAAATTCTTTAAAAAATCCACGTTTATTGTCCTCTATGGGCCCAACTAAAATTCTTTAAAAAATCCACGTTTATTGTCATCTATGGGCCCAACTAAAATTCTTTAAAAAATCCACGTTTATTGTCCTCTATTGGCCCAACTAAAATTCTTTAAAAAATCCACGTTTATTGTCATCTATGGGCCCAACCAAAATTCTTTAAAAAATCCACGTTTATTGTTCTCTATGGGCCCAACTAAAATTCTTTAAAAAATCCACGTTTATTGTCCTCTATGGGCCCAACTAAAATTCTTTAAAAAATCCACGTTTATTGTCATCTATGGGCCCAACTAAAATTCTTTAAAAAATCCACGTTTATTGTCCTCTATTGGCCCAACTAAAATTCTTTAAAAAATCCACGTTTATTGTCATCTATGGGCCCAACTAAAATTCTTTAAAAAATCCACGTTTATTGTCCTCTATGGGTCCAACTAAAATTCTTTAAAAAATCCACGTTTATTGTCCTCTATGGGTTCAACTAAAATTCTTTAAAAAATCCACGTTTATTGTCCTCTATGGGTCCAACTAAAATTCTTTAAAAAATCCACGTTTATTGTCCTCTATGGGTTCAACTAAAATTCTTTAAAAAATCCACGTTTATTGTCCTCTATGGGTCCAACTAAAATTCTTTAAAAAATCCACGTTTATTGTCCTCTATGGGTTCAACTAAAATTCTTTAAAAAATCCACGTTTATTGTCCTCTATGGGTCCAACTAAAATTCTTTAAAAAATCCACGTTTATTGTCCTCTATGGGTTCAACTAAAATTCTTTAAAAAATCCACGTTTATTGTCCTCTATGGGTCCAACTAAAATTCTTTAAAAAATCCACGTTTATTGTCCTCTATGGGTCCAACTAAAATTCTTTAAAAAATCCACGTTTATTATCCTCTATGGGTCCAACTAAAATTCTTTAAAAAATCCACGTTTATTGTCCTCTATGGGTCCAACTAAAATTCTTTAAAAAATCCACGTTTATTGTCGTCTATGGGTCCAACTAAAATTCTTTAAAAAATCCACGTTTATTGTCGTCTATGGGTCCAACTAAAATTCTTTAAAAAATCCACGTTTATTGTCCTCTATGGGTTCAACTAAAATTCTTTAAAAAATCCACGTTTATTGTCCTCTATGGGTCCAACTAAAATTCTTTAAAAAACTTACGTTTATTGTCCTCTTTGGGATCAACTAAAATTCTTTAAACAATCCTCGTTCATTGTCCTGTTTGGGCCCAACTAAAATTCTTTAAAAAATCCACGTTTATTGTCCTCTATGGGTTCAACTAAAATTCTTTAAAAAATCCACGTTTATTGTCCTCTATGGGTCCAACTAAAATTCTTTAAAAAATCCACGTTTATTGTCCTCTATGGGTCCAACTAAAATTCTTTAAAAAACTTACGTTTATTGTCCTCTATGGGTCCAACTAAAATTCTTTAAAAAACTTACGTTTATTGTCCTCTTTGGGATCAACTAAAATTCTTTAAACAATCCTCGTTCATTGTCCAGTTTGGGCCCAACTAAAATTCTTTAAAAAATCCACGTTTATTGTCATCTATGGGCCCAACTAAAATTCTTTAAAAAATCCACGTTTATTGTCATCTATGGGCCCAACTAAAATTCTTTAAAAAATCCACGTTTATTGTCATCTATGGGCCCAACTAAAATTCTTTAAAAAATCCACGTTTATTGTCCTCTATGGGCCCAACTAAAATTCTTTAAAAAATCCACGTTTATTGTTCTCTATGGGCCCAACTAAAATTCTTTAAAAAATCCACGTTTATTGTCCTCTATGGGCCCAACTAAAATTCTTTAAAAAATCCACGTTTATTGTCATCTATGGGCCCAACTAAAATTCTTTAAAAAATCCACGTTTATTGTCCTCTATTGGCCCAACTAAAATTCTTTAAAAAATCCACGTTTATTGTTCTCTATGGGCCCAACTAAAATTCTTTAAAAAATCCACGTTTATTATCATCTATGGGCCCAACTAAAATTCTTTTAAAAATCCACGTTTATTGTCCTCTATGGGCCCAACTAAAATTCTTTAAAAAATCCACGTTTATTATCATCTATGGGCCCAACTAAAATTCTTTAAAAAATCCACGTTTATTGTTCTCTATGGGCCCAACTAAAATTCTTTAAAAAATCCACGTTTATTATCATCTATGGGCCCAACTAAAATTCTTTAAAAAATCCACGTTTATTGTCCTCTATTGGCCCAACTAAAATTCTTTAAAAAATCCACGTTTATTGTCATCTATGGGCCCAACTAAAATTCTTTAAAAAATCCACGTTTATTGTTCTCTATGGGCCCAACTAAAATTCTTTAAAAAATCCACGTTTATTGTCATCTATGGGCCCAACTAAAATTCTTTAAAAAATCCACGTTTATTGTTCTCTATGGGCCCAACTAAAATTCTTTAAAAAATCCACGTTTATTGTCCTCTATGGGCCCAACTAAAATTCTTTAAAAAATCCACGTTTATTGTTCTCTATGGGCCCAACTAAAATTCTTTAAAAAATCCACGTTTATTGTCATCTATGGGCCCAACTAAAATTCTTTAAAAAATCCACGTTTATTGTTCTCTATGGGCCCAACTAAAATTCTTTAAAAAATCCACGTTTATTGTCCTCTATGGGCCCAACTAAAATTCTTTAAAAAATCCACGTTTATTGTCATCTATGGGCCCAACTAAAATTCTTTAAAAAATCCACGTTTATTGTCCTCTATTGGCCCAACTAAAATTCTTTAAAAAATCCACGTTTATTGTCATCTATGGGCCCAACTAAAATTCTTTAAAAAATCCACGTTTATTGTTCTCTATGGGCCCAACTAAAATTCTTTAAAAAATCCACGTTTATTGTCCTCTATGGGCCCAACTAAAATTCTTTAAAAAATCCACGTTTATTGTCATCTATGGGCCCAACTAAAATTCTTTAAAAAATCCACGTTTATTGTCCTCTATTGGCCCAACTAAAATTCTTTAAAAAATCCACGTTTATTGTCATCTATGGGCCCAACTAAAATTCTTTAAAAAATCCACGTTTATTGTTCTCTATGGGCCCAACTAAAATTCTTTAAAAAATCCACGTTTATTGTCCTCTATGGGCCCAACTAAAATTCTTTAAAAAATCCGCGTTTATTGTCATCTATGGGCCCAACTAAAATTCTTTAAAAAATCCACGTTTATTGTCCTCTATTGGCCCAACTAAAATTCTTTAAAAAATCCACGTTTATTGTCATCTATGGGCCCAACTAAAATTCTTTAAAAAATCCACGTTTATTGTTCTCTATGGGCCCAACTAAAATTCTTTAAAAAATTCACGTTTATTGTCCTCTATGGGCCCAACTAAAATTCTTTAAAAAATCCACGTTTATTGTCCTCTATGGGTCCAACTAAAATTCTTTAAAAAATCCACGTTTATTGTCCTCTATGGGCCCAACTAAAATTCTTTAAAAAATCCACGTTTATTGTCCTCTATGGGCCCAACTAAAATTCTTTAAAAAATCCACGTTTATTGTCCTCTTTGGGCCCAACTAAAATTCTTTAAAAATCCACGTTTATTGTACTGTATGGACCTAACTAAAATTCTTTAAAAAATCCACGTTTATTGTCCTCTATGGGCCCAACTAAAATTCTTTAAAAAATCCACGTTTATTGTCCTCTATGGGCCCAACTAAAATTCTTTAAAAAATCCACGTTTATTGTCATCTATGGGCCCAACTAAAATTCTTTAAAAAATCCACTTTTATTGTCATATCTGGGGCCAACTAAAATTCTTTAAAAAATCCACTTTTATTGTCATATCTGGGGCCAACTAAAATTCTTTAAAAAATCCACGTTTATTGTCCTCTATGGGCCCAACTAAAATTCTTTAAAAAATCCACGTTTATTGTCCTCTATGGGCCTAACTAAAATTCTTTAAAAAATCCACGTTTATTGTCCTCTATGGGCCTAACTAAAATTCTTTAAAAAATCCACGTTTATTGTCCTCTATGGGCCTAACTAAAATTCTTTAAAAAATCCACGTTTATTGTCCTCTATGGGCCTAACTAAAATTCTTTAAAAAATCCACGTTTATTGTCCTCTATGGGCCTAACTAAAATTCTTTAAAAAATCCACGTTTATTGTCCTCTACGGGCCCAACTAAAATTCTTTATAAAATCCACGTTTATTGTCATCTATGGGCCCAACTAAAATTCTTTAAAAAATCCACGTTTATTGTCATCTATGGGCCCAACTAAAATTCTTTAAAAAATCCACGTTTATTGTCCTCTATGGGCCCAACTAAAATTCTTTAAAAAATCCACGTTTATTGTCCTCTATGGGTCCAACTAAAAGTCTTTAAAAAATCCACGTTTATTGTCCTCTTTGGGCCCAACTAAAATTCTTAAAAAAATCCACGTTTATTGTCCTCTATGGGCCCAACTAAAATTCTTTAAAAAATCCACGTTTATTGTCCTCTATGGGCCCAACTAAAATTCTTTAAAAAATCCACGTTTATTGTCCTCTATGGGCCCAACTAAAATTCTTTAAAAAATCCACGTTTATTGTCCTCTATGGGCCCAACTAAAATTCTTTAAAAAATCCACGTTTATTGTCCTCTATGGGCCCAACTAAAATTCTTAAAAAAATCCACGTTTATTGTCCTCAATGGGCCCAACTAAAATTCTTTAAAAAATCCACGTTTATTGTCATCTATGGGCCCAACTAAAATTCTTTAAAAAATCCACGTTTATTGTCCTCTATGGGTCCAACTAAAATTCTTTAAAAAATCCACGTTTATTGTCCTCTATGGGTTCAACTAAAATTCTTTAAAAAATCCACGTTTATTGTCCTCTATGGGTCCAACTAAAATTCTTTAAAAAATCCACGTTTATTGTCCTCTATGGGTTCAACTAAAATTCTTTAAAAAATCCACGTTTATTGTCCTCTATGGGTCCAACTAAAATTCTTTAAAAAATCCACGTTTATTGTCCTCTATGGGTTCAACTAAAATTCTTTAAAAAATCCACGTTTATTGTCCTCTATGGGTCCAACTAAAATTCTTTAAAAAATCCACGTTTATTGTCCTCTATGGGTTCAACTAAAATTCTTTAAAAAATCCACGTTTATTGTCCTCTATGGGTCCAACTAAAATTCTTTAAAAAATCCACGTTTATTGTCCTCTATGGGTCCAACTAAAATTCTTTAAAAAATCCACGTTTATTATCCTCTATGGGTCCAACTAAAATTCTTTAAAAAATCCACGTTTATTGTCCTCTATGGGTCCAACTAAAATTCTTTAAAAAATCCACGTTTATTGTCGTCTATGGGTCCAACTAAAATTCTTTAAAAAATCCACGTTTATTGTCGTCTATGGGTCCAACTAAAATTCTTTAAAAAATCCACGTTTATTGTCCTCTATGGGTTCAACTAAAATTCTTTAAAAAATCCACGTTTATTGTCCTCTATGGGTCCAACTAAAATTCTTTAAAAACTTACGTTTATTGTTCTCTTTGGGATCAACTAAAATTCTTTAAACAATCCTCGTTCATTGTCCTGTTTGGGCCCAACTAAAATTCTTTAAAAAATCCACGTTTATTGTCCTCTATGGGTTCAACTAAAATTCTTTAAAAAATCCACGTTTATTGTCCTCTATGGGTCCAACTAAAATTCTTTAAAAAATCAACGTTTATTGTCCTCTATGGGTCCAACTAAAATTCTTTAAAAAACTTACGTTTATTGTCCTCTATGGGTCCAACTAAAATTCTTTAAAAAACTTACGTTTATTGTCCTCTTTGGGATCAACTAAAATTCTTTAAACAATCCTCGTTCATTGTCCAGTTTGGGCCCAACTAAAATTCTTTAAAAAATCCACGTTTATTGTCATCTATGGGCCCAACTAAAATTCTATAAAAAATCCACGTTTATTGTCATCTATGGGCCCAACTAAAATTCTTTAAAAAATCCACGTTTATTGTCCTCTATGGGCCCAACTAAAATTCTTTAAAAAATCCACGTTTATTGTTCTCTATGGGCCCAACTAAAATTCTTTAAAAAATCCACGTTTATTGTCCTCTATGGGCCCAACTAAAATTCTTTAAAAAATCCACGTTTATTGTTCTCTATGGGCCCAACTAAAATTCTTTAAAAAATCCACGTTTATTGTCCTCTATGGGCCCAACTAAAATTCTTTAAAAAATCCACGTTTATTGTTCTCTATGGGCCCAACTAAAATTCTTTAAAAAATCCACGTTTATTGTCCTCTATTGGCCCAACTAAAATTCTTTAAAAAATCCACGTTTATTGTTCTCTATGGGCCCAACTAAAATTCTTTAAAAAATCCACGTTTATTGTTCTCTATGGGCCCAACTAAAATTCTTTAAAAAATCCACGTTTATTGTCCTCTATTGGCCCAACTAAAATTCTTTAAAAAATCCACGTTTATTGTCCTCTATTGGCCCAACTAAAATTCTTTAAAAAATCCACGTTTATTGTCATCTATGGGCCCAACTAAAATTCTTTAAAAAATCCACGTTTATTGTTCTCTATGGGCCCAACTAAAATTCTTTAAAAAATCCACGTTTATTGTCCTCTATGGGCCCAACTAAAATTCTTTAAAAAATCCACGTTTATTGTCATCTATGGGCCCAACTAAAATTCTTTAAAAAATCCACGTTTATTGTCCTCTATTGGCCCAACTAAAATTCTTTAAAAAATCCACGTTTATTGTCATCTATGGGCCCAACTAAAATTCTTTAAAAAATCCACGTTTATTGTTCTCTATGGGCCCAACTAAAATTCTTTAAAAAATCCACGTTTATTGTCCTCTATGGGCCCAACTAAAATTCTTTAAAAAATCCACGTTTCTTGTCATCTATGGGCCCAACTAAAATTCTTTAAAAAATCCACGTTTATTGTCCTCTATTGGCCCAACTAAAATTCTTTAAAAAATCCACGTTTATTGTCATCTATGGGCCCAACTAAAATTCTTTAAAAAATCCACGTTTATTGTTCTCTATGGGCCCAACTAAAATTCTTTAAAAAATCCACGTTTATTGTCCTCTATGGGCCCAACTAAAATTCTTTAAAAAATCCGCGTTTATTGTCATCTATGGGCCCAACTAAAATTCTTTAAAAAATCCACGTTTATTGTCCTCTATTGGCCCAACTAAAATTCTTTAAAAAATCCACGTTTATTGTCATCTATGGGCCCAACTAAAATTCTTTAAAAAATCCACGTTTATTGTTCTCTATGGGCCCAACTAAAATTCTTTAAAAAATCCACGTTTATTGTCCTCTATGGGCCCAACTAAAATTCTTTAAAAAATCCACGTTTATTGTCCTCTATGGGTCCAACTAAAATTCTTTAAAAAATCCACGTTTATTGTCCTCTATGGGCCCAACTAAAATTCTTTAAAAAATCCACGTTTATTGTTCTCTATGGGCCCAACTAAAATTCTTTAAAAAATCCACGTTTATTATCATCTATGGGCCCAACTAAAATTCTTTTAAAAATCCACGTTTATTGTCCTCTATGGGCCCAACTAAAATTCTTTAAAAAATCCACGTTTATTGTCATCTATGGGCCCAACTAAAATTCTTTAAAAAATCCACGTTTATTGTCCTCTATTGGCCCAACTAAAATTCTTTAAAAAATCCACGTTTATTGTTCTCTATGGGCCCAACTAAAATTCTTTAAAAAATCCACGTTTATTATCATCTATGGGCCCAACTAAAATTCTTTTAAAAATCCACGTTTATTGTCCTCTATGGGCCCAACTAAAATTCTTTAAAAAATCCACGTTTATTATCATCTATGGGCCCAACTAAAATTCTTTAAAAAATCCACGTTTATTGTTCTCTATGGGCCCAACTAAAATTCTTTAAAAAATCCACGTTTATTATCATCTATGGGCCCAACTAAAATTCTTTAAAAAATCCACGTTTATTGTCCTCTATTGGCCCAACTAAAATTCTTTAAAAAATCCACGTTTATTGTCATCTATGGGCCCAACTAAAATTCTTTAAAAAATCCACGTTTATTGTTCTCTATGGGCCCAACTAAAATTCTTTAAAAAATCCACGTTTATTGTCCTCTATGGGCCCAACTAAAATTCTTTAAAAAATCCACGTTTATTGTCATCTATGGGCCCAACTAAAATTCTTTAAAAAATCCACGTTTATTGTCCTCTATTGGCCCAACTAAAATTCTTTAAAAAATCCACGTTTATTGTCATCTATGGGCCCAACTAAAATTCTTTAAAAAATCCACGTTTATTGTTCTCTATGGGCCCAACTAAAATTCTTTAAAAAATCCACGTTTATTGTCCTCTATGGGCCCAACTAAAATTCTTTAAAAAATCCACGTTTATTGTCATCTATGGGCCCAACTAAAATTCTTTAAAAAATCCACGTTTATTGTCCTCTATTGGCCCAACTAAAATTCTTTAAAAAATCCACGTTTATTGTCATCTATGGGCCCAACTAAAATTCTTTAAAAAATCCACGTTTATTGTTCTCTATGGGCCCAACTAAAATTCTTTAAAAAATCCACGTTTATTGTCCTCTATGGGCCCAACTAAAATTCTTTAAAAAATCCGCGTTTATTGTCATCTATGGGCCCAACTAAAATTCTTTAAAAAATCCACGTTTATTGTCCTCTATTGGCCCAACTAAAATTCTTTAAAAAATCCACGTTTATTGTCATCTATGGGCCCAACTAAAATTCTTTAAAAAATCCACGTTTATTGTTCTCTATGGGCCCAACTAAAATTCTTTAAAAAATTCACGTTTATTGTCCTCTATGGGCCCAACTAAAATTCTTTAAAAAATCCACGTTTATTGTCCTCTATGGGTCCAACTAAAATTCTTTAAAAAATCCACGTTTATTGTCCTCTATGGGCCCAACTAAAATTCTTTAAAAAATCCACGTTTATTGTCCTCTATGGGCCCAACTAAAATTCTTTAAAAAATCCACGTTTATTGTCCTCTTTGGGCCCAACTAAAATTCTTTAAAAATCCACGTTTATTGTACTGTATGGACCTAACTAAAATTCTTTAAAAAATCCACGTTTATTGTCCTCTATGGGCCCAACTAAAATTCTTTAAAAAATCCACGTTTATTGTCCTCTATGGGCCCAACTAAAATTCTTTAAAAAATCCACGTTTATTGTCATCTATGGGCCCAACTAAAATTCTTTAAAAAATCCACTTTTATTGTCATATCTGGGGCCAACTAAAATTCTTTAAAAAATCCACTTTTATTGTCATATCTGGGGCCAACTAAAATTCTTTAAAAAATCCACGTTTATTGTCCTCTATGGGCCCAACTAAAATTCTTTAAAAAATCCACGTTTATTGTCCTCTATGGGCCTAACTAAAATTCTTTAAAAAATCCACGTTTATTGTCCTCTATGGGCCTAACTAAAATTCTTTAAAAAATCCACGTTTATTGTCCTCTATGGGCCTAACTAAAATTCTTTAAAAAATCCACGTTTATTGTCCTCTATGGGCCTAACTAAAATTCTTTAAAAAATCCACGTTTATTGTCCTCTACGGGCCCAACTAAAATTCTTTATAAAATCCACGTTTATTGTCATCTATGGGCCCAACTAAAATTCTTTAAAAAATCCACGTTTATTGTCATCTATGGGCCCAACTAAAATTCTTTAAAAAATCCACGTTTATTGTCCTCTATGGGCCCAACTAAAATTCTTTAAAAAATCCACGTTTATTGTCCTCTATGGGTCCAACTAAAAGTCTTTAAAAAATCCACGTTTATTGTCCTCTTTGGGCCCAACTAAAATTCTTAAAAAAATCCACGTTTATTGTCCTCTATGGGCCCAACTAAAATTCTTTAAAAAATCCACGTTTATTGTCCTCTATGGGCCCAACTAAAATTCTTTAAAAAATCCACGTTTATTGTCCTCTATGGGCCCAACTAAAATTCTTTAAAAAATCCACGTTTATTGTCCTCTATGGGCCCAACTAAAATTCTTTAAAAAATCCACGTTTATTGTCCTCTATGGGCCCAACTAAAATTCTTAAAAAAATCCACGTTTATTGTCCTCAATGGGCCCAACTAAAATTCTTTAAAAAATCCACGTTTATTGTCATCTATGGGCCCAACTAAAATTCTTTAAAAAATCCACGTTTATTGTCCTCTATGGGTCCAACTAAAATTCTTTAAAAAATCCACGTTTATTGTCCTCTATGGGTTCAACTAAAATTCTTTAAAAAATCCACGTTTATTGTCCTCTATGGGTTCAACTAAAATTCTTTAAAAAATCCACGTTTATTGTCCTCTATGGGTCCAACTAAAATTCTTTAAAAAATCCACGTTTATTGTCCTCTATGGGTCCAACTAAAATTCTTTAAAAAATCCACGTTTATTGTCCTCTATGGGTTCAACTAAAATTCTTTAAAAAATCCACGTTTATTGTCCTCTATGGGTCCAACTAAAATTCTTTAAAAAATCCACGTTTATTGTCCTCTATGGGTTCAACTAAAATTCTTTAAAAAATCCACGTTTATTGTCCTCTATGGGTCCAACTAAAATTCTTTAAAAAATCCACGTTTATTGTCCTCTATGGGTCCAACTAAAATTCTTTAAAAAATCCACGTTTATTATCCTCTATGGGTCCAACTAAAATTCTTTAAAAAATCCACGTTTATTGTCCTCTATGGGTCCAACTAAAATTCTTTAAAAAATCCACGTTTATTGTCGTCTATGGGTCCAACTAAAATTCTTTAAAAAATCCACGTTTATTGTCGTCTATGGGTCCAACTAAAATTCTTTAAAAAATCCACGTTTATTGTCCTCTATGGGTTCAACTAAAATTCTTTAAAAAATCCACGTTTATTGTCCTCTATGGGTCCAACTAAAATTCTTTAAAAAACTTACGTTTATTGTCCTCTTTGGGATCAACTAAAATTCTTTAAACAATCCTCGTTCATTGTCCTGTTTGGGCCCAACTAAAATTCTTTAAAAAATCCACGTTTATTGTCCTCTATGGGTTCAACTAAAATTCTTTAAAAAATCCACGTTTATTGTCCTCTATGGGTCCAACTAAAATTCTTTAAAAAATCAACGTTTATTGTCCTCTATGGGTCCAACTAAAATTCTTTAAAAAACTTACGTTTATTGTCCTCTATGGGTCCAACTAAAATTCTTTAAAAAACTTACGTTTATTGTCCTCTTTGGGATCAACTAAAATTCTTTAAACAATCCTCGTTCATTGTCCAGTTTGGGCCCAACTAAAATTCTTTAAAAAATCCACGTTTATTGTCATCTATGGGCCCAACTAAAATTCTTTAAAAAATCCACGTTTATTGTCATCTATGGGCCCAACTAAAATTCTTTAAAAAATCCACGTTTATTGTCATCTATGGGCCCAACTAAAATTCTTTAAAAAATCCACGTTTATTGTCATCTATGGGCCCAACTAAAATTCTTTAAAAAATCCACGTTTATTGTCCTCTATGGGCCCAACTAAAATTCTTTAAAAAATCCACGTTTATTGTTCTCTATGGGCCCAACTAAAATTCTTTAAAAAATCCACGTTTATTGTCCTCTATGGGCCCAACTAAAATTCTTTAAAAAATCCACGTTTATTGTCATCTATGGGCCCAACTAAAATTCTTTAAAAAATCCACGTTTATTGTCCTCTATTGGCCCAACTAAAATTCTTTAAAAATTCCACGTTTATTGTTCTCTATGGGCCCAACTAAAATTCTTTAAAAAATCCACGTTTATTGTTCTCTATGGGCCCAACTAAAATTCTTTAAAAAATCCACGTTTATTGTCCTCTATTGGCCCAACTAAAATTCTTTAAAAAATCCACGTTTATTGTCCTCTATTGGCCCAACTAAAATTCTTTAAAAAATCCACGTTTATTGTCATCTATGGGCCCAACTAAAATTCTTTAAAAAATCCACGTTTATTGTTCTCTATGGGCCCAACTAAAATTCTTTAAAAAATCCACGTTTATTGTCATCTATGGGCCCAACTAAAATTCTTTAAAAAATCCACGTTTATTGTCATCTATGGGCCCAACTAAAATTCTTTAAAAAATCCACGTTTATTGTCCTCTATTGGCCCAACTAAAATTCTTTAAAAAATCCACGTTTATTGTCATCTATGGGCCCAACTAAAATTCTTTAAAAAATCCACGTTTATTGTTCTCTATGGGCCCAACTAAAATTCTTTAAAAAATCCACGTTTATTGTCCTCTATGGGCCCAACTAAAATTCTTTAAAAAATCCACGTTTCTTGTCATCTATGGGCCCAACTAAAATTCTTTAAAAAATCCACGTTTATTGTCCTCTATTGGCCCAACTAAAATTCTTTAAAAAATCCACGTTTATTGTCATCTATGGGCCCAACTAAAATTCTTTAAAAAATCCACGTTTATTGTTCTCTATGGGCCCAACTAAAATTCTTTAAAAAATCCACGTTTATTGTCCTCTATGGGCCCAACTAAAATTCTTTAAAAAATCCGCGTTTATTGTCATCTATGGGCCCAACTAAAATTCTTTAAAAAATCCACGTTTATTGTCCTCTATTGGCCCAACTAAAATTCTTTAAAAAATCCACGTTTATTGTCATCTATGGGCCCAACTAAAATTCTTTAAAAAATCCACGTTTATTGTTCTCTATGGGCCCAACTAAAATTCTTTAAAAAATCCACGTTTATTGTCCTCTATGGGCCCAACTAAAATTCTTTAAAAAATCCACGTTTATTGTCCTCTATGGGTCCAACTAAAATTCTTTAAAAAATCCACGTTTATTGTCCTCTATGGGCCCAACTAAAATTCTTTAAAAAATCCACGTTTATTGTCCTCTATGGGCCCAACTAAAATTCTTTAAAAAATCCACGTTTATTGTCCTCTTTGGGCCCAACTAAAATTCTTTAAAAATCCACGTTTATTGTACTGTATGGACCTAACTAAAATTCTTTAAAAAATCCACGTTTATTGTCCTCTATGGGCCCAACTAAAATTCTTTAAAAAATCCACGTTTATTGTCCTCTATGGGCCCAACTAAAATTCTTTAAAAAATCCACGTTTATTGTCATCTATGGGCCCAACTAAAATTCTTTAAAAAATCCACTTTTATTGTCATCTATGGGCCCAACTAAAATTCTTTAAAAAATCCACGTTTATTGTCCTCTATGGGCCCAACTAAAATTCTTTAAAAAATCCACGTTTATTGTCCTCTATGGGCCTAACTAAAATTCTTTAAAAAATCCACGTTTATTGTCCTCTATGGGCCTAACTAAAATTCTTTAAAAAATCCACGTTTATTGTCCTCTATGGGCCTAACTAAAATTCTTTAAAAAATCCACGTTTATTGTCCTCTATGGGCCTAACTAAAATTCTTTAAAAAATCCACGTTTATTGTCCTCTATGGGCCCAACTAAAATTCTTTATAAAATCCACGTTTATTGTCATCTATAGGCCCAACTAAAATTCTTTAAAAAATCCACGTTTATTGTCCTCTATAGGCCTAACTAAAATTCTTTAAAAAATCCACGTTTATTGTCATCTATGGGCCCAACTAAAATTCTTTAAAAAATCCACGTTTATTGTCCTCTATGGGCCCACCTAAAATTCTTTAAAAAATCCACGTTTATTGTCCTCTATGGGTCCAACTAAAAGTCTTTAAAAAATCGACGTTTATTGTCCTCTTTGGGCCCAACTAAAATTCTTAAAAAAATCCACGTTTATTGTCCTCTATGGGCCGAACTAAAATTCTTTAAAAAGTCCACGTTTATTGTCCTCTATGGGCCCAACTAAAATTCTTTAAAAAATCCACGTTTATTGTCCTCTATGGGCCCAACTAAAATTCTTTAAAAAATCCACGTTTATTGTCCTCTATGGGCCCAACTAAAATTCTTAAAAAAATCCACGTTTATTGTCCTCAATGGGCCCAACTAAAATTCTTTAAAAAATCCACGTTTATTGTCATCTATGGGCCCAACTAAAATTCTTTAAAAAATCCACGTTTATTGTCCTCTATGGGCCCAACTAAAATTCTTTAAAAAATCCACGTTTATTGTCCTCTATGGGCCCAACTAAAATTCTTTAAAAAATCCACGTTTATTGTCCTCTATGGGCAAAACTAAAATTCTTTAAAAAATCCACGTTTATTGTCCTCTATGGGCAAAACTAAAATTCTTTAAAAAATCCACGTTTATTGTCCTCTATGGGCCCAACTAAAATTCTTTAAAAATCCACGTTTATTGTCCTCTATGGGTCCAACTAAAATTCTTTAAAAAATCCACGTTTATTGTCCTCTATGGGTCCAACTAAAATTCTTTAAAAAATCCACGTTTATTGTCCTCTATGGGCCCAACTAAAATTCTTTAAAAAATCCACGTTTTTTGTCCTCTATGGGCCCAACTAAAATTCTTTAAAAAATCCACGTTTATTGTCCTCTATGGGCCCAACTAAAATTCTTTAAAAAAATCCACGTTTATTGTCCTCTATGGGCCCAACTAAAATTCTTTAAAAAATTCACGTTTATTGTCCTCTATGGGTCCAACTAAAATTCTTTAAAAAATCCACGTTTATTGTCCTCTATGGGCCCAACTAAAATTCTTTAAAAAATCCACGTTTATTGTCCTCTATGGGTCCAACTAAAATTCTTTAAAAAATCCACGTTTATTGTCCTCTATGGGCCCAACTAAAATTCTTTAAAAAATCCACGTTTATTGTCCTCTATGGGTCCAACTAAAATTCTTTAAAAAATCCACGTTTATTGTCCTCTATGGGCCCAACTAAAATTCTTTAAAAAATCCACGTTTATTGTCCTCTATGGGCCCAACTAAAATTCTTTAAAAAATCCACGTTTATTGTCCTCTATGGGCCCAACTAAAATTCTTTAAAAAATCCACGTTTATTGTCCTCTATGGGCCCAACTAAAATTCTTTAAAAAATCCACGTTTATTGTCATCTATGGGCCCCACCAAAAATTCTTTAAAAAATCCACGTTTATTGTCATCTATGGGCCCAACTAAAATTCTTTAAAAAATCCACGTTTATTGTTCTCTATGGGCCCAACTAAAATTCTTTAAAAAATCCACGTTTATTGTCCTCTATGGGCCCAACTAAAATTCTTTAAAAAATCCACGTTTATTGTCATCTATGGGCCCAACTAAAATTCTTTAAAAAATCCACGTTTATTGTCCTCTATTGGCCCAACTAAAATTCTTTAAAAAATCCACGTTTATTGTCATCTATGGGCCCAACTAAAATTCTTTAAAAAATCCACGTTTATTGTTCTCTATGGGCCCAACTAAAATTCTTTAAAAAATCCACGTTTATTGTCATCTATGGGCCCAACTAAAATTCTTTAAAAAATCCACGTTTATTGTTCTCTATGGGCCCAACTAAAATTCTTTAAAAAATCCACGTTTATTGTCCTCTATGGGCCCAACTAAAATTCTTTAAAAAATCCACGTTTATTGTTCTCTATGGGCCCAACTAAAATTCTTTAAAAAATCCACGTTTATTGTCCTCTATGGGCCCAACTAAAATTCTTTAAAAAATCCACGTTTATTGTCCTCTATGGGTCCAACTAAAATTCTTTAAAAAATCCACGTTTATTGTCCTCTATGGGCCCAACTAAAATTCTTTAAAAAATCCACGTTTATTGTCATCTATGGGCCCAACTAAAATTCTTTAAAAAATCCACGTTTATTGTCCTCTATGGGTCCAACTAAAATTATTTAAGAAATCCACGTTTATTGTCCTCTATGGGCCCAACTAAATTTCTTTAAAAAATCCACGTTTATTGTCCTCTATGGGCCCAACTAAAATTCTTTAAAAAATCCACGTTTATTGTCCTCTATGGGCCCAACTAAAATTCTTTAAAAAATCCACGTTTATAGTTCTCTATGGGCCCCAATAAAATTCTTTAAAAAATCCACGTTTATTGTCCTCTATGGGCCCAACTAAAATTCTTTCAAAAGTCAACGTTTATTGTTCTCTATGGGCCCAACTAAAATTCTTTAAAAAATCCACATTTATTGTCCTCTATGGGCCCAACTAAAATTCTTCAAAAAAATCCACGTTTATTGTCTTATATGGGCCCAACTAAAATTCTTTAAAAAATCCACGTTTATTGTCCTCTATGGGTCCAACTAAAATTATTTAAGAAATCCACGTTTATTGTCCTCTATGGGCCCAACTAAATTTCTTTAAAAAATCCACGTTTATTGTCCTCTATGGGCCCAACTAAAATTCTTTAAAAAATCCATGTTTATTGTCCTCTATGGGCCCAACTAAAATTCTTTAAAAAAATCCACGTCTATTGTCCTCTATGGGTCCAACTAAAATTCTTTGAAAAATCCACGTGTATTCTCCTCCATGTGTCCAACTAAAATTCTTTAAAAAATCCACGTTTATTGTCCTCTATGGGTCCAACTAAAATTCTTTAAAAAACCCACGTTTATTGTCCTCTATGGGTCCAACTAAAATTATTTAAGAAATCCACGTTTATTGTCCTCTATGGGCCCAACTAAATTTCTTTAAAAAATCCACGTTTATTGTCCTCTATGGGCCCAACTAAAATTCTTTAAAAAATCCATGTTTATTGTCCTCTATGGGCCCAACTAAAATTCTTTAAAAAAAATCCACGTTTATTGTCCTCTATGGGTCCAACTAGAATTCTTTAAAAAATCCACGTCTATGGGTCCAACTAAATTTTTTTAAAAAATCCACGTTTTTTGTCCTCTATGGGCCCAACTAAAATTCTTTAAAAAATCCACGTTTATTGTCCTCTATGGGCCCAACTAAAATTCTTTAAAAAATCCACGTTTATTGTCATCTATGGGCCCCACCAAAAATTCTTTAAAAAATCCACGTTTATTGTCATCTATGGGCCCAACTAAAATTCTTTAAAAAATCCACGTTTATTGTTCTCTATGGGCCCAACTAAAATTCTTTAAAAAATCCACGTTTATTGTCCTCTATGGGCCCAACTAAAATTCTTTAAAAAATCCACGTTTATTGTCATCTATGGGCCCAACTAAAATTCTTTAAAAAATCCACGTTTATTGTCCTCTATTGGCCCAACTAAAATTCTTTAAAAAATCCACGTTTATTGTCATCTATGGGCCCAACTAAAATTCTTTAAAAAATCCACGTTTATTGTTCTCTATGGGCCCAACTAAAATTCTTTAAAAAATCCACGTTTATTGTCATCTATGGGCCCAACTAAAATTCTTTAAAAAATCCACGTTTATTGTTCTCTATGGGCCCAACTAAAATTCTTTAAAAAATCCACGTTTATTGTCCTCTATGGGCCCAACTAAAATTCTTTAAAAAATCCACGTTTATTGTTCTCTATGGGCCCAACTAAAATTCTTTAAAAAATCCACGTTTATTGTCCTCTATGGGCCCAACTAAAATTCTTTAAAAAATCCACGTTTATTGTCCTCTATGGGTCCAACTAAAATTCTTTAAAAAATCCACGTTTATTGTCCTCTATGGGCCCAACTAAAATTCTTTAAAAAATCCACGTTTATTGTCATCTATGGGCCCAACTAAAATTCTTTAAAAAATCCACGTTTATTGTCCTCTATGGGTCCAACTAAAATTATTTAAGAAATCCACGTTTATTGTCCTCTATGGGCCCAACTAAATTTCTTTAAAAAATCCACGTTTATTGTCCTCTATGGGCCCAACTAAAATTCTTTAAAAAATCCACGTTTATTGTCCTCTATGGGCCCAACTAAAATTCTTTAAAAAATCCACGTTTATAGTTCTCTATGGGCCCCAATAAAATTCTTTAAAAAATCCACGTTTATTGTCCTCTATGGGCCCAACTAAAATTCTTTCAAAAGTCAACGTTTATTGTTCTCTATGGGCCCAACTAAAATTCTTTAAAAAATCCACATTTATTGTCCTCTATGGGCCCAACTAAAATTCTTCAAAAAAATCCACGTTTATTGTCTTATATGGGCCCAACTAAAATTCTTTAAAAAATCCACGTTTATTGTCCTCTATGGGTCCAACTAAAATTATTTAAGAAATCCACGTTTATTGTCCTCTATGGGCCCAACTAAATTTCTTTAAAAAATCCACGTTTATTGTCCTCTATGGGCCCAACTAAAATTCTTTAAAAAATCCATGTTTATTGTCCTCTATGGGCCCAACTAAAATTCTTTAAAAAAATCCACGTCTATTGTCCTCTATGGGTCCAACTAAAATTCTTTGAAAAATCCACGTGTATTCTCCTCCATGTGTCCAACTAAAATTCTTTAAAAAATCCACGTTTATTGTCCTCTATGGGTCCAACTAAAATTCTTTAAAAAACCCACGTTTATTGTCCTCTATGGGTCCAACTAAAATTATTTAAGAAATCCACGTTTATTGTCCTCTATGGGCCCAACTAAATTTCTTTAAAAAATCCACGTTTATTGTCCTCTATGGGCCCAACTAAAATTCTTTAAAAAATCCATGTTTATTGTCCTCTATGGGCCCAACTAAAATTCTTTAAAAAAAATCCACGTTTATTGTCCTCTATGGGTCCAACTAGAATTCTTTAAAAAATCCACGTCTATGGGTCCAACTAAATTTTTTTAAAAAATCCACGTTTTTTGTCCTCTATGGGCCCAACTAAAATTCTTTAAAAAATTCACGTTTATTGTCCTCTATGGGTCCAACTAAAATTCTTTAAAAAATCCACGTTTGTTGTCCCCTATGGGCCCAACTATTTTTTTAAATCCACATTTATTGTCCTCTATGGGCGCAACTAAAATTCTTTAAAAAAATCCGCGTTTACTGTCCTCTGTGGGTCCAATTAAAATTCAAACAACAACAACATTCACAAACTTCTTGTAACTAGTGTAAGTTGTTCATGCGTACATAAATACATACATGTATGTATGTGGCTATCATATTATTTTTTTGTTATTGTAAACAATTTGATACACTTCTACTTCATTAGATTTCGGTATTTTTGCTAATTTTTTTTTTCTAAAAAAATGACATAAAAACCTCGAGGCAAACAAAAATGGGAATCAAATCATTTTTCAGAACAATTTAACAATAATTTTCATTCCATTTTCTTTCATTTGTTGTTGCGGTTAGCTTCTACCGCCCCTTGTCATTATGGTTGGGATTGGGCTTTTGTAAATATGTTCAAATTCAATTTGAGTTGAATTTGCGCAAAAAACGCAGAAGCTTTAAAATACTCATTGGGGTGAGAAACAATTCAATTTCATTCATATTTTCTTTTATTTTTGAACCGTTACTGATGAGGGGAAATGTCAAATGTGTTTCTTTTTTTACTGTTATTATTGCAATTGTTTGGTATCCCACATCAAAATTATGTTTATTTGGAATTTTCTGAATAGATTGTTTCGTTTTTCTATTTTGCTAAGGGAAGCTAAATTTGTTATGGTCTTTACTTATAGATTCATTGATTGAAAACTGTATAATTTGATTGAAAAAAATAGTAATACAGTTTTTATTTATTTCACAATGAATGTAAGAGCTTTGAAGAATAGACGCCATTTAAAGTTTTAAGTTAGCTTTTGGTGGCTGGATACAGGACATGAATAATATTTTTGCATGAGTTTTAAAGTGTACCTTTAGGAGGCCAGTATAGTTAAACATATTGGATAAATAATTTTAAAATAATTTTAGAACCCCCGACAAAATGCGGAATATACATGAATTTTTTTGCGAATTTCAAGCAGTGTTTTGTGTGTATAATATTCAAAATTTCTAGATATCCCGGCTTCAAGGTTTATTTATCTTCTCAGTCATTACCAAAACATGGGTCACGGTATCATGATTTTTCTTCTTAATATTTATAGATTTATGATTTTTTTTTATTTGACTACAAAATGTAATCATCTTATGTTGATGCTTTTTATAGGTATTTCAAATAGTTCATAAATATAAAATTATATTCTTAGAAATTTACCAACCCTCCTCTATACATGTATCTGAAAACAAATAATTGGCATTACTTAAGGGGGAGTTCCTCTCCCCCTTCGATTTTGTAAAAAACATTTCTGTCGTTATTAGTAGTTGTTTTTGTAGTATACAATTTACGAAAAACATATACTGAAATATGTTATTTTTTATTATTTTAAGTAATATAAATTTTTTCTGTCGAAGTAGCAGAATTGCTGATTTTGATGGCTCCGCAATACCAATTCAGGATACTACTTGTTTAGTATATTTTACACCCAGCCAATTTGTATGAGTTTGATGTTTCAATCTTTGATAGAATTTTCTGACTTTATTCTGGATCCGATATCTCGATTTCACATTCCCGCTTTTTATACCCTCAGCATTTATGCTTACGGGGGTACATACACTTTCATACGGGAAAGATGTGCCTCATCGATATAATGGTTTTAGACCACAAGTATGTTTGGACGAAATCCATTTGGTCCAAAATTAGGTTTTCGTTATATTTTGTCCAAACTTAGTTTAAGTTCGAAGATGAGCCATATCGGTCCACTCCGTCGGATATCTCCCCCACAAAAGTTCAATTTTTTCGGAAAATCATACTTTTCACATGCTAATATTTACCAGACATAGATCAAGTTCGGTGCCACCGTGGTGCAATTGTATGTACACCCGCGTTGCACGCTAAAGGTCGTGGAGTCGTTTCCCCGGCCAGGCAACATCAAAAATTTTTCAACGGTGGCAAAATAACCCTCGGTAATGTTGGCGACATTTCCTGAGTATTTCAGCCATGTAAAACTTCTCTACAAATGGTGTCGTAGACACGGCGTTCGGACTCGGCGATAAACACTTCGGGTACATCTCACACAAAATTTCGGAAAAGTGCCGTATAAGAGCTCATCTCGAATCGTTTTTATTATTGTTGTAACAACTTGTATTCGCTGCTCCCATTACAACAATACAAGTGATTTCCGGGGCAAGTCCATACTTACTGAGAAAATGGTCCAAGTGCTGCAAAAACCGACTCTGGCACCATGGGGATGGATCCCTCAAACGTATAAATCGAATCGCTTCAAAATTTGACAGTTGTAATATCTGGCGCAAACTTAAATCAAGTTCTGAAATGGGCTATATCAGTCCACTCCTTTGGGATACTCCCCCACAAAAGTTCAACATTTTTCGTTAAAATGGTGCTCACTATAACTCTCAAAGGCTGTAACCGATTTTCTCCATACTTTGCACATCGTCCGGTTAGAATAAAGACTATTATGTCAACTACTTCGGGTACCTCCCACGCAAAATTGCGGAAAAGTGCGGTTTAGGACCTCAACCCGAATCGTTTTGCAACAGGTTGCACTCAATGCCTCCATTACGATGGTATAAGTTTTTAGAGTGGCAAGCCCATACTTTTTGAGAAAATGACTCAAAAGCTCAAACCCATACGGCCAGCAAGCATCACCTTCAAATTTCACCACCGAATACTGAGTTGGTCCACATTTTGCATATCGTAATATTTCTTCGAATATTAAATAAAATTCGAAGATAGGTCCACACCTTCCGGTACCTCCCTCACAAAAGTTCGAAAATATTCGCTTTGGATCTTGAAAATTTTGTCCAAACTTAGTTTGTGTTCAAAGGTGGGCCCTATCGGTTTCCTTGGGGTATCACCCACACAAATGTTCAACATTTTTGTTCATGTGCGGTTAAGGGACTGTTCGAGGATTCTTTGGACATTTTTAGCGAAGGTATTCCTAGTGGCCCTGTTTACAGCGATATTATGTTCTTCGTGGGCAAGTCCATGTTTCTAATATAATGGTCCACAAGTAATACGACCCACTGGAATGACTAGGTGGCGCGATATCTATCAAAAAGATACGACTCTAAAATAAGATCCACTTCCATAATGTACTATGTCGGTCCATTCCTTTAAGTACCTCCTCTGCAACACTTTTGAACTTTAATTCTAATCCACATTTTTGTCGGCAAGTTCATATGTCCAAAAAGGGCCACAAATTTTTGAAAAAAGCCTAAATACATTCCACCTGTCCGTACATGAAAGTTCCAATGCTTTTGCGATGCTCAAAAGAGTTATTAATTATTGTCTTAGATACAATTTTTGTATTAGTGTTTGATTGAAAATCTCAATGGTTTGGCTGTTATATGCCAAATTATCCAAAAAACGTCTATAAAAACTTCAAGTCCAAATCGGGAGTGTCGCTTTTCACAGTAGACATATGCTCTGTAGACTTTTTCGGTCAGTACAACGAATCTGAAACGCGACCGCCCCATTAAGGTGTTTTATTCCATACAAATCGCCCTGCCCTAGTATCAGTATTTGTTATGTATTCTGAAGTTGTTGTTCCTATTTAAATATTCCGCCCAAAAGTATGCACAAAGATTTACATTTTAGAGCCGTTCAATACCCATGATATTATTGACATGTAGAGGGCGTGTATGATACATACTATATGATAATTTTAGACATTTTTGAAAGTTTTGTAGACGTTTTATACGTATTTTCAAAAACTCATCTTATTTTTACGTAAGCATGTGAAATGTCAAATACCTATACTCAGTCGTTATTCCGTAACTCATTAATTACTTCTTGAAACATATTTTCTTAGGTGACCCTCTACAGAACATTTATCCTACAAGACGAACTAAAAATAGGTTTCCAATCTTCTCTATTTGTTGCCTTTCTCTCCCAATTTTGAATATCAAGTTTTTCTATCTCGTCTTCCAAATGTTTACTCCGTTGGAGTCATGGTCATCCCGTTCTGCGTGTACCACTATGCGGCACTTATTTATATGCCCTTTTAGCGCTCTCATTATCCCTCCCCAGCAAACCAAACGTACCGACATCGTTGCGAAATCGGAACAAAATTCGGACGTTACTTCCGATGTCGGATCCGAAATCTTAACGATATCTTAATGAAAGTTTTATGAAGTGGTTGACAGAACTAAAAGTCGAAGCGAAATCGGATCGATTTCGGTCCGACTTCCGAACGAAGAAGAAAATCCTTGGAAATTCGGTAGGGAAATTTAATTTCGACATTCGCTCTGATATAGGATCAAATCGGTACAAAATCTGAATTATTTCCCCTTCGAAAAATCGTTTAGAAATCAGGACGAACTCTGAACGATTTTGCTTCCGAAATTGTTCAGTTGTGTCTGACATCCGACATTTGGTTTGTTGGGTGTCGATGTATAGCCGGTACATGGTTCATACGACATCGAAATTCACCTTCTACGTAGAGTGGCCCGTATATGTTTCGAAGATTTTTTTTCTCTCTGCCTTATCTGCTTTCGCAAGTACCCAGGCTTTGGAACCATAAATTAGCACGTGTAGTATCAGTGTTTTGTAAAGTGCCAAAGTAGCATCTGTTCGCGAATACGATTATTCTTCTTATTTCACAACTGATGTTGTTTGTTCTGTTTAAGGCGTTGCCTTATAGCACGCCTTATTTCTTTAACTACCGGAAAATTAAAGAAAACTTCCACAGTTGGTCCGAGTTTTATTAATACTAATACTAATACTAATACTAATACTAATACTAATACTAATACTAATACTAATACTAATACTAATACTAATACTAATACTAATACTAATACTAATACTAATACTAATACTAATACTAATACTAATACTAATACTAATACTAATACTAATACTAATACTAATACTAATACTAATACTAATACTAATACTAATACTAATACTAATACTAATACTAATACTAATACTAATACTAATACTAATACTAATACTAATACTAATACTAATACTAATACTAATACTAATACTAATACTAATACTAATACTAATACTAATACTAATACTAATACTAATACTAATACTAATACTAATACTAATACTAATACTAATACTAATACTAATACTAATACTAATACTAATACTAATACTAATACTAATACTAATACTAATACTAATACTAATACTAATACTAATACTAATACTAATACTAATACTAATACTAATACTAATACTAATACTAATACTAATACTAATACTAATACTAATACTAATACTAATACTAATACTAATACTAATACTAATACTAATACTAATACTAATACTAATACTAATACTAATACTAATACTAATACTAATACTAATACTAATACTAATACTAATACTAATACTAATACTAATACTAATACTAATACTAATACTAATACTAATACTAATACTAATACTAATACTAATACTAATACTAATACTAATACTAATACTAATACTAATACTAATACTAATACTAATACTAATACTAATACTAATACTAATACTAATACTAATACTAATACTAATACTAATACTAATACTAATACTAATACTAATACTAATACTAATACTAATACTAATACTAATACTAATACTAATACTAATACTAATACTAATACTAATACTAATACTAATACTAATACTAATACTAATACTAATACTAATACTAATACTAATACTAATACTAATACTAATACTAATACTAATACTAATACTAATACTAATACTAATACTAATACTAATACTAATACTAATACTAATACTAATACTAATACTAATACTAATACTAATACTAATACTAATACTAATACTAATACTAATACTAATACTAATACTAATACTAATACTAATACTAATACTAATACTAATACTAATACTAATACTAATACTAATACTAATACTAATACTAATACTAATACTAATACTAATACTAATACTAATACTAATACTAATACTAATACTAATACTAATACTAATACTAATACTAATACTAATACTAATACTAATACTAATACTAATACTAATACTAATACTAATACTAATACTAATACTAATACTAATACTAATACTAATACTAATACTAATACTAATACTAATACTAATACTAATACTAATACTAATACTAATACTAATACTAATACTAATACTAATACTAATACTAATACTAATACTAATACTAATACTAATACTAATACTAATACTAAGATGACCTATAAAATGCCTGATACCCGAGGTATCTCCAGCGACCCCTATATTTGTTGCAAAAATCTTTCCGAAGTATTCTACCCAAGTCCGTATGGACACCGTCAAACTCTTAGCAGATTTCCTTCAGAGTCATTGCAGGTAGCATATTCGCATTTCATGCTTACATTTGTGCATCGTGATAATCTTACCTTTCTCGGTATTTCGGGTTTCTTTTGGAAAATGTGTTCTCCTTTCTCACTATATTTTCTCTCGATTCTCATGTTGCTACTGGAGCAGGTTTGCGCTGTTGTCGCTTTCCTTGGAACACAAGTATAGATTTTGCGGAGTTTGGAATCGGACTATTTTTCAGTGGAGTAGTCTTGTACTATGGATTCTGTTAGCAGCTTATCGACCTTTCGCACGTATGCAGTTATATTTTCATTGCTTAAAAAGGATAACTCTTAGTGTCATTAAAATGAAACAACAAACCATTTCTATAATCCAGGACGATAAATATTTCATGATCGTATTGAATATATTGAGATTTATTGTCATAAATTTGATTTTAATGATAATGATGATGTCAACTACAAAAACAACCAATTCCAAAAAAGCTCCCCAACAATGTCCCCCGTACTACCAAAGAAATGATGGCCTATTTAAAGGATTAAAATGATAAAATATGACCAAAGAGCGGATGATAGCACGAAGTGGGCACACACAACAGAACCAAGCGAAGTTTAGTTTTGCTTTATTTGAGTTTAAGAGTTAATTTTATTTTATGGGTTTTGGTTTTTTTGCCGTTGCCATTTGGTCATTTTGGTATTACAAGCATACGTTTTTGTTCTAAGCCATAATTTTCACTAACTGAATTTTTGTACTATAATGGTGATTTATCTCATCATGTCCTTGTGTTAGTAGAGTTAACGATAAAAAACAGAGGATGCAAGCAAGATAGAAAATCCGTTAAAAGAAACAAAAAAAAAAACGCCAAATGTTGTTCCAATGCAAGGGAGTTTAGTAGGCTCATTTAATGGGGTGACAATAATAAAGTGGCCATCAATTTGATATATGTGACTTTTTAAGCCAAACCAATCTTACCCGGCTTGCTGCTGGTTTTCCTAACATTGCAATGAACATTTATTAGAAAACATAAGGTATCACATCCTTCCTAATGCCATATTAATAGATCCTTGTTATTACTTTTGGCCATCCTTTGAAATTCCATTGGATTTTTAAGAGAATCCTTATGTGGAAAGGATACATACATATATAGCATAGCCTATTCGCATTTGCAGCTTTTAATGTTTTATTTTTATTTTGTTCATATTAAAAATCTAATTTATTTTAAGAATAATGTTCCATGTGTTAGCGTCAAATTATGTTTCTGCAGCAAATTCATAAACCATAACCCTCTATCTCAGCTCAGTTTAGATAATAAAATAAATTGACCTTATTATTAAATTGAAAACATCTACAACAAATTATGTCTGACTTTGATTGTTGGCATCATTTGTTAAGTCTATCAAAATTATAAATTTGAAATCAGCAGTGCTGCTTTGGTATAATTATCAAGGTAAGGCACATCGATATTCACTACATTGTTGCGATAACCGGTATATCATAGGAGATTTAAATTGGCATCATGAGCTATGACATTGAACATTAGGAAATGACCAGAGAGGCATGGCGCTAGCTGTACAAATAGACAACTCCACATTTTGCACCGTGGACAAGGACGCCCACAACAGGATTGTAGGAGACTGCTGAACCCTGTACATTCCTTAATCAAGGAAAAGCCAATTGGGAAGGATTAAACAACCTGGTAGCTGTGCGGAATTTCAGACACATTATTATTCTGGTCGAATACGTAAAATAAAACCGTGGTTAAGGTGTAATTGAAAGATGAAAAAATATGATTGGACACCTGAATGATGTGACAAATCCGAAGAGGTGCGCATGCCCACAATTTATTGAGCACCGCGATAGCCATCGGGTGTAGAGATTTATTTTATACCGATTGCGATATACTGTGTCCTGCGGAATTTCAATGGTGATGATAAAGTTATGTCCTCAACTTATCGTTAGCCACCTTAATAGCTCCCGTTACTGAAGCATGGCAAGGATGCCAGGAAAATTGAATTATACAGGCCGATCTAGCTTTGGTCGCCAGCAGCGAGAATTCGGAAGGCGTAACAAATCCCCAGTAAAAGGTACACCGTTGCTATTCATCAACCGGCTTCGGATGCAGAATAGTACCACATCAGCACTGCACGCCATTTCCTCAACCAAAACATGCCGTGCCACAAAAGAGTTATGGTAGCTTGGAGCTGACTAAAGCTTTTGAGGATGTCGAAAATACTACCCTCCGGATTTCTTTGAAACGTTGATGTAGTCGCGATTCATATGTGGAATTAAAACAAGTAAAAACGTATCAGTCGGCTTTGCCGACAGAGATATACCCTCAGCCTGTGTATATAAATACATAAGTATTTTGGGAGTTTTAAAAATGTTGGCCGTTTGAACCGACAAAAATGTTGATTAGGATTAAAGATCAAAAGTTTTGCCAAGGAGGTACTAAAAGGAATTTAGACTCTTCGGGCTGTTTGCTCAAGAAGTATGGACTTGCCCCTGAAATAACTTTTACTGTCGTAATTGAGGCAGTGAATGAAATTTGCTTCAACTAAAATCAAAGTGATTCGATATCAGGTCTTAAAGTGAACTTATCCCATATTTTGTGTGGGAGGTACCGGATGGAGTGGACAAATATAGTCCAGATTTCAACCTGATCTATATCTGGTAGATATATTAGGATGTGTAAAGTATAGACCAATTCGGCCACTCCCTTCAAGAGTTACCGTACGAACAATTTTTCCGAACATTTTTGAACTTTTTTGGGGGAGGTACCTGAAGGAGTGGACCGATATGGCTTATCTTCAAACTTAAACTATGCTTGGACAAAATATTACTTAGGCCATATTTTGGACCGAATCAGCAGATCCGGTCGAGAGTTATCTTGCGCTCCAACCACATCACACGGTGTCATAGGGGTTTTTTGCAACTTTTATGCTATTTTCTCAGGAAGTATGGACTTACCCCTGATGAAACTTGTACCGTCGTATGGAGGGCAGTGAATACAAGTTGCTAAAACAAAAATCAAAGCGATTCGAGAGATGGCCCTAAACTGAACTTTTCCGAAATTTTGTGTGGGAGGTACCCGAAGGAGTGGACCTATTGAGACCATATTGGAACCTTATATTGCTCTGGTAGAAAGTTTACGCTATACAAAGTATGGACCAAATCGGTCACTTCCTTCAAGAGTTATCGTGCGCACAAACTTTCCGAACATTTTTGAACTTTTGTGGGGGAGGTACCGGAAGGAGTGGACCGATGTAGCTCATCTTCGAACTTAAACTAAGTTTGGGCAAAATATTACGAAAGCCAAAATTTGAACCGAATCAGTTCATCCGTTCGAGAGTTATCGTGCGCTCCAGCCAGCAGGACAGACAGACAGACAGACAGACAGACGGACGGACATGGCTAGATCGACTCAAAATTGTCTGAAACACATTTCGTCCAAACATACTTGGGGTCTAAAACCTCAGCCTAAAGGCTGAGGGTATAAAAACACGAAACATTGTGTTCCCCAAGGAAGGGTAATATCTGTCATTAAGTCAACAGCCACACTGTCCACAACATGGACTGCGGAAGCTTCCTCTGAAAGTTGCAGGTCGATGGGTCAACAATTCCGAATTACACATTCAGGGTCACTTTTGATAGTTGATATAAGAGGTACACGCATACCACATCTGTATACGATAAAATGAGAAGTAGAAACATAGGCCTCAAGTCCCCTACCCGGCAGCACTTATATAATATAATTGTTCCACATACAGCACATAAGGGACAAGGGAGACTTCTCTCATATCAATGAGTGCACCCCGATTCATATTAGTTCAATGATATGGGACCTACAGTTTATCGCCGAGTCCGAACGGCGTGTCTAAGACACCACTTTTGTAGAGAAGTTTTCCATGGGTGAAATACTCAGGAAATGTCGCCAAAATTACTGAGGGGTATTTTGTCACCGTTGAAAAGTGTTTTGATGTTGCCAGGGCGGGAAATCGAACCCACGACCTTATATGTGCAAGACGGGTGTGCATACCATTGCACCACGGTGGCACCCACCTCTAGGTGCCACGGTGGCACCTAGAGGTGTAAATAAAGAAAGCTTGTTAACCACATATGTATGTACAATGCCATATGTCGGTCTGTGGCGTCAGTATAGTTTGCCAACGTAAGTCATACGCAATGGAAGAACTTATAAACCTACCAGAATGCAGCCCTGATAACTACAACAGGGTGTCTCCTCATGTCGTCTGTGGACCGCTTAAATTAGTTGGCAACGATTTTGTTGATGCACCGGAGCCAAAAGATATTCTTGATGCAGCATCTGCTTGGGGCAAACTATTCAAATCACCACCTACAGCATGTCAGGAAATATCTCCATGATCTAAACAAACATCGACTCGACTTGTTGCAGCAAAGGCACGTACCCGATCAAACGTAACGAATAAAGTACAAACAGTCACAACAAGGAAGTTGGACATCGGTAAGCTGCAATTCCCGATAACCTATCAGCACAGTGGAAAAGTATTGCCCACTCCATGCAAACAGCCGCAAAATCCATACTTGGATACCAGAGATCTCCACAAAGGAGTTTTGTGCTGCTACCGAAGAGAAAAATGCGGCATATAGGGCTACTTTACAATCAGTAGCAAATTTGCTTCTCTCTTTCTCACATACAGTGGACGTGAATAAAAACAAACGATAAACATCATGTGGTTGTTGTTTTCTTCACACATACTAAAACATTGATGGAAATTCTTGGGCGACGCTGGTATTCAGACTGGCCAAGACAAAGTAAAAACAACAATTAACTGGCTGAAGTATGATAAGGCTTAGCTGTTCAAGACTGGAGGCGACACGCTAATAAGGTACAAGGTGGCGCAAAAGTAAACTTCCGACGTTTTTTGGCTGTAATTAAAAAAAATGAAAAAACTTTGATTCTTCTTGCGGATTATTTTTATTCGGTCTTTTAAATTTTTTTATATCAGGTCGAGAATATGATGTCAGATAAATGGCCGACGCCACAGTTGAGCCCTTTTTATGGCATTTTCCATCACTGTGGCCAAAACTTCCGGCGATAGGTCCTCACATTCTTGACGGATATTGTCTTTAAGAGCTGAAAGAGTCTGAGGCTTGTTGACATAGACCCGCGACTTCAAAAAGCCCCACAAAAAGAAGTCTGGAGCGGTCAAATCAGGCGGTTGTGCCACGTGCAGTGTGTGCCGTTGCACCGTCCTGTTTGAACCACATGTTTTTCAATCCCAATTCATCAAGTTGCGGCAAAAAGAACTCGTGGATCATTACTCTGTAGCGCTCACCATTCACAGTAACCGTTTGGCCCGCGACGTCGTCGAAAAAAATGTCCGATGACTCCTCCAGCGAAAACCGCACACCATACAGTAACGTTGAGCGGGTGTGATGGCTCTTCATGGGTTACACGCGGATTTTCAGTGCCCCAGAAGCGTTGATTTTGCTTATTTACGTACCCTAAGATGGAAATGTACCTCATTACTCAGGATTATTTTTGATGAAAAATCATCTTCCCCTTGGTGGTGATTAAGGATGGCGTAACATTGTTTATTAACATATATTGCACGTGTGTACTGCACAAATGTCAAAACAAAACTGACATTAGGGACCAATCTCAAAATTTATAGCATTTTCTGACAGGAGGATTACTTTTGCTCCACCTTGTATATGCACCAGCTAGTTAGCACCAAATGCCAGGAAGAACGCGTAGCCGACGATTCGAACCTAAGCACCCTGTGTCTACTCTCTATTGCTTAGTGTCAGGGATATTATCTAAACAACTAAAGCCTATGGTCAAGGAAATAATGGGGTCATACCAAGGTGGCTTTAGACCTGGCAAATTCACAACTGACTAGATATTTTCCTTGCCACAAATCCTGGAAAAGATTTAAGAGATGCAGGTCAACATCTACCATCATTTCGTCGTTTGTAAAGCAGCCATCGACCATTCTATTATTTATTTACTTACCTAGCCCATTACAGAACATTTGTTCCATAAGCCGAATTAAGAAAATATCTCCATTTTTCTCTGTCTGTTGCTTCGCTTTTTGGAATGCAGCATTTTTCGATCTCGGTTTCTTTAGAAAAAAATTTTCTCTCAAACACACCAAGTCTGCCACCGACAGACCCACTTCTGCAGATTCTCCTTCTCCTTTAACGGATTCTCCTTAAATGCATCAGTTTCTTCTTTTACTGATCGGCCCATGATGTCTATATCGTCAGCAGAAGCAAATAACACGTGGCTATTGATGTAAATTGTGCCATGTCTTTTAACATCTGCATCTCGTATAACCTTTTCCAGCAGAATGTTGATTAAGTCACACGAGAGGCTGTCTCCTTGTTTGAAACCTCTGTTGGTACTAAACCCTTCGGAGAGGTTCTTTCCTATTATGAAGTATCAAAGCCGAATGAGTTTTACAGGGATACCAAATTCAGACATGGCTTGGAATACCTTTGAATTTAGGGGGCGGCCAAAGGCTGCTTTACAATTGACAAAATTGTGGTAGGTGTCGATCTGTATCTCTTGGGTCTTTTTCAGGATTTGCCGCAGTGTAAATATCGGACCAATGGTGGATTTGCTAGGTCTAAAGCCGCATTGGTATTGTCCAATTATTTCGTTGACCATATGCTTTAGTATACAAATATAATTTTCTGTGATTGGATCTGTGGTATCTTCGTCGTCTTTGCTACTATTGTATACCAACAGTTTGGAAAAATGCTCTTCCCATATCCATCTGTATCAGTTACCAAATTACTTTGCTGGTCTCTACAGGAGGATGTGCCTGTATCAAAGTCATCAGTTTGATAATTTACTCTTTGGTAGAATTTTCGGACTTCATTATGTCTTCTGTACATCTCGACTTTTTCGCACTCCTGCTTTTCCATTTCTCACTTTTTCCTGCGGAAAAGTCGTTTCTCCTCACCTTTTCTTCCGATAGCTTTCTCGTGCGCCACACGTTGCTGCTGATTGTAGAGTGGATCTGTTAGTAAATGGCGTCTTGTCGCCAAGTTGATGATATCGACGCGCAATGCGTCCACCGAACTCGGATCAACTATGGAAGTTATTATTATGTATGGGGTAGTTAAAGACTTCGTCTAAACACTGATACTAATCGTGCCCACGACTGGGTACTTGCACAAACAGATAACATTGATTGTTGTGTCTGAGAGAAAAAATTTGCGAAAGATCTACGGGCCAATATGCCTGATCTAAATTTCATCGTAGTATGAAGCACGAGCTGTATCGGTTATACATAGACGTTACAAGAAGGCCTATGTCCGACAACAGCTTCGGGTCCCTTCCTCACAAAAATACAAAATGTTCGCTTAAATTCAGTTTAAGGGCTGTTCAAGGATAGTTTTGAAATGTTTACCGGAGGTGCTCCTTTTGTATCTTGTTATATCAAGTCCATGCTACCTGACATAATGATCAAACAACTCTAAAAACGCCTAACTTGAACAAAATATCTGGTGGGAACTACAAATATCGAAAGGAATGACTCGCTAAATTCGATGTAATTCCCAGATGGACTATGTCGGTCCATTTCTTCAGATAACTGTGGATCGATGTTATGTACATCCGCCTTGCACATTGAATGCACAGGTTCGACAGCAGGCCAGACAGCATCACATTTCTAAGGAAAATATCTCTAACCGTATTGTAGGCGACAGTTGCAGCCATGTAAATCTTCTCTGTAAATTGTATTTTAATACACTCCATTGGACTCAACGATAAAAAGAAGGCCCCATATCATTAAGATAATTTCAAGCAATCGTGTGTAATAATTGATATGAGGAAGGTCTGCACTGTCCCTATGAAATTTGTGGGAACATATACTTACTGGGTTCGATTGCCCGGCTAGGCAACATCAAATTTTCAACGGTAGCAAAATGCCCCTCAGTAATGTTGGCGACATTTCCTGAGTATTTCAGCCATGTAAAACTTCTCTACAAAGTGGTGTGTTAAGACACGCCGTTCGGACTCGGCGATAAACTGTAGGTCCCATATCATTGAGCTAATATGAATCGGGTTGCACTCATTGATATGAGAGAAGTCTCCCTTGTCCCGCCTGGGATGCTTGTGGAACAATTACAATACTTATAAGCATGATTTTTTACAAAGGTGGACTACTAACCCATTGCCTAAACCCCTCCTCCTTATTCATTCGAGTGTGGGAGAGGCCCTGGCGTAGTTTATTGAAAAAGTTAATGGTTTTTGCTGTGATTATCTTTTAGAATTACTTTTCATTGTGGGCAATGTGTCATTATCATCCATTCTGTGATCCCCTCTAAGCAAATATTTTCTTCCATTGTTTATCTTCACTTTGGCAAAATAGCCAAAGAAAAGAAAGGAATGTAATTACAATTTTGTAACTATTCGCCATTCATTTGAGTTTCAATTTTGTTTGCTTGTTTAGTTTAAAACATTAATGTCTTTGTTGTTACTGTTGTTGTCATTGCTGCTAAATATTTAGCTTTGAGGTATTTTCTAATCAACATTTCATTTCATCAACAGCAGCAGCTGTAACAACAAAGCTCATCAAAAACCAATTCTTTTGAGTTTTTTTTTTATTATTCTAAAGAATTCTGGTATTCAACACAAGACAGTAAATAGCCGAGAGCTACTAATTCTCTCTTTCTAATTTAAAAGAAATGTATCCTACGAAAAAACTAAGTCATACAGGTAACAGTGGCTCACAAAGCCATAAGGATAATTTATTTTTTATAATAAAAAAATAATAAATAAAGAATTTTAAACGGTTTAATTAAAAAAAAATAATTTTGAGGCGTTTCCAGGTGAGAATGTCGAAATGAGCTTAAGTTGCTGAATTATTTTTCGGCGATAACTTAAATAAATAATAAATAAATAAAACAAACAAATAAATAAAGAAACAAATAAATAAATATCAATGTCATTCGTTGGTAATTGCATCAGTTGAGAACGGCTGGACCGATTTGGATAATTTTTTTTAAATGTTCGTCATAACCCAACTTAGGCTTTTATACAAAGAAACTTTGACCACGCCCACTTTTACGTGCACTCTTTTTCAAATCTTAATCTTTTCTACAAAATGTACTGAAACGATTTTCACGAAATTGTCAGGGAATGTACAGGGATGCCCTCGGTGAAAATAGGCTAAACATTTTTGTTGAGTTTCGGAAGAGGCGGGGTACTTCCCCAATACCTTATAAATAAAAATCAAATATCATTCGTTGGTAATTGGGTCACTTGAGATGCAATTAGGAGGGTTGGCGTTTTTTATTTTTATGCAATGAAAATTTGGCCACGCCCACTTTTTTCAATTTTAGTTTTTTCTACAAAAAGTACTGAAACGATTTTCGCGAAATTGTCAGAGAATGTACAGGGATGGCTCCCGGTGAAAATAGGCTACACATTTTTTGTTGACTTTCGGAAGAGGTGGGTTACTTCCCCTATACCGTATAAATAAAAATCAAATGTCGTTCGTTGGTAATTGCATCAGTTGACAACGGCTGAAACGCTTTGGATAATTCTTTTTTTGAAATGTTCGTCATAACCCAACATAGGTTTTTACTTACTTACTTAGCTGGCCCATTACAGAACATTTGTTCCATAGGCCAAACTAAGAAAAGATCTCCAATTCTCTCTATTTGTTGCTTCGCACTCTGGAATACCACGCCTTTTCATCTATTCATCCACTTGTATGGGCCATCTATTCCTTGGCCTGCCAATTCTGCGTGCACCGCCAAGCGGTTCGTATTTATACGTCTTTTTAGCGGGTTCAACTTCGCCCATTCTTATGATATGGCCTAGCCAACGCAATCGCTGCATCTCGATACGTTTAACTATATTGATGCCGTTGTATAGCAGATACAGCTAGTGGTTCATGCGACGTCGATATTCACCGTCAACGCAGATTGGTTCGTAGATCTTTCGAAGAATTTTTCTCTCAAACACACCAAGCACTGCCTTATCTGCTCGCGCAAGTACCCAGGCTTCGGGACCATACATAAGCACAGGTAGTATCAGTGTTTTGTAAGCGTTGTTTTTGTTTGACGTGATGTGGCTTTGTTTTTAAACTGCTTACTTAAGCCAAAGTAGCTTCTGTTGGCCAATACAATTCTTCTTTTTATTTCACAGCTGATGTCGTTTGTTTTGTTTTCGGAGGTGCCGAGGTAGACTAAGTAACATGTGACTATTGGCAAGTAACATGTGACTATTGGTGTAGATTGTGCCACTTCTTTTGACGTTTGCCCCTCGTATAACCTTTTGCCGCAGGATGTTGAAGAGATCACACGAAAGGCTGTCTCCTTGTCTGAAACCCCTTTTGGTACCAAACTCTTCGGAGAGGTTCTTTCCTATTTTAACTGAGGACCTCGTGTCAGTTAAAGTCATTTTACAAAGCCGGATGAGCTTTGCGGGGATACCAAATTCAGACATGGCTAGGAATACCTTTGAACGCAGCGGGCTGTCGAAGGCTGCTTTATAATCGACAAAAAGGTGGTATGTGTCGATCTGCATCTCTTGGGTCTTCACCAGGATTTGCCGCAGGGTAAATATCTGGTCAATGGTGGACTTGCCATGTCTAAAACCGCATTGGTATGGTCCAATTATCTCTTATATCTTATGTCTTGTAGGCAATAGGGAGTAGACTTATGCCCCTATAGTTAGAGCATACAGTCTTATCTCCCTTCTTGTGGACGGGGCACAGGATACTCAGGTTCCAATCGTCGGGTACTCGTTCTTCCTGCCAGATGGTGCTAACTAGCTGATGAATACACCTTATCAGTATGTCGCCTCCGGTTTTGAACAGCTCGGCTGGTAAGCCATCGGCTCCTGCTGCCATATTATTCTTCAGTCGACTTATTGCTGTCTTTACCTCATCTTGGCTGGGCGGTATACATTCAATACCATCTTCTGAGATGGGGACTGTGGTATCTTCGTCGTCTTCGCTGCTATTGGATACCAACAGTTTTGAAAAATTTTCTTTCCATATGCTGAGTACACTATCTGTATCTGTTACCAAATTACCTTGCTGGTCTCTACAGGAGGATGTGCCTGTACCAAAGCCATCAGTTTGATGCTTGACTCTTTGGTAGAATTTTCGGACTTCATTCTGGCTCCTGTACATCTCGATTTTTTCACACTCCCGCTTTTCCACCTCTCTCTTTTTGCTGCGGAAAAGACATTTCTCCTCTCTCCCTTTCTCCCTGTATCTCTCACGTGCGCTACGGATTGTAAAGTAGCCCTATATGCCGCATTTTTCTCTTCGGTGGCAGCACGACACTCCTAATCATACGATGGATTCCTTGGTGGAGGTCTCTGGTATCCAAGTATGGATTTTGCGGCTGTTTGCATGGAGTGGGCAATGCTTTGCCATTGCGCTGATATGTTATCGGCATGAGGAGAGCTTTGATTAAGCAATTGGGTTAGTTGAGTGGAATATGCTGTGACTATTTGTTGCGATTGCAGCTTACCGATGTCTAACTTTTGTGTTGTGTCTGTTCGTACTTTGTTTGCTACGTTTAAGTGGGTGCGTACATTTGCTGCAACAAGGTAGTGGTCCGAATCAATGTTTGCGCCTCGGAACGATCGTACATCCAACACTCTCGATGAATGTCTTCCATCTTTCACAACATTTGATTTCTTGTTTTCTGATCTGGAGACAGCAAGGTGCCCTTATGAATATCGAGATGATTAAATCTGGTACCGCTAACTACCATGTCAGATGTTTCACTGTGGAGACTGAATTTCCCGACTGTTGGACCAAAGATATTCTCCTTTCCAATTTTGGCATTAAAATCGCCTAGAATGATTTTAATGTCATGGGCAGGGCAACGGTTATATGTTTCTTCTAAGCGTTCGTAAAATATTTCTTTGGTCTGTTCGTCCTTTTCTTCAGTGGGAGCATGAGCGCAAATAAAGTTGATGTTGAAGAATTTAGCTTTTATTCGAATTGCAGCAAGTCTTTCATTCACTGGGGTGAAGCTTGATACCAGATGTTTTAGCCTCCGACTAACTTCGAATCCGCAACCCAACTCATGCTTTACGTCATGGCAGCTTTAATACAGTGCGTCGCCTTTAGGTGTTGTTGTGACGCCTTTCCCAATCCATCGTATTTCCTGTATGGCAGTAATATCGGCCTTAAACTTTTCAAGTACGTCTGTCAATGCGAAGACTACACATTCTCTATAAAGAGTGCGAACATTCCAGGTGCAGATTCGCAGATCATGGTCCTTAAAACGTTTGCGGGGTTCGTCAACTTTAGAGGGGTTTGTTTTTCTTTTCTTTCGTTTTTTCTTAGTAGGCTGCTTGACCACGCCCACTTTTTTCAATATTTACACTCGACGACGACGATAGTGAAGTCTATCATAGTTATAAGTAATCTTGACACTAGTTTTATAAGTTATTAATATTTTCCCTGAAGATGCAATTCAGAGTAATTGCGAAATATTGGAAAAATTAAAATAAAAAACATGACCTCAAGCTCAAAAAATATTTGCTTCATTTGAAACCAATAAATAGGTCGAATAAACAACAATAAATAAATTTTTATCTTTTCTACAAATGTACTAAACCGATTTTCACGAAATTGTCAGGGAATGTACAGGCATGGCCCCTGTGAAAATAGGCTACATATTTTGTTGAAGTTCGGGAGAGGCGGGATACTTCCCCAATACCCTATAAATAAAAATCAAATGTCGTTCGTTGGCAGTTGGATCACTTGAGAACGGCTGGACCGATTTGGATATTTTTGGGAATGTTTGTCATAACCCAACATAGGTTTTTATGCAATGAAAATTTGACCACGCCTATTTTACGCCCACTTTTTGCAATTTTAATCTTTTCTATAAAAAGTACTGAAACGATTTTCGCGAAATTGTCAGAGAATGTATAGGGATGGCCCCCGGTGAAAATAGGCTACATAATTTGTTGAAATTCGAAAGAGGCGGGGTAGCCTATAAATAAAAATCAATTGTCGTTTGTTGGTAACTGGATCACTTGCGAACGGCTGGACCGTTTTGGATAATTTTTTTTGGGAGTGTTCGTCATAACCCAATTTAGGTTTTTATGGAAAGAACATTAGACCAAGCCTACATTTACGCACACTTTTATACCCTCCACCATATGGAGGTTATAATTAAATTTGTCATTCCGTTTGTAACACATCGAAATATTCGTCGGAGACGAATATGTTATGTTAAACTTAAATTCTTTATACCATAGATAAACCACACTATAATGTGAAGTTAAAATCAAATATTCTCCTAAACGTATTTTGTTTTCGTTATATTATGATTTGTATACCTAAATTTAAGGTACCTACTTCAATTAACCGCTGGAATCGGTTACTTTTGTGATTTTTAAAATTATTTTTGATTATTCAATAGAAATCATGTTAGTTTTTTCCATAATGTTGATATATAAGGAAGAAGTATGGTAAATTACAGTTTTAGAGTCCGTTGGAAAATGTTCAATATCGATGGCGAAGCTGCCCCATGGGTGGGGAGGCTTCGCCACTTTTTAGTCATTTTGTAAATTCTCAAAAATAATATTTTAAAAATAAAATTATAGCCATTTATATATCAAAACTTAATATTTGTACCAAAAATAATATTTGAAAAAACTTTAACGGTGTCGGTATAAGAACATTTTGAACAAAAACGGGGCAAAGGCGCCCCATGTTACCATATATATTATTGATCAGCATAAAATTCTATGTCGATTTAACAATGTCTGCCTGTCCGTCCGTCTGTCTGTCTGTTGAAATCAAGATACAGCTCGCAATTTTAAAGATAGAGAGTCAATATTTGGCACAGAAGTTTTTCGGTCCACGTTTTGATATAGCCCCATAGAATGGTACCACCCGATTTTCGGTGTTTTGAAGGTACTAGCTTCATTATCACACCGAAATGGCTGAAATTTGGCACTTAGTCTTCTTTAAGGGTATAAAAGTTTCTCCCAGAATTTTGTCGGTACTGGTCCACGTCTTCATATAGCCCCCATAGAACGGTACCTCCCGATTTCGGTATTTTGAAGGTTTTAGTTTCATTATCACACCGACATGGCTGAAATTTGGTACTTAGTCTACGTTGGGGGTATAAAACCTTCCCCCTGAATTTTGTCGGTATCCGTCCATGCCTTCATATAGCCCCCATAGAACGGTACCTCCCGATTTTCGGTATTTTGAACGTTGTGGCCTCAATATTCCACCGAAATGTCTGAAATTTGGTATATAGCCTTTGTTGGGGGTATACAACTTCCTCCTATAAATTTGTCGGTATAGGTCGACGCCTTCATGTAGCCCACATAGAACGGTACCACCCGATTTTCGGTGTTTTGAAGGTACTAGCTTCATTATCACACCGAAATGGCTGAAATTTGGCACTTAGTCTTCTTTAAGGGTATAAAAGTTTCTCCCAGAATTTTGTCGGTACTGGTCCACGTCTTCATATAGCCCCCATAGAACGGTACCTCCCGATTTTCGGTATTTTGAAGGTTTTAGTTTCATTATCACACCGACATGGCTGAAATTTGGTACTTAGTCTACGTTGGGGGTATAAAACCTTCCCCCTGAATTTTGTCGGTATCCGTCCATGCCTTCATATAGCCCCCATAGAACGGTACCTCCCAATTTTCGGTATTTTGAAGGTTGTGGCCTCAATTTCCCTCCGAAATGGCTGAAATTTTCTGTGAGTCTTTGAGTCTAAAAACTTTCCGTCAGATATTTGTCGGTATAGATCGACGTTTTGAAATACCCCCGATAGAACGGAGCCTCATATTTTTTTCCCGAAATTGCTGAAAATTTGTATTAAGTCCTCTTCATACACGAATTGAAACTAATTTTTCCATTTTACTTCAATACAACTCGTGGTGGAGGGTATAACAAGTGCGGCCCGGCCGAACTTAATGCCGTTCTTACTTGTTTAAAATTTCAATTTCAATTTCTCTACAAAAACTACCAGAGAATGCACAGGGATGGTGAAAATAGGCTACAAGTTTAGTTGATTATCAGCAAGAGGGGGGATACCTTTTTTAAAAATGCTTTATTTACAAGAATTACGAATATTACGGTTTGAAAATTAATTTGCGAGACAATTATTGTTGTGTCCCTATTTGGGACCCAAAGACTTGAAACCACGACCACGCCTACTTTTTAAATATTTTATATCTCCAAAACTACTTAATCCATTTCTATGAAATTTGCAGCAATTGCTCAAGGTTTGCTGTGGTAATGTATACTTTATGAATTTAAGAGGAGGTAGGGTAACTTCCAAACAAACCCCTCTAAAGTTGACAAACCCCGCAAACGTTTTAAGGACCATGATCTGCGAATCTGCACCTGGAATGTTCGCACTCTTTATAGAGAAGGTGCAGTCTTCGCATTGGCAGACGTACTTAAAAAGTACAAGACCGATATTACTGCCATACAGGAAATACGATGGATTGGGAAAGGCGTCACAACAACACCTAAAGGTGACGCACTGTATTATAGCTGCCATGACGTAAAGCATGAGTTTGGTTGTGGATTCGTAGTTAGTCGGAGACTAAAACATCTGGTATCCAGCTTCACCCCAGTGAATGAAAGACTTGCTGCAATTCGAATAAAATCTAAATTCTTCAACATCAGCTTTATTTGCGCTCATGCTCCCACTGAAGAAAAGGACGAACAGACCAAAGATATGTTTTACGAGCGCTTAGAAGAAACATATGACCGTTGCCCTGCCCATGACATTAAAATCATTCTAGGCGATTTTAATGCCAAAATTGGAAAGGAGAATATCTTTGGCCCAACAGTCGGGAAATTCAGTCTCCACAGTGAAACATCTGACAATGGTATAAGACTGATAGACGTTGCAGCTGGAAAAAACATGGTAGTTAGCAGTACCAGATTTAATCATCTCGATATTCATAAGGGCACCTGGCTGTCTCCAGATCAGAAAACAAGAAACCAAATTGATCATGTTGTGATAGATTGAAGACATTCATCGAGTGTGATTCGGACCACTACCTTGTTGCAGCAAAGGTACGCACCCGCTTAAACGTAGCAAACAAAGTACGAACAGACACAACACGAAAGTTAGACATCGGTAAGCTGCAATCACAACAGATAGCCACAGCATATTCCATTCAAATAGCCCAATTGCTTAATGCGAGCACTCCTTGTCCCGATAACATATCAGCGCAATGGCAAAGCATTGCCCACTCCATGCAAACAGCCGCAAAATCCATACTTGGATACCAGAGACCTCCACCAAGGAATCCATGGTATGATGAGGAGTGTCGTGCTGCCACCGAAGAGAAAAATGCGGCATATAGGGCTACTTTACAATCCGTAGCAACGCGTAGCGCACGAGAGAGATACAGGGAGAAAAGGAGAGAGGAGAAACGTCTTTTCCGCAGGAAAAAGAGAGAGATGGAAAAGCGGGAGTGTGAAAAAATCGAGATGTACAGGAGCCAGAATGAAGTCCGAAAATTCTACCAAAGAGTCAAGCATCAAACTGATGGCTTTGGTACAGGCACATCCTCCTGTAGAGACCAGCAAGGTAATTTGGTAACTGATACAGATAGTGTACTCAGGATATGGAAAGAACATTTTTCAAATCTGTTGGTATCCAATAGCAGTGAAGACGACGAAGATACCACAGTCCCAATCCCAGAAGATGGTATTGAATGTATACTGCCCAGCCAAGATGCGGTAAAGACAGCAATAAATTGGCTGAAGAATAATAAGGCAGCAGGTGCCGATGGCTTACCAGCCGAGCTGTTCAAAACCGGAGGCGACACGCTGATAAGGTGTATTCATCAGCTAGTTAGCACCACCTGGCAGGAAGAACGAGTACCCGATGGTTGGAACCTGAGTATCCTGTGCCCCATCCACAAGAAGGGAGATAAGACTGTATGCTCTAACTATAGGGGCATAAGTCTACTCCCTATTGCCTACAAGATCGTGTCAGGGATATTGTGCGAACGACTAAAGCCTATGGTCAACGAGATAATTGGACCATACCAATGCGGCTTTAGACCTGGCAAGTCCACCATTGACCATATATTTACCCTGCGGCAAATCCTGGAGAAGACTCAAGAGATGCAGATCGACACCTACCACCTTTTTGTCGATTATAAAGCAGCCTTCGACAGCCCGCTGCGTTCAAAAGTATTCCAAGCCATGTCTGAATTTTGTATCTCCGCAAAGCTCATCCGTCTTTGCAAAATGACTTTAACTGACACGAGGTCCTCAGTTAAAATAGGAAAGAACCTCTCCGAAGAGTTTGGTACCAAAAGAGCTTTCAGACAAGGAGACAGCCTTTCGTGTGATCTCTTTAACATCCTGCTGGAAAAGGTTATACGAGAGGCAAACGTCAAAAGAAGTGGCACAATATACACCAATAGTCACATGTTACTTGCTTATGCTGATGATATAGACATCATAGGCCGATCAGTAAAAGAAGTAACTGATACCTTTATGAAGGTCGAAGGAGAATCTGCTAAAGTGGGTCTGGCGGTAAACGGTGAAAAGACCACGTTGATGGTGTCGACGCGCAATGCGTCCATTGAGCTCGGACCGACTGTGGAAGTTGGTTCCTATAATATTGAGGTAGTAAAAGAATTCGTCTACCTCGGCACCTCCGTAAACACAACAAACGACATCAGTTGTGAAATAAAAAGAAGAATTATATTGGCCAACAGATGCTACTTTGGTTTAAGTAAGCAGTTCAAAAACAAAGCCACATCTCGTTAAACAAAAATAACGCTTTACAAAACACTGATACTACCCGTGCTGGTGTATGGTTCCGAAGCCTGGGTACTTGCGCAAGCAGATAAGGCAGTGCTTGGCGTGTTTGAGAGAAAAATTCTTCGAAAGATCTACGGACCGATCTGCGTTGACGGTGAATATCCAAGTCGTATGAACCACGAGCTGTATCTGCTATACAACGACATCAATATAGTTAAACGTATCGAGATGCAGCGATTGCGTTGGCTAGGCCATATCATAAGAATTAGCGATGATGAACCCGCTAAAAAGGCGTATGAATACATGCCACATGGCGGTGCACGCAGAATTGGCAGGCGAAGGAATGGATGGCCCAAACAAGTGGATGATGAGATGAAAAGGCGCGGTATTCCAGAGTGCGAAGCAACAAATAGAGAGGAATGGAGATCTCTTCTAAGTTCGGCCTATAGAACAAATGTTCTGTAATGGGCCAGCTAAGTAAGTAAGTAAGGGTAACTTCCCACGCCTTTTTTTAAACGCTATATGTATGTATATGCCAAACTTATGATTACATCGGTTTCAGCATTAATTTTGGAAGACAATGGAGTTGTGTCTCCGACCTTAGGTACACTTTTGGAGCCAAAATACCGTACCATACTCACATTACATACATTAAAAATGTTATATTTTGAAAACTGATGGCCACTCCCACTCTTTTCAATTCATTTTTCCAACACTTCTGAACATAATTTCATGCAATTTTCAGAAAATGTTCAAGAATGTCCTGTGGTCCCAAATGCTATGTATTTGTTGATGAATTTCGGGGGCCTGTTGTTTTATAATCGCTATATTCGCTCTACTTATGAATGCATCGGCTTGCAAGTTAATTTTCGAGACAACGGTGGTTGCTCTCCCGATCAAATGTTCTTTCTTGGTGCTCGAAGTCCCGACCACGGCCACTTTTTAAGTAAGTTACATCTCGAAAAAACTGGAATGTGCCGTGTTACATGTAGGCATGCATTTTGAAGGTGGCACGGTAAAGAAAAATGACATATTTACAAATTTCCGTAAATGGTGATGCTCAACGGTCCATCAGCTATGAAAAACTAAAAACATCTAAGTCTCAATAATCGGGAGAATTGGACCTTATCATTTTTTTAAACTTTTATTTTTAAAACGCTTTAGGATAAAGGTAGATGACATTGACAATAATAAATCCTAAACAGCATCAATGGGCGAAAAAAATCCGACAAAGTCCTTAAGAGAAAGGAAAAGTTGCAGACAAAATCTGTTGATAATATTAAATCCTCAATGAATAACTCGGTTTGACAATGGACCCGAAGAAGTGAGGAAGACAATACCTATTTTTGAATTATGAAGTCCATAAAAAGTTGTCAATAAAACTCAGTGCGACTGGCCAGCAACCCGGAACCGGGTCTGCTAGTAAATAAATATGACAGAAATTATATTGGACATGTCTTTTAATGGTAAATATCCCACTGTAGTAATGAAGGCATTACAGGTAATTAAAAAAAAAACTTCCTTCCTCCAAATGTTAGCTAAATTTATCCTTGGCCCACTGTACTCTTGTCATGGCCAAATGCATACATGAATGACAGCAAAGGCTGGGCTGGTTTCAAAAGACGAATAAAAGTCAATTCAATTTAATTTTAATTTGTATCAAAGAGGCGCGCACACACTCACAGACACACATAAAAATGACAAAGAAAATTAGTTTCTATTTCAAATAAATTAAGGTGTGTTTCAGGATAGATAAAGCCAATACAAACGCATTTTTGCACACAATCAAACATTCAGCCTTCCACACATACATACATCATTTCTTATAACACACGCCTGGCACACACCAAAAGACAATCATTTACACATGCTTTCTAGAAGTTCGTCTTATTGACTGGAATATTTGAAATACCAAGGCATTAAGCTTAAAATCGGACACACACTCCCTCACACTCTGTACGAAAATCTTCCTTTATTCATTCTCACACATCCTGTTAATCCCATGGACATCTACATTCTTGTTTATTGCCACAACCACTTTAAAATTCTTCATTGTCGTGTCTCGTCCTTTGCCTTTGTTTCCTTCCATCCACTTGTGGACACATTCGCAGAAGCTAAATGTCATTCAAAAGTCCTTAAAATGAAAACGAAATCCTAAAAAGCCATTGTTGTTGTCCAAGAAAATGGAGACTGAAAAAAAGTTGATTTCGAATTTTTAAAAATTTCCTGGAATATGGGGAATGGGAGGAGTGAACATGACATACGCATAGGCTGGGGTTGTTCTTGTGTGTGTGTGTGCGCGCATTTTTTTGTTTTGTTTTTGGGGTTGGGGTAAATTTTCAGTTTTGATTTTAAACAAAATGAAAATTCTTGTTTGACGTGTGTATTTCACTCAGGCGTATATATCCCCTTGTAGATTTAGTTTGTATTTATCCATTTGGTATGTATGCCGATGTCATGTTTATACACACTTAAATATTGTATTTGTTAACAAATGAAATATTGGTGTGAGTGCAAATCGTTATAGACCAAAGAGGGTGATAGAAAGCTCTTTTGTCTAGCAGATCAAAAAAGAGAAGATTTTTTTAAAAATACTTTTTAAAGAAATAGAATACAAAAAATATGTATGTGATGTAAGGCACAAAGCAATGGAATATCCTGGGCTTGTACTGGATGACCCCAATAATTGCCTGATAGCAGCAAAGATTCGCACTTTGCTAAATATATACAGAATAAAGTACGGATTGACACAATACGAAAGTTTGGCCGTACTGGCGAAAATTTCCCATTTTACCTTACTTTATTTTCATAATATTCAAAATAAGTGATTCCTCCTGATTGAGGATACAATCAATAAATAGTAAAATTTGTTCAAGTGTAGCGCTTGACAAGGTTTGCTTAATTTTTTTAGTAGTCAAAGATACCAAAGAACGGTCCTGACCGGCTTTAACATGCCAAAGCCCATGATTTATCTTGGTCCCCCTATCATCTCATTTGGACACTAGGGAGGTCAGTGGTGTCACCTGGGGAGCTGCCTTTAACACCAGTTAAAGGTAGTGAGCTAACATGTGCGGGCGTTCCCCATAAAAACGTTAAAAACTTGGGTTTGGGCGTCAATTAGTACCGCTCCCCTACTATGAAAAAGTGAAAGAAATGAAACACAAACCCCTCTAAAGTTGACGACCCCCCTAAAAGTTTTAAGGACCATGATTTGCGAATCTACACCTGGAATGTTCGCATACTTTATAGAGAGGGTGCAACTTACGCGCTGGCAGATGTACTTGAAAAGTACAAGGCCGACATTACTGCCATACAGGAAATACGATGGGTTGGCAAAGACGTCACGATAATACCTAAAGGTGATGCACTGTATTATAGCTGCTAGGACACAAAGCATGTTTTGTAGTTTGTCGGAGGTTAAAACATCTGGTACCCAGCTTCACCCCAGTGAATGAAAGACTTGCTTCAATACGGCTAAAAGCAAAATTCTTCAACCTTACCTTTATCTGCGCTCATGCTTCAACCGAGAACGAAGGCGAACAGACCAATGGTATATACTACGAGCGCCTAGAAGAAACATGTGACCGTTGCCCTGCCCATGATATTAAAATTATTCTAGGCGACTTTAATGCCAAAATTGGGGAGGAGAATATCTTTGGCCCAACGGTCGGGAAATTCAGTCTCCACAGTGAAACATCTGAAAATTAAATGAGGCTGATAGACTTCGCTGCGGCAAAAACATGGTTGGCAGCACCAGATTTAAGCATCTAGACATGCATATGGGCACCTGGCTGTCACTAGATCAAAGAACAAACAAGTAAGAAGGTATCAGTCAGCTGTGCTGACGGAGATATACCCTCAGTCACTGACAAAAAAACCAAACACAATAATTATGCCGTATATAAAATATATTGATTTTGTATCACGACTTTGCTTTAAAATCTCTATGTACCGTGATGTGGGGCTATACCAAACATTTTTAGTAACCAAACTTCTTCATAAAGGACTCGAAATATTAAATTACGTTAAACTAAGATTGAAAGAAATGTTTGAAGAAGTTTTAGAGTTATCGTGCAGGGTTTTGGTGCTTGAACCATTATCTCAGGAAGTATTGCCTTACTCCGGAAAAAGATTGTACCCTTGAAAATGAGACCGCTAGAACCACCTACTGTAAAAAGAATAAAAACGAAGCGGGAGGAGATCTTAAACTTCACTTTTTTCGAATTTTGTGTGGGAGGTACCCGAAGGAGTGGACCGATATAGCCCATATTCCAACCTGACACTTGACTGGATAAAATAATATGATGTGCAAAGTCTGCACCAATCAGAAACTCCTTGCGGATTTGTCATTTTGGTTGATACCGTCAGGGTTTCTTGGAACATTAAGACCAATATCTCAGGAAGTATGGACTTGCGCAAGAAAAAAATTGTGCCGTCGTAAAGGGAGCCGTAAGGACGATCAGCTGAAACAAAATTCAAGTTGGTGCCATCAGGGTTGTAAGGACTTGCTCAAGAAAAAAAACTTTACAGTCGTAAAGGGTGCCGCAAGGACAACTTACTGAAACAAATTTTAAAACGATCCGAGAGGAGCTCTAAAACTTCACTTTAACCGAATTTTGTGTGGGAGGAGTGGACAAATATACACCATATTCGAACCCGATCTATATCTAGAAGGAATAATACCAAAATTTGGTTCGAATCAGTTGATCCGTTCGAGAGTTATCGTGCGCACCAGCCAGCCAGACAGACAGACGGACGGACATGGCTAAATCGACTCCAAATTGTCTGAAACGAATTTCGTCCAAACATACTTGGGGTCTAAAATCGTTATTTCGATGAGGCACATTTTTGGTCGTATCAAAGTGTATATACCCTTTCTAGCCTTAAGGCTGAGGGTATAAAAATCAAATTGATCACGTTGTGATAGACGGAAGACATTCATCGAGCGTGTTGGATGTACGATCGTTTCGAGGTGCAAACATACACTCGGACCACCATCTTGTTGCAGCAAAGGTGCGTACCCGTCTAAACGTTGCAAATAAAGTACGAACAGATACAACACGGACGTTGAACATCGGTAAGCCGTCATCACGATCACATATAGCCACAGCATATTCCACTCCACTGGGCCGATTGCTAAATCAAAGCACTCCTCGTCCCGATAACATATCAGGACAATGGCAAAAAATTGCCCATTCCATGCCAACAGCCGCAACATCCATAATTGGATACCAGAGACCTGCATCAAGGAACCCTTGATATGACCGGGAGTGATATGACCGGAAAAAAGTGCGACATATAGAGCTACTTTACAATCAGTAGCAACGGGTAGCGCACTAGAGAGGTATCGGGAAAAGGAGAAACGTCTTTTCCGCAAAGAAAAAGACATGGAAAAGCAGGAGCGTAAATAATCGAGATGTACAGGAGCCGGAATGAAATCCGAAAGTTCTACCAAAAAATTAAACTTCAAACTGATGGCTTTGGTACACTCACATCCTCCTGTAGAGACCAGGAAGGTAATTTGGCAACTGATACATATAGTGTGCTCAGGATATGGAAAGATCACTTTTCCAAACTGTTGGTATCCAATTGTAGCGAAGTCGACGAAGATACCACAGATCCAATCTCAGAAGATGGTATTGAATGTATACCAACCGGCCAAGATGAGGTAAAGACAGCAATAAATAAATAATAAGGCAGCAGGAGCTGATGGCCTACCAACTGAGCTGTATAAAACTGGAGGCGACACGCTGACAGGGTGTTTGCATCACCAAATTAGCACCATCTGGCAGGAAGAATGCGTACTCGACGATTGGAACTTGAGCATCCTGAGTCCACTTCACAAGAAAGAGAGATACGATTGTGTGCTGCACACACAAGGGCATAAGTATGCTCTCCATTGCAGTATCTGGCATATTGTGTGAGCGACTAAAGCCTACGGTCAATGAAATAACTGGACCCTATCAGTGCAGCTTTAGATAGGGCAAATCCACCATTGAACAGATATTTACTTTGAGACAAATCCTGGGAAAGGCCCAAGAAAAACAGATCGACATCTTCCATCTTTTTGTCGATTATAAAGCAGCCTTCGACAGACCTCTACGTTCAAATGTGTTCCGAGCCATATCTGATTTTGGTATCCCCGCAAAGCTCATTCGGCTTTGTAAGATGACATTAACTGATACTCGGTCCTCTGTTAAAATAGGAAAGAACCTCTCCTAAGAGTTTAATACCAAAAGAGGTTTCAGACAAGGTGACGGCCAGTCGTGTGATCTCATCAACATCCTGTTGGAAAAGGTCATACTAGATGCTAAGGTGAAAATAAGTGGAACAATATACACAAACAGCCATATCCCAGCAAACCAAATGTCTGATGTCCGACACGTCTGAACAATTTCGGAAGCAAAGTCGTTCAGATTTCGTTCCGATTCCTAAACGATTTTTCGGAGAGGAAATAGTTCAGATTTTGTACCGATTTCGGAACGAATGTCGGAAAGAAATTTCACTTCCGAATTTCCCAAGGATTTTCTTCAGATTTCGTTACGAAATTATGTTAACCACTTCATACAACTTTCTTTAAGATATCGTTACGATTTCAGATCAGATATCGGACGTATCGTCCGAATTTTGTTCCGATTTCGTTACGATGTCGGTACGATTGGTTTGCTGGGATGTTACTTGCTTATGCCGACGATATAGACATCATCATGGGTCGATCGGTAAAGGAAGTAACTGATTCCTTTGAAAAGGTAATCTCCAAAGTCGAAAGATAATCTGCAAAGTAGGTCTGGCAGTAAATGGTGATAAAACCAAGTTGATGGTATTGACGCGTAATAGGTCCACAGATCTCGCACCATCTGTGAATGTTGGTACTTACAATTTTGATGTAGTAAAGGACTTTGTCTACCTCGGCACTGCCATAAACACAACAAACAACATCAGTTGTGAAATACTAAGAAGAATAGTGTTGGTCAACAGATGCTTCTTTGGGCTAAGTAAGAAGTTTATTCTTAAAGCCACATCTCGTCAAACAAAAACAACGCTTCACAAAACTCTGATACCACGCCGTATGGTTCCGAAGCCTGGGTAGAGCAAAAATCTTCGAAAGATCTACGGGCCAATTTGCGTTGACGGCGAATATCTGGAGTTCACGCAGATCTGGAAGGCCAAAGCTTCGTTGGAGCGGACAAGTTCCAGCAAAAATTTGGATCCGTTAGTCATTATGTAACCCATTATAAAGTAATGTATACAAAAATAACTACTTATATTACTCATTACTTAGCTTATTTTTCAACTTCCAATGGCCATGAAATAACTAGTTATTCTAGTGGTTATATTGGTCATAGAATAACTAGATGTTCAGTGCGAAATGCCCTTGTTAAAATAATGGGTTAGTAGGGGGTTTTGTAAGTAGTTACGACTATCAAAAAGTACTATAAAAATCCATTATTTTGGGAGGACTTTTTTGCTGGGGTGAAACGAGAAATCAGGAAGCTACATATCCCACATTGGGACAATACAGCAGCAAGCAGAGAGGATTGGCGATCTTTTCTTAGTACCGCTTATGGAACTAATGTTCTGTAAAAAGCCAGCTAAGTATGTGAGTAACCCCACTATTCAGTTCTTCTGTCCCTCTTAAGGTGCAAAAAATAAATTAAAATAAAATAAATGTAAGGGTTCAACAGGCAATCATAAGCCTTTTTAACAGAAAAAAACTTTCTACACCACAACCATCATTGATATTTGGAAACAATAACACCCATTTTCAAACAAGAATACCAAACAGCATCATCTGTGGCAATTTAGTTTTCCAACACATTTCCCTATAAATTATCTAAAACACATTCATACTGACCATATCCATGTGTGTGTTGTGGATAAAAAACACACCGAAAACACATTAAAAATGAGCAATCTTTTTCGAAATCCTATTTGGCATATGAATGCCATTGAAAACGAAATTGGCACACACACACTACTTTACAAACAAACAAAACAATTCCCAATAGAACAATTTTTGCAAATTCATTTTTTATCAGTTTGGACACAGACATTCAACCCCTCACTCGGCCACTTACGACCTATGGTCGGCTAAGAAGATAACACTAACCCTGCTAGAGACTAGTGTGCACCAACACACACATATACATACTTATATTCTTGAAATCCAATTTAGTAGAAATAATGTCTTCGCATATCTTTTACCTTAATATGTGTGTATGTATATGCGAGATATGTGTTTCTTATTTAGTAGGAAGTTTTTGTTCCCTTTTTTTGGAAAAGGAACAAACGCACGATTGAAATGGGCTCTAAAGCTATTAACATTTTCAATGTGTTAAAGGCGGGGGCATTGGGATCTCACAAACACAGTGGAGGAATATAAATTAAAGAAAACAAGCAAAAAAAGAATCAGTCGGCTTGCCCAGCAAGCCTCAAACCTAAAGAAAAGAAGTAACACACAATACTTCTGACGTCTATACAATACGATGTACAATGTTTGGACCAAATCCGTTTCTCCCTTCAAGGGTAATCTTACGTACTACCTAGTTCAGTTGGTGCCGCCAGGAGCGTTTCGACCATTACCTCAAGAAGTAAGGACTTGCCCCCGAAAAAAACATGTACCGTCGTAATGGGGAAAGCGAATACAAGTTGCTACACAAAAATCAAAGGGATTCGAAGCCCAATGTTTGAACCGATTCGGCTAACCCGTTCGAAAGTTATCGTGCGCTCCAGCCGCTACATATTGCGCCGTAGGGTACTGTCGTAATGGGCGCAGCGAATACAAGTTGTTACAAAAAGAAGCAAAACGATTCGATGGCAGACCTCAAACTGCACTTTTCCCAAATTTTGTGTGGGAAGGAGTGAACATGGAAGGAGTGAACCTAGAAGGAAGGAGTGAACCTATATAGTCCATATTCAAACCTGATATATGTCCCGTAGAGATATTTCGATATGAAAAGTAAGGATCAAATTGGTTACAGCCTTTCAGAGTTGTCGTGCGCACCATTTAAGCGGAAAGTTTTGAACTTTTGTGTGGAGTGGACCAGTATGGCTTATCATCGAACTTATACTAAGATTGGACAACATTTTATGAACGCCAAATTTTTGATCAAATCGGCCGATCCGTTCGAAAGTTATCGAGCGCTCCAACCAGGGGTTTGTTACAGCTTCCGGACTCTTTTCTCAGGATGTAAGGATTTGCCCCTGATGAAACTTGTTTGGTCGTAATGGGGGCAGCGAATACAAATTGCTACAATAAAAACCAAAGCCATCCAAGAGCAGGTCCTAAACTGAACTTTTCCGAAATTTTGTGTGGGAGGTACCCGAAAGAGTATACCGTTAGAGTAGACCATATTGGAAACTCATCTATCCCTGGTAGAATTTTCGCGATGTGCAAATTATGGACCACATAGGTTGCTCCCTTCAAGAGTTATCGTGAGCACAAATTTTTCGAACATTTTTGAACTTTTGTGGGGAAGCTACCTGAAGCATTAGACCGATATGGCCCATCTTCGAACTTAAACTAAGTTTGGGCATAATATTACGAAAGCCAAGTTTTGGACCAAATTGGCTCATCCGTTCGAGAGTAATCGTGCCCACCAGCCAGACAGACAGACGGACGGACATTGCTTAATCGACTACAAATTGTCTGAAAAGGATTTCGTCCAAACATACTTGGGGTCTAAAACTATTATTTCGATGAAGCACATGTTGTCCGTATGAACATGTATTACGAAAGCCAAATTTTGGACCAAATTGGCTCATCCGTTCGAGAGTTCTGATGCGCATCAGCCAGCCAGACAGGCAGACAGACGTACGGACATGGCTAAATCGACTCCAAATTGTCTGAAACGGATTTTGTCCAAACATACTTGGGGTCTAAAACTATTATTTCGATGAAGCACATTTTGCCCGTATGAACTTGTACACCCTCGTTAGCATAAATGCTGAGGGTATAAAAATATTGTTTAAAAAATCCAAGGTTATTGCCTTGATGTTACATGAAAAATATTGTTTAAAAATCTTACTTAGCTGTCCCATTACAGAACATTTTTTCCATAAACCGATCTAAGAAAAGGTCTCCATTTCTCTCTGTTTGTTGCTTCGCTTATTTTTATGATATGACACAATCGTTGCATCTCAATACGTTTATCTGATGTCGTTGTACAGCGGATACAGCTCGTGGTTCATACGACGTCAATATTCACCGTCAACGCAGATTGGTCCGTAGATCTTTCGAAGAATTTTTCTCTCAAATACACCAAGCACTGCCTTGTCTGCTTCCGCTACGGAACCATGCATTAGAACGGATAGTGTCAGTGTTTTTGTTTGACGAGATGTGGCTTTGTTTTTAAACTGCTTCCTTAAGCCAAAATAGCATCTGTTGGCCAATACAATTCCTCTTTTTATTTCACAACTGATGTTATTTATTGTGTTTATTGCGGTTTCGAGGTAGACGAAGTCTTTTACTACCTCAAAATTATAGGAGCAACTTCAACAGTTGGTCCTACCTCTATGGACGCATTGCGCGTCGACACCATTAACTTGGTCTTCTCTCCGTTTACCGCCAGACCCACTTTTGTTACATGTTTTACTGATCGTCCCATGATGTCTATATCTTCAGCATAAGCAAATAACATGTGGCTATTGGTGTAGATTGTGTAATTTTTTAACGTTTGCCTCTCGGATAACCTTTTCCAGCACCTGAGACCTTTTTTGGTACAAAACTGTTCGGAGAGGTTCTTTCCTATTTTAACTGAAGATCGAGTGTCTGTTAAAGTTCTTTTACAAATCCAAATGAGCTTTGCGGGGACACCAAATTCAGACATGGCTTGGAATACCTTTGAAAGTAGAGGGCTCATGAAGGCTGCTTTATAATTGACAAAAAGGTGGTAGGTGTCGATCTGCATCTCTTGGGTCTTCTCCAGGATTTGCGACAGGGTAAATATCTGGTCAATGGTGGACTTGCCAGGTCTAAAGCAGCATTGGTATGGTGCAATTATTTTATTGACCATAAGCTTTAGTTGTTCGTACAATATCCCTGCCACTATCTGGTAGACAATAGGGCGAAGACTTAAGCCTCTATAATTAGAGCATACAGTCTTACCTCCTTTCTTGTGGACGGGACACAGGATGTTCAGGTTCCAATCGTCGGGTACGTTTTCTTCCTGCCAGATGGTGCTAACTAGCTGATGCATGCACCTTATCTACGTGTCGCCTCCGGTTTTAAACAGCTCGTTTATTGCTGACATTACATCATCTTGGCCAGGCGGTATACATTCAATACCATTTTCTGGGATTGAATCTTCGTCGTCTTCGCTACTATTGGATACCAACAGTTTGGAAAAATGTTCTTTCCATATCCTGAGCACACTATCTGTATCAGTTACCAAATTACCTTACTGGTCTCTAAAGGAGGATGTGCCAGTTCCAAAGCCATCAGTTTGATGTTTCACTCTTTGGTAGAATTTTCGGACTTCATTCTGTCTCCTGTACGTCTCGATTTGTTCACACTCTCGCTTTTCCATCTCTCTATTTTTCCTGCGGAAAAGACGTTTCTCCACTCTCCTTTTCTCCCGATACCTCTCTCGTGCGCTACGCGGTGCTTCTGATTGTAAGGTAGCTCTATGTGCCTATTTTTCTCTTCGGTAGCAGTACGACACTCCTGGTCATACCATGAATTCCTTGGTGGAGGTCTCTGGTATGCAAGTATGGATTTTGCGGCTGTTTGCATGGAGTGGGCAATATTTTGCCATTGCGTTATTATGTTATCGGGACAAGGAGTGCTCGCGTTAAGCAATTGTGCTAGTTGAGTGGAATATGCTGTGGCTATCTGTTGTGTTTGCAGCCTATCGATGTCCAACTTCCGCGTTGTGTCTGTTCGCACTTTGTTTGCTACGTTTAATCTGGTACGTACCTTTGCTGCAACAAGGTAGTGGTCCAAGTCTATGTTTGCACCTTGGAACGATCGTACATCCAACACGCTTGATGCATGTCTTCCATCTATCACAACGTGATCAATTTGATTTCTATTCTATTCTTATGAATATCGAGATGCTTAAATCTGGTATTGCTAAGTACCATGGTTTTGCCTCTGCGAAGTCTATCATCCTCATTTCATTGTCTGATATTTCACTATGGAGACTGAATTTCCCGACTGTTGGACCAAAGATATTCTCCGTTCCAATTTTGGCATTAAAATCGCTAGTTTAAGTTTCTTCTAAGCGCTCGTAAAATATATCTTTGTACTGTTCGTCCTTGTCTTCAGAGGGAGCATGAGCGCAAATAAAGCTGATGTTGAAGCTTTTTGCTTTTAATCGAATTGCAGCGTGTCTTCCATTCACTGGGGTGAAGCTTGAGACCAGATGTTTTAGCCTCCGACCAACTACAAATCCGCAACCGAACTCATGCTTTGTGTCATGGCAGCTATAATAGAGTTCGTCACCTTTAGGTGTTGCTGTGACGCCTTTCCCGTTCCATGGTATTTCCTGTATGGCAGTGTGGCATCTCCGTCCCCGCAGTTAACAAATAAGATGAGTGATGGTAACTCTGACAAGAGGCAACAAAAAAGAAAACAGAAGTTAGTTGCTCGCGAAATCTTCAACACCACAGTTGTGGCAAATCGACCTAATTGAAATTGTATTCCTTTTTACTAAATTAAATAATATCAAATAAATAGTTTAAAATAGTTGTTAAGAGAAGTGACCGTCTTTTATTTCAATAACACTAGATAAACTATAGTGGTGACCCCGTCTACGAACAAACAAAACAAAATAAAAATTTGCAACAAGCAAATCGCGATAGTTCGTGGAAATTCATAATACCGGCATACGCACACATAAACACGTACATACATTCAAGTACACAAACGTGCATGCCCGCTTTTGCTCGACAACAGTTTCAACGGTCATTTTGCTTCTCAGAATTTTTTTAACAAAAACACTTTGAAAACTTATGGTTGATTCAACACGGCAACTGAGACGACGCAATCCAATCAACTATAAAGAGGTCGACTCCAATAGTAGTGAAGACGAAGCCGAATTCTTCGAAAGCAGCAACATCGTAACGGACAACAACATGGCAGAAGACTTGCAACGGCAAATCCAATCGCTCCGGGAACAACTGGCTGCCTTGAGTAGTGCCACTCGGCATGAAGACACACGACCTAATCTACAAAAGGTACACATTCCTAAATTTAACGAAAGAAACCCGCATTTATGGTTTGCGCAAGTGGAACGTTCATTTGCCCTGTGTAACATAACAGCGGATAACGACAAGTTCGATCTGGTGAGTGTCCGTCTTGAAGACGAAGTATTGTTGTCAGTTGAAGACCTTATCACAAATCCACCGGACTCAAGCAAATATTTAGCAATAAAAGAAAGAATTATTTCCAAGTTTGCTGAGTCTCCCGAGTCAAAACTACGACGTTTGATACAAGGTGGTGAAACAAACGGCATGAAACCAACGTCAATTTTGGCACACATGAAACGACTTGCTCCTGGTAAAGGCAACGAGGCAATCATCAGAACACTGTTTCTTGTGCAAATGCCAGAAAACATGAGACCTTTTCTAACCGCCTGTGAAGAAGAAGACCTGGAAAAATTGGCAAAAATTGCTGACAAAATGTTTGAAGCAAACAACAACAATTGTGTTAATTCTCTTTCAACATCACAACAACCAGCTGTTGATGCAATTAACCAAAGAATGTCTTTCGCCGATATGTGCCAAACAATAAGGGAACTTTCAGATAAGGTCGACAAAATCCAACAACAAATTGGTAAGCATGCACGACATCGTTCCAAATCAAGAAATCGTTCGCCAAGTGGTCAAAATTCAAACCACCGAAATTTGTGCTATTTTCATCTCAAATTTGGTGACAACGCAAGAAAATGTAAACCTGATTGTTCACGATTTCAGCCGGAAAACTAACTGGGCTGTCGTCAGTCAAATCGGTTGGCGACAGCAGCAATAACAACAACGCTTGTGAAAAACGTCTACATCTTTACGACAAGTCAACAAATTCACGTTATCTCATTGATTTTGGATCAGCGGTATCAGTCGTACCCCCATCTATAATCAAAGAAAAACTTAAGCCGTCCAAACTTACACTTTTGGCTGCAAATCAAAGTGAAATCAAAACATTTGGTGATTGTGTATTGAAACTCGACCTTGGACTTCGACGAGAATTCAAGTGGTTATATGTGATTGCTGACGTGCACACACCAATAATAGGTGCCGATTTTCTAGTCAACTTTGATTTACTTATTGATCTCAAACAAAAACGTCTTATCGACAACAAAACCAAATTATCCAACCGTGGTGTAATTTCGCAAACAAAACAATTTGGAATTTCAACACTGAATTCTGCATCTCCTTTCGCAGATCTACTAAAGGGATTTGAAGACATTACCAAAACATCAACGCTTAGAAAAACCAACAGATGAATTAATTGTGGTACATCACATCGAAACAACAGGATCTCCAGTTGCTGATCGTCCACGACGTCTTTCGGGTGATAAATTAAAAGCAGCTAAAGCCGAAATGGATTATCTCATCGAACAAGGTATTTGTCGTCCATCAAAGAGTGCTTGGGCTAGTCCTATTCATATGGTCGCTAAGAAAACAGGTGGCTGGCGTGTCTGCGGTGACTATCGTAAACTCAACTCACAAACAATTCCAGACCGCTACCCTATTGCCCATATACACGACTATGCAGAAAATCTTCACGGTAAGTCAATACTTACAACTCTTGACCTTACAAGAGCCTATTATCAAATACCCATGGCTGAAGAAGACATCGCAAAAACAGCAGTATGTACTCCGTTCGGATTACTAGAATTTTTGTACATGCCTTTCGGTTTGAGGAACGCAACACAAACATTCCAACGTTTCATGGACAACGTGTTCCGAGGACTTGACTTCGTATTTTGTTACATCGACGACATTATCATTATGTCCGAATCTCCACAACAACATCGAGAACATCTTCGTGTAGTCTTCGAAATTTTACGACGCTTCGGACTCACCATCAACCCCAACAAATGCCATTTTGGTGTACCTGAGGTAAGATTTCTTGGCTACATAATCAACGCAAATGGTTGTTCCCCACCCACAGATCGTATTGATGCCATAAAAAATTACAAGAAGCCAGAAACTATCTGTGAGCTTCGTCGCTTTATTGGTGTCATAAACTACTACAGGCGCTGCATACCACATGCAGCACACCAACAAGCACCCCTTAACGAACTCGTTGGGAATTCAAAGAAAAATGATAAACGCAAAGTTCCATGGACAACTGAATCAGAAAACGCTTTTGAGATTTGCAAACGAAGCCTTGGTGAAGCTACTATGTTAGCACATCCAGCTCCAGACCTAGAACTAGCATTAGTAACGGATGCATCAGACAGTGCCATCGGTGCCGTCTTGGAACAAAACTTCAACGGTACTTGGAGACCTCTAGGATTTTACTCATGTAAGTTATCAAAATCTGAAAAGTCATACAGCACATATGATCGAGAATTGCTCGCTATTTACAAAGCTGTGAAATATTTTCGACACATGCTGGAAGCACGACATTTCGTCATCAAAACCGATTATAAACCGCTCATATACGCATTTTCTCAACGGCCTGAAAAAGCATCTCCCCGACAACTCAGAAATTTAGATTTCATATCACAATTTACAACTGATATAATTTATCTTTCTGGACCCGAAAACACCGTCGCTGATGCATTTTCACGACTCAACGAAATCTCAATGCCGTCAACCGTTTCAACCGAAGACATACAGAAAGCACAACAATCTGACGATGAGTTGAAAACTATCATCAATGGCAACAATTCTCTGAAACTGCAAATAGTTCATTATGGTAACACATCAATTTATTGCGACATCTCAACGGGATACGTCCGTCCATACATTCCGGACGCACTGCGCAAACAAATTTTCAATACCGTGCACGGACTTTCACACCCCAGCGGTCGCTCAACACTACAGCAAGTACGAACAAAATACATCTGGCCCGGAATTAAAAAAGACATCATCAATCTTTGTCGTAATTGTTTACATTGCCAAAAAGCAAAGATTACCAGACATAACCGTTTAACTCCGAACAAAATCGACGTTCCAGACAATCGTTTTGATCACGTACACTTAGACATTGTTGTAATGCCAGCAGTACAAGAATACAGATACTGTCTAACAATGATAGATCGTTTTTCCAGATGGCCTGAAGCTGTTCCGCTCAAAAACATGTCCGCTCAAACAGTTGCTACTGCATTTTGGTCAACTTGGATTTCAAGATTTGATTGCCCAAAAACAATTACAACAGATCAAGGCACTCAATTTGAATCAGCGCTTTTCAAATCATTAGCAGCTTTCACAGGAGCTAAACGAGCACGTACAACAGCGTACCACCCTCAATCCAGCGGCATGGTTGAGAGGTGGCATCGAACTTTTAAAGCAGCGTTAATGTGTCATCCAACAGTATCCTGGGTTGACATATTACCAACAGTACTACTTGGACTCCGAACTGCATTTAAAGAAGACCTTAGAGCTTCACCATCAGATTTTCTCTACGGTGGTCAGTTGAGACTTCCAAACGAATTTTATGAAGACAACAATCAACATGCTGATTCTACAGAATTTCTTCAAAAACTTCGAGAATATTTCCGAATGCTACGTCCAACTCCAACTGCACATCACACGAAGAGTAAAATGTTCAAACTCAAAGACATCGATACCTGTTCACACGTATTTCTACGAACAGACGCTGTACGAGAACCATTACAACCTCCTTACACTGGACCTTATGAAGTTATCAACAGAATAACAGATCGATTATTCACAATTCGAATCAAGGACAAAAACATTAACGTTACAGTCGATCGTCTCAAACCAGTTTTCGACTTCAACGATTCTAATTCCAACATCATTATAAGTCATAAACAGACTGCAACGCCAACTCAACTTGAAAATTTAATTCCCTCTAAATCAGCATACAACGCAATCTCCTTCTGAAGATTCAACCGCACCTACTCCATCAACGAGGAAGATTTCTTTCCCGAATGATCGTGACTGTGTCACTGGAGGGGGAGTGGTTGTGGCATATCCGTCCCCGCAGTTAACAAATAAGATGAGTGATGGTAACTCTGACAAGAGGCAACAAAAAAGAAAACAGAAGTTAGTTGCTCGCGAAATCTTCAACACCACAGTTGTGGCAAATCGACCTAATTGAAATTGTATTCCTTTTTACTAAATTAAATAATATCAAATAAATAGTTTAAAATAGTTGTTAAGAGAAGTGACCGTCTTTTATTTCAATAACACTAGATAAACTATAGCAGTAATGACGGCCTTGTACTCTTCAAGTACATCTGCCAATGCGCAGGTGCAGATTCGCAGATCATGGTCCTTAAAACGTTTGTGGGGTTCGTCAACTTTAGAGGGGTTTGTTTTGCTTTTCTTTTGTTGTTTCATAGAAGGCTGCGTTTTCTATGGGAGGGTTACTAACCCGACGCCCAAACACAAGTTTTTAACGTTCTTATGGGTGTACACGCGGCATATGTTAGCTCACTACCTTTAACGAGTGTTAAAGGTGACACCACGGGGAGGTCAGTGTTTACTTGAGATTTAAGAGCGACCAAGATAAAGCCGTTGCTTGGTGTCTCTCATCCCCGTCGTCACTTGAAAAATATTGGTAACAAATCCACGCATATTGCCTTGATGTTACATGAAAAATGTTGTTGAAAAATCCACTCTTATTGCTGTGATATTACTTGAAAAATATTTAAAAAAAAATCCATGCTTATTGCCTTGATGTTACATGAAAAATATTGTTAAAAATTCTCGTTTGTTACTGTGATTGTCCACGAATAATATTGTTTAAAAAATCCACGTTTATAGCTTTGACGCACGCAGAGAAGAAAATATGTTTGATCCAACAATATTCGAAGAGAAAAATATGTATTGTAAAGATATTGTTAGATTCCGCATGTAGTATCGTGAGTCCAACAATTGTTATTGTTAATTACAACAATTGTTTTTGTCATATCCAACAATAGTTTTTTTCTGCTCGACAATATTATTATCTTTTCTTCGACACTTGTATTCTCTTCTCTCGGTATTCGATGCCGTGGTGAAAAAACAATTTTGGTGAGTTCCCCTTATCTTTGTTTTTTTATTTTCGAATTTCGCAAGTTTTTTTTTTGTATGTTTGGAGCAAACGATGGTATTTTTGGATTTGCAATTTCAATTCTTGAACAAAACAAATGTGTTGTTGGAACAAAAGTAGATATTGTTGTTCCAACAAAAGTGAAAAAAATTTGCTTAAAAAAATCCACGCTTAATGCTGCGATGGTCCGTGAAAAATGTTGTTTAAAAAATCCAAGATTATTGTTGTGATGGTCCTTGAAAAATATTGTTTTAAAAATCTAAGATTAGAGGTACGATGGTCCATGATGTGATGTTACTTGAAAATCTACGCTTATTGCTTTGATGTTGCTTGAAAAATATTGTTAAAAAAATCTAGATATTCCACCCACTGTGTTCAGTGCAATGATAAAAAAGAAATAATTCATGTATAACCAAAAGGTGAACATTTCTGCACAAAATACTACTACCAAGTCAAACACACACACGACTCTGTGTATTACACATTAGCTGCTCGGGCACACAGGTACAATCGCACTCAAAGCGAACAAAAAAGCTACTCTAATACCAATTGACCATTAAAAGTATACCCCGGATTCTGTAGGGGGGTATTCACAAAACAACTAACTGTTTTGCCTATGAGAATGTGTCTCGGTGTGTGTGTGTGTGCTGACGTTTGTGCTCGGTTGCCACAAAAACATTTGTAACGCATTAAAATCTTAGGTCGCACAAGATTTAGATGCCTTTGTATTGTGCCCCATTGTTGTAGGGGGAGGGTTATCATTTCTCCATTTGCCAAGTATGAACACCACGAACATTAAAATGATAAAAAAGTGAATGGGAAAAAGAAAATATCTCTTCGTTACAGTTGTGAATATCCACTTATTTTAGCATAGATGCGTAGCAGAGTGTATTCACAAGTGTAATATTTTGGCCATTATTATGCTAAATCTATTTTCTATTTTTTCTACGTTCCCTCATCCCCACTCCCCAGCAGTGGATTGGAGTGAAAGGGAATACAAATTGTGTTTTGGGATTGTATATCAGAGATATACAGTTTGTTGTTAGGCTGTTTCTTCTTGTAGGGGTGAATGCGTATCTATGGGTGTGTGTGTGGAGAGAGTTCTCATCCGTGTGTTATGGTCATAATTTTTCTTTTTAATGTGACATTTTTTCGATTATTTTCTTAAGGAATATAATGGATTTTTGCTAGGTTGTTGATAGTTTCCATGGCCTGTTGTTGTAGTTGCTTTTGTTGCATTGTACACTTGGACATATCCCATTATGGATTTAGTGTTGATGTTTTATGGTCATGATTTATGTCATCACAGGGATTTATTTCACAAAAGTAAAAGAAAAATAGCTTTATTTATATATTTCGTTTGGAGATCTATTTTGCATGAACGTGTTTTGAGGAGTTTTGGAATATTTATTGTTCGAAGGTAGTGTTGTTTTTGTTGGAAGGAATAAAACATTCTTAGTAAGAGAATAATTATGATTATATTGTGTTTTTTGTTGAAGGAGTTTTTATAATCTGCTATGAACACAGGATTCACTAATGAAAGTAGAGAATAGAGTACTTTAGAATAACTTGAGGTCTCTTCTCTTTTTTTAAGGTGTCCATTCCTTCGATTAAGTTAAGTTTAAGAGCTGTTTGGGAATGGTCCTGATTACAAATGCACATTTTTTTCGTGCATGAGCACGATAACTTTGGAATTGTCTGGTTGATTTGCCCCCATGTTCCCATAGAAGAAATGTGCTTAGAAAAAAACTTATGACCGTTGCCCTACCCACGACATTAACATTAGTCCAGGTGATTTTAATGACATAATTGAAAAGGAGAATATCTTTGTCCTAACAATCAGGAAATTCAGTCTCAGCAATGAAACATCTGACAAAGAAGTTAAAGGCAGCTGCAAAAAACATGGTAGTTAGCAGCTCAAGATTCAAGCAGATAAGGACACGTACAAGTCACAAGCTAAAAAAAAACAAGTAAAAAAGGATCAGTCGGATTTGTCGAGAGAGGTATACCCTCAGCCTATGTGAATTGAAACTTTCATGTACGGACAGATCGAATATATTTAGTGTCTTTTCAGAACTTTTTGGCCCTTTTTGGACATTTGAACTTGCCGAAAAAATGTGGATTAAGATTAAAGTTCAAAAGTATTTCGGAGGAGGTGCTTGATGGATTGGACCGACAAAAGTGATTCAAACACCTCCCAAAACCCGGGATTTGAATCCTATAGAAAATTTATGGAATATTTTGGAGGCAAGTATAAGAAGTCATAACATCCAGAGTATCGCTTCTTTATTTGCAAATTCGGTATTCGAATATAATGATATTTTTTTATGATATATTAGCTGACCCAGTCCGCGTTGCTGGCCCGTTGTTTGGGTTCTCCGTGTAAAATTTAGTTATCTATCCAGTATTGATACAGCCATAATTAGGCATCCCTCTAGAAACTTCATAATATAAATCAATGTTTTGACATAAACTCCATGTAATGGTATCACCCAAATTTAAGATATAAAATCTCTTTTATTATACCCTTCACCATAAATTGACAGTTTAAAGCACTTTGTGACCCACATATAATGGTCGGTGCACGTCAATTAACATTGCTATATATTGGATTGTTGGTCTCGGTTGGGGTCGTAATTATTACTGCAGAGAATTGTCAGTATAGGTCCACGTTTTGATATAGCTCCCATAGAACGGTACCGGCTGATTTTCGCTATTTTTGAGGATTTAACATCATTATCACACCGAAATGGCTGAAATCTGGTTTTAATACATTTTAAAGAGGAGAGAATAAATATTCGGATCGACCGAAAGACACGCCTTTTTATTTGAGCTCGGTATATAACAGTTATAGGTTCACGTTTTGATATAGCTCCCATAAAACAGTACCCCCCGATTTTCGATAGTTCAGAGATATAGCCACTATTGGGGGTCGTAAACAGTCTTGCAGAGAATTTTCAGTATACGTCCTCGTTTTGATATAGCTCCCATAGAACGGTGGCGCCTGATTTTCGATCGAACGTAACGTCTTTTTTTTCATAATATTTTCAAAAATCGAACATGATCGCGGTATTCTGATTCCAATAATGATATTGTATTGTATATCAATAACATTGTCTAATATCCAATCGATCTTTCTGGAATTTCGATCTAGTGACATCTCAAGTTATCGGGATTTTACTGTATTCCAAAATGTGGAGTTGATCGCGCTATCCCACTTATTGTTTTGTGTTCAGCGCTTATAGCGTTTTTTAGGCACGCTGAAATAATGTTTGCAAATTTTGTGATGCCCGCGATATTTCACTTCCGCGAAGACCATTCAGGGTCAAGACAGTAATTACAGTAGTATTGCAAACAATCTGTAAACAAAACGTTCAAAAATTTCATATACTTCAGATTTAAAAAAAAAAAATGAAGGAGAACCTCCGGTCACTACACTTAGCCGTATTAAAATAGCTCACGACCGCGCTATCCCACTTGTTCAACCTAGTGTTTATATCATTTTTGTGTCACGCTTACTACAATTATGTATATTAATTGAAATAATAAATTTTTGAAAACTTTGTGATGACCGCGGTCATTCAGTGAAAACAATCTGTAAACAAAACGTGCAGAAATATCGAAGATTTCACATTTTCTTAAAAACATTGTGGGCGAGGACCACCGGTCACTACTCTTAGCCGTATAAAAACAGTTTACGACAGTTCTAATTAATTGAAATAATACATTTTTGAAAATTTTGAGATGATCGCGATATTTCACTTCCGCGACGACCATTCAGGGTCAAGACTGTAATTACGATAGCATTGCAAACAATTTGTAAACAATATATTAAAACGTATCTTGAATTTCGGTTTTTTTTTTTAATTGTGGGGAGGACCACCGGTCACTACACTTAGCGGGATAAAAAAATAGATTACGACCTATTCTCAGACCTAAAAATTCCACATACAAAATTGCATAAGATTTCCCAATCGATTTTTCGGAATTTCTATATAGTGACATCTCAAGTTATCGGGATTTTACTGTATTCCAAAATATGGCGTTGACCGCGTTATCCCACATATTGAAGTCAGTGTTATAGCGGTTTTGTAGACACGCTTATTAAAATTAGGTATATTATCTGAAATAATACATTTTTGAATAATTTGGGACGACCGCGATATTTCACTTCCGCGACGACCATTCAAAAAAATATATAGCCTATTTTCACCACCGGTGTTCCCAGTACATTATCTGAAATTTTCAAGAAAATCTGTTTAGCCGTTTTTGAGTCTATTCGGAACATACAAACAAACAAACATACTAACATACACACATTGGCTTTTATATATTAGAAAATAAATTATTGACTATTCTTTAGAAACTGCTTCTATTTCTTGATATACTGAGAAGATTAAGGCCCCACTCATTTATCAGTCTGTGCCGTCAGTCCGATGAACCCTTTCTGTATGTGTGACTGACAAGTGTGTAGCACCAACCATCAGTCAAGTCTAAAAATCTTGAATTTCTCCTCCACAAATGAATGATTTCTACGTTTTTTGTATTTCTACACGAACATTATTTTCTGTTTTTCAAAATTGTTTATTGACAATTTGAAAATAAACACAATTCACCCAGACTGATGGGGGTTCATTTTGAAATCAAAAGTATTTTGATTTTTATCAGTCTTGGAAAACTCACACATACATTCTCAAAATTTCAAAAATTTACACATACTACCATAAATGCTGGCAGTCAGACTGACAAATGAGTGGGGGCCTTTAGACGTGTTGTTGATATTGGTCCAGTCGTTTATGTTTTTATGCAACTCATCTCTTTTCTGCCTCTAGTACGGCGTCTTTCAATGGTCATTTTAAGTATTGCCTGTAGGAGCTCATACTTTCCATGCCGCATGATGTGTCCTAAGTACGCGTTTTTCGTTTTTTTTTGATTTTTAATACTCTTCAATAGATCCACATTTCGAAGGCTTCTAGACTTTTTATGTCAGCAGCTTTAAGAGTCCAGGGTTCTACCGCGTATAATATGTCTGACGGTACATAACATTTAATAAATCGTACTTTTGTCTCAATATTTATGTCATGGTTGGTCAAAACTTTTTTATATTTAAAGAATGCATCTCTTGCCATTTCTATACGACATCTTTTTTCCTTCGAGGAATCTCATTGATTATTAATTAGAACCCCGAGGTATTTAAAACTTTGTACTCTTTCGACGTGTGAGTTGTTTATGTTTACTGTTGTTTCCTTCCCTCGTCCCCATTTCTTCTTTGAAGCCGAACTGATTTACACCTATAGCTTATAAAATTTTTTTATAAATTCTGTTGTGTATAATTTTAGTGAATATTTTAAGAGCATGGCTCATTGGGCTGATAAGTCGGTGATCACCACAGTGTTTAGCACGACTATTTTTAGGAATTGCTTTAAAAGTTGATTTTAGCCAGTCTTGAGGGTAGTGTCCAGTATTATATTTAGAATTTCTGAATGAATTTCATCCGGTCTGGTTGCTTTCCTTCTTATTAGAGATGTGATCGCAGGTTCGCGCTTAGTTATGTTCGTTCCAGTCATTGGTTGTGCTGATTCGGTATTTAAACCTGATCTGTTGCCGTCTGCAAATAGGCTTGGAGTGTAGTTCTTCTTACTTGCTTCTCTGCATTCTCAAAAGCAGGTTCATTATTACAGTTATAGAGAACTGGCGACATTGTTATATGGTATATACACGCAGAAACATATATGTTAGAAATATGTTTGGATCCAAACAAATATTTGTTTGGGACTGATTGCAAACAAATATATGTTTGGATCCAAACATAATTTGTTTGTGTCCAAACAAATATATGTTTGCAACATTTTGTAACATATCTCAATATTATTTGTTTGGATACCAACATATTTTTATGTTAGAACATATTTTTAATAGGTGGAGAGAGGATTTTTGTCAAAGAAAGTAACAACATGGCTCTCGCGGCTGCGGAATGCAGTTTTATAATAAAGAGCTGTGGGTATGGTGTAATATGAGACGCAATAACCAACGTAGCAAGCGAAGAGGAAAAGAAAAAAATTGTATTAATTATGTTGTTCTTTTTTTTCAGTTCTCTAAATACAATCGTTGAGTAAAATCAGTGCTTTGTCTTTTCTTAAGAAAATTGTGCTTTTTGGTAAATTAACTGCAAAATACATTTTATAATTGAATGAAAAAGGTGAATGGAAATATTCCATTGGACAACGAAGAAATCGCATTTAATATTGGTAATTATATCAATACATTTATCATATACATACAGATGTATATTTGAAATATAGATGTAACTATTTATTACATTATATAATCATTTGATTTCAGATGCCGATTTCCCGCTGATGATTTCAACTTTGAGGAAGATGTGTTTTATTTCACAACTAAGGAGAAGCGTTCGACAATGTTTCTATATATTTTTTTCATTTTAAAAGTGCTACTTTTTATATCATTTCATTCAGTTTTTCTTTAATTAAAGTCTGTTATGTATTTCTTTGGAATTTTTTGTGTATCTATGTGTCTGTTGTTGCTTTTGTTTTTTTTCTATGCCTTTCAATAAACCACCACCATTTATAAATGTGTGTATATGTTTGAGATAGCCAGTGAACGCTTACTGAGAGCAAGTGAGCATACATTTCAATGTGTTTCACATTTCACTCTCCCTTCACAATTTACTCTCCCTTGCTCTCAGAAAGCGCCCACTGGTACATGTGTTGGTTTTTTGTCGCTTTTGGGTTTGTATTTGTTTGCACCCAAACATATAATTTTTTTGGCACTGATTGCAAATAAATATATGTTTGGGATATATTTTAGTGAGTTGTTTTTTCCTCCGCGAACCAGCTGCCTCTTTCAATTTCTTGTGTAAATTGAAATCATTGTGAAAGTTTTCTAATTTCTCGATCTCCTGGCATTGGCTATTAATATGTCTGATTTTGCAGCTCGAATTTTTATTTGAATCTCCCTGTTTATTTCCCAATACATATTCATAATTCGAATTTTTGTATTGACGTCTTTCGCTAAGGAGTTCTTGTATTTCATTTGTCATCCAGTCTTTGTTTTTTGATCTTTTATAATTTCCCAGTTTGTTTTCTCCTATGACTTGAAGAGTATTTTTTTCTTCGTCCCAAATATGTTCCACATCATTCCTATGAACGCTGTTCAATTCTAAGTTTATAAGGCCTCTTATGTTTGACTTAATAGCTGGGTCGTCAAGTTTTCCAATGTCAAGTTTACGGTGTTGTTTTTTCTTCACTGGAGCTCTGGTGATCTGATGGTACATCTGCTCCCGGATATGTTGATGTTTTTGCAATTGAATTAGCGTAACGTTTATTGACAATAATAAAGTCAATTTGGTTTCTTATTATATTTCCATTTCTGTCTTGGGGAGATTTCCAGGTGTAGAGTCTTCAGGTGGTAAGCAAAACAGGGTATTTGTTATTTTCATTTTATATTCCTGACATAATTGGATTAATCTGTCGCCTCTCTCATTTCTTTCTCTTACCCATAATGTCCAGTAACACCTACCACTACTTCTCGTCCTACCTTTGCGTTAAAGTCGCCTTGTATAATGGTTATCTCATGCCGTTTTGTTAGTTGTAGCAATTCTTCGATTTCATCGTAAAATGATTCGACTTTTTCGTCCGACGTTGGAGCGTAAACTTCAATAACATTGATTGTAGTTGGCTTGGCATCAATTCTTATAATCATGGTTCTGTCTGATTTTGGTACAAATCCTGTAACATATTTAGCTATACGGTCTGTTAGAATTATTCCAACCCCATTCCTATGGGTTTTGTTGAGATTGCCTGAGTAAAACATTTTCGAGTTTTGCAATATAAATTCTCCACAATCTGGCCACCGCGTTTCCCATATTCTAAGTATATCAATTTGGAGTCTGTTCATTTCAATTAAGGTATTAGCTAGTTTTCAGGCTTCGTAAAGACTCCGTGCATTCCATGTACCAAAATTAAGTTTTGTTTTTGTTTTACCTCCGGGGATTCTTAGAACACTTGTATTGCCGGAGATTAGGAACCCTGTATTTTGATTTGTATTCATAATTGTATGGTTTTCCAGAGAGATTACTTCAGTGGTTTCCTGTTGCCTTCTGAGGTGTTTAGAATTTTCCTTTTCTATATCCAGCCGCGCCTCCTTGAGTTCAGACGCTGTTTGTGGCCGCTCTATATCAGACAGACGCCGCATTGTTGTGATCAGTTCATCCGCCACAGTTGCATATAGCGTTCATCCTCGACCTTACCTGCCTGAGTGGCCGGCATCGCTCTTAGGATCTTCACGCTTACTAGATCTCCCCATCGCGCTTGAGATTACAATCCCTGCAAAATGCCTTGCAAGAAGAATGGGGAAAAATCAGATTTCTTGCACCGAAAATTTAGTTAAATCTATGTCAACAAGTAAAAAAGTATCAGTCGGCTTGGCCGACAGAGATATACCCTCAGCCTGTGTATATTGAAACAATTTTTTCCCAAAAAAACGCATGTATTTAGGGAATTTTGGGCGTTTGAACTGACAAAATGTTGATTAGGATTAGAGATCAAAAGTTTTGCGGAGGAGATACTAAAAAGAATGGATCTCCAGCCACTACATATGGTACCATAGGGGTTTTTTACAACTTCAGGGATGTTTGCTCAAGAAGTATGGACTTGCCCCTGAAACAACTTTTACCATCGCAATTGAGGCAGCGAATGCAAGTTGCTTCAACAAAAATCAAAGTGATTCGAAAGCAGGTCTTAAAGTGAACATGTATCCGAAATTTTGTGTGGGAGGTACCGGATGGAGTGGACAAATATAGTCCATATTTGAACCTGATCTATATCTGGTAGATATATTAGGATGTGTAAAGTATGGACCAATTCGGCCACTCTCTTCAAGAGTTATCGTACGCACAATTTTTCCGAACATTTTTGAACTTTTGTGGGGGAGGTACCTGAAGGAGTGGACCGATATGGCTTATCTTCGAACTTAATCTATGTTTGGACAAAATATTACTAAGACCAAACTTTGGACCGAATCGGCAGACCTGTTCGAGAGTTATTTTGCCCTCCAACCTCCTCACACGGTGTCATAGGGGTTTTTTGCAACTTTCAGGCTATTTTCTCAGGAAGTATGGACTTGCCCCTGATGAAACTTATACCGTCGTATGGAGGGCAGTGAATACAAGTTGCTAAAGCAAAAATCAAAGCGATTCGAGAGATGGTCCTAAACTGAACTTTTCCAAATTTTTGTGTGGGAGGTACCCGACGGAGTGGACCAATTGAGTCCATATTAAAACCTGATCTAAGTCTGGTACACGCTCCACGATGGGCAAAGTATGGACCATATCGGTTACTCCCTTCAAGAGTTATCGTGCGCACAAATTTTCCGAACATTTTCGAACTTTTGTGGGGGAGGTACCGGAAGGAGTGGACCGATATAGCTCATCTTCGAACTTAAACTAAGTTTGGGCAAAATATTACGAAAGCCAAAATTTGAACCGAATCGGTTCATCCGTTCGAGAGTTATCGTGCGCTCCAGCCAGCCAGACAGACAGACAGACAGACGGACGGACATTGCTCAATCGACTCCAAATTGTCTGAAACACATTTCGTCCAAACATACTTGGGGTCTAAAACCATTATTTCGATGAGGCACATTTTGCCCGTATGAAAGTGTATATACCCTTCATAGCCTAAAGGCTGAGGGTATAAAAAGGCTAAAAGCTGTAAAGGATAACAAAGGATATCACACCAAATACTAAACAGCTAAGAAATCATTTTTGTAAAATATACATTTTAGTGTGGATACTTTCCACTGCGAGGTAGAAATCGTTGTTGTTAAAAATGTTTTATTTTTTATCTAAATTTACTTGAATTTTGTTATTTTATTTTTTTAGTTTTAAGTTACGACACTAATGTAAAAATATAAAAAAACAACAAAAACATTTTCATTAATTTACTTTTAGCAATCACAGTTTTCATAAATATGCCTCCACAAAAAATAGTTCGTTTAAAGATCAGGTTTGAATGTGGAAGCTCCTTCAAGTACCTCCCACAAAAATTATTAAAAATTTTTCTCACAAGTGCAGTTTAAGGATATGATAGTTTTTCAAATTTTTGCAAAAAGTGGTGTGGCTGAGGTCAATGTCGGCAACGCTGACTGATACTTTTTAACATGTTTAACATTTGGGTTCCACAAGATCTTCAATTGAAAGACAACATTAATTTTACCTCCATCCCATTATGGAGCGTATACAACAGCAATAGAAATTATGACCAGTTTTTTATTGGACCATGAAATTTATCGCCATATATGCACACCAACCAGTACATACTTTTAGGCAAATTGGCTCCTTGGGAAAGCAGAACATCCTTTGTGCAATAAAAAATTAATACATAAATATATCACTATCTACACAGAAATCAGCAATATTGGTTCATCTCCATAAAAAACATCTACACAGTAAAAAACGAAGAGCCTTTTCCAAGTACTGACTGAAATCATCAGCAAAAAACAACGGAGATAATGCCAAAAAAAACTAACATTATTTTTATTATTATTACACGCACCCACACACACACATACATAGAACCATTACAATTTCAGTAAAAAAAGAAACGCATAAAAAACTCACAAAACATAGCCATGAAAAATAGATGTAAATGGACGGTTACTGGACGCCGCCGATGTGAGCATTCATTACTTCTTTACGCTAATAATTCAACATGTAGCAGAAACATGATGAGGCAAATGATGATGCCACCCGCCGCCGCCACCGGCCAACCACCCCTCGCCTAGTGGCAAACGGCCAAAATGCTTAGCACTGGATAATGGAATTAGAATGAAATTGATTTTAAATGTTAATTTTATGGAAATCGCCGTGAGCGGAATGAGGAAAATTGCAAAAAAAACTAAATTAAAGGTTTTATGGGTTTGTTTGTTTTTTCTTTTTGTGTCGACCAGTTATTGGCCCAGCTAGGATTTATAGTCCTATCGGTTACATGGTCAGCAGAATTCGGTTTTATGATAATCGTTACTTTTTTAGGGTTTAAATGGTAATGGTCGGCCATTGCTTTAATTGAACATTATTTTTTGGCTATTTGGTTGTTTTTATTATTGATAAAATTGGAGTAATGAATTCAATAATTTTGATATTGAATTTCTAATCTGTGATATTGAGTGAAGGGAAAAAAGCCTACTAAATGAAGCACATAAAAAGTATTTTGTGGGCGATTTTTTCATTTGACTGACTTATTGAAGTTTATAGCTGTGAGAGACTCTCAAAACTATTATAAATATTTTTAAAGTTCCCGATAGCCAATAAAAGATATCTGCAAAATATCAAGATTTTGTGCGGGTTCTTAAAACATATTTTTAACAAATTCACGCTTGTTGCTGTAAGGGTCCTTGAAAAATATTGTTTAAAAAATTCACGCTTGTTGCTGTAAGGTCCTTGAAAAATATTGTTTAAAAAATCCACGCTTAGGGCTTTAAGCATCCTTGCTCATTAGTGTCCTTGAAAAATATTGTTTAAAAAATCCACGCTTAGGGCTTTAAGCATCCTTGCTCATTAGTGTCCTTGAAAAATATTGTTTAAAAAATCCACGCTTAGGGCTTTAAGCATCCTTGCTCATTAGTGTCCTTGAAAAATATTGTTTAAAAAATCCACGCTTAGGGCTTTGATCATCCTTGCTCATTAGTGTCCTTGAAAAATATTGTTTAAAAAATCCACGCTTAGGCTTTGATCATCCTTGCTCATTAGTGTCCTTGAAAAATATTGTTTAAAAAATCCACGCTTAGGGCTTTGATCATCCTTGCTCATTAGTGTCCTTGAAAAATATTGTTTAAAAAATCCACGCTTAGGGCTTTGATCATCCTTGCTCATTAGTGTCCTTGAAAAATATTGTTTAAAAAATCCACGCTTAGGGCTTTGATCATCCTTGCTCATTAGTGTCCTTGAAAAATATTTTTTTTTAAAAATCCACGCTTAGGGTTTTTATCATCCTTGCTCATTAGTGTCCTTGAAAAATATTTTTAAGAAATCCACGCTTAGGGCTTTGATCATCCTTGCTCATTAGTGTCCTTGAAAAATATTTTTATAAAAATCCACGCTTAGGGCTTTGATCATCCTTGCTCATTAGTGTCCTTGAAAAATATTTTTTAAAAAATCCACGCTCACGCTGATAGTCCTTGAAAAGTCTTGTTTAAAAAATCCACGCTCATGGCTGTGATAGTCCTTGAAAAGTCTTGTTTAAAAAATCCACGCTCATGGCTGTGATAGTCCTTGAAAAGTCTTGTTTAAAAAATCCACGCTCATGGCTGTGATAGTCCTTGAAAAGTCTTGTTTAAAAAATCCACGCTCATGGCTGTGATAGTCCTTGAAAAGTCTTGTTTAAAAAATCCACGCTCATGGCTGTGATAGTCCTTGAAAAGTCTTGTTTAAAAAATCCACGCTCATGGCTGTGATATTCCTCGAAAAAGTCTTGTTTAAAAAATCTACGCTCATGGCTGCGATAGCCCTTGAAAAAGTCTTGTTTAAAAAATCCACGCTCATGGCTGTGATAGTCCTTGAAAAGTCTTGTTTAAAAAATCCACGCTCATGGCTGTGATAGTCCTTGAAAAGTCTTGTTTAAAAAATCCACGCTCATGGCTGTGATAGTCCTTGAAAAGTCTTGTTTAAAAAATCCACGCTCATGGCTGTGATAGTCCTTGAAAAGTCTTGTTTAAAAAATCCACGCTCATGGCTGTGATAGTCCTTGAAAAGTCTTGTTTAAAAAATCCACGCTCATGGCTGTGATAGTCCTTGAAAAGTCTTGTTTAAAAAATCCACGCTCATGGCTGTGATAGTCCTTGAAAAGTCTTGTTTAAAAAATCCACGCTCATGGCTGTGATAGTCCTTGAAAAGTCTTGTTTAAAAAATCCACGCTCATGGCTGTGATAGTCCTTGAAAAGTCTTGTTTAAAAAATCCACGCTCATGGCTGTGATAGTCCTTGAAAATTCTTGTTTAAAAAATCCACGCTCATGGCTGTGATAGTCCTTGAAAAAGTCTTGTTAAAAAAATCCACGCTCATGGCTGTGATAGTCATTGAAAAGTCTTGTTTAAAAAATCCACGCTCATGGCTGTGATATTCCTCGAAAAAGTCTTGTTTAAAAAATCCACGCTCATGGCTGTGATATTCCTCGAAAAAGTCTTGTTAAAAAAATCCACGCTCATGGCTGTGATAGCCCTTGAAAAAGTCTTGTTTAAAAAATCCACAGCCATGAGCTTTGATGGTACTTGAAAAAGTCTTGTTTAAAAAATTCACGCTCATGGCTGTGATAGTCCTTGAAAAAGTCTTATTTAAAAAATCCACGCTCATGGCTGTGATAGTCCTTGAAAAAGTCTTGTTTAAAAAATCCACGCTCATGGCTGTGATAGTCCTTGAAAAATCTTGTTTAAAAAATCCACGCTCATGGCTGTGATAGTCCTTGAAAAAGTCTTATTTAAAAAAATCCACGCTCATGGCTGTGATAGTCCTTGAAAAAGTCTTGTTTAAAAAATCCACGCTCATGGCTGTGATAGTCCTTGAAAAAGTCTTGTTTAAAAAATCCACGCTCATGGCTGTGATAGTCCTTAAAAAAGTCTTATTTAAAAAATCCACCCTCATGGCTGTGACAGTCCTTGAAAAAGTCTTGTTTCAAAAATCCACGCTCATGGCTGTGATAGTCCTTGAAAAAGTCTTGTTTAAAAAATCCACGCTCATGGCTGTGATAGTCCTTGAAAAGTCTTGTTTAAAAAATCCACGCTCATGGCTGTGATATTCATCGAAAAAGTCTTGTTAAAAAAATCCACGCTCATGGCTGTGACAGCCCTTGAAAAAGTCTTGTTTAAAAAATCCACAGCCATGAGCTTTGATGGTACTTGAAAAAGTCTTGTTTAAAAAATCCACGCTCATGGCTGTGATAGTCCTTGAAAAAGTCTTGTTTAAAAAATCCACGCTCATGGCTGTGATAGTCCTTGAAAAGTCTTGTTTAAAAAATCCACGCTCATGGCTGTGATATTCCTCGAAAAAGTTTTGTTTAAAAAATCCACGCTCATGGCTGTGATGATCCTTGAAAAAGTTTTGTTTAAAAAATCCACGCTCATGGCTGTGATGATCCTTGAAAAAGTTTTGTTTAAAAAATCCACGCTCATGGCTGTGATGATCCTTGAAAAAGTTTTGTTTAAAAAATCCACGCTCATGGCTGTGATGATCCTTGAAAAAGTTTTGTTTAAAAAATCCACGCTCATGGCTGTGATGATCCTTGAAAAAGTTTTGTTTAAAAAATCCACGCTCATGGCTGTGATGATCCTTGAAAAAGTTTTGTTTAAAAAATCCACGCTCATGGCTGTGATGATCCTTGAAAAAGTTTTGTTTAAAAAATCCACGCTCATGGCTGTGATGATCCTTGAAAAAGTTTTGTTTAAAAAATCCACGCTCATGGCTGTGATGATCCTTGAAAAAGTTTTGTTTAAAAAATCCACGCTCATGGCTGTGATGATCCTTGAAAAAGTTTTGTTTAAAAAATCCACGCTCATGGCTGTGATGATCCTTGAAAAAGTTTTGTTTAAAAAATCCACGCTCATGGCTGTGATGATCCTTGAAAAAGTTTTGTTTAAAAAATCCACGCTCATGGCTGTGATGATCCTTGAAAAAGTTTTGTTTAAAAAATCCACGCTCATGGCTGTGATGATCCTTGAAAAAGTTTTGTTTAAAAAATCCACGCTCATGGCTGTGATGATCCTTGAAAAAGTTTTGTTTAAAAAATCCACGCTCATGGCTGTGATGATCCTTGAAAAAGTTTTGTTTAAAAAATCCACGCTCATGGCTGTGATGATCCTTGAAAAAGTTTTGTTTAAAAAATCCACGCTCATGGCTGTGATGATCCTTGAAAAAGTTTTGTTTAAAAAATCCACGCTCATGGCTGTGATGATCCTTGAAAAAGTTTTGTTTAAAAAATCCACGCTCATGGCTGTGATGATCCTTGAAAAAGTTTTGTTTAAAAAATCCACGCTCATGGCTGTGATGATCCTTGAAAAAGTTTTGTTTAAAAAATCCACGCTCATGGCTGTGATGATCCTTGAAAAAGTTTTGTTTAAAAAATCCACGCTCATGGCTGTGATGATCCTTGAAAAAGTTTTGTTTAAAAAATCCACGCTCATGGCTGTGATGATCCTTGAAAAAGTTTTGTTTAAAAAATCCACGCTCATGGCTGTGATGATCCTTGAAAAAGTTTTGTTTAAAAAATCCACGCTCATGGCTGTGATGATCCTTGAAAAAGTTTTGTTTAAAAAATCCACGCTCATGGCTGTGATGATCCTTGAAAAAGTCTTGTTTAAAAACTCCACACTCATGGCTGTGCTGGTCCTTGAAAAAGTCTTGTTTAAAAAATCCACGCTCATGGCTGTGCTGGTCCTTGAAAAAGTCTTGTTTAAAAATCGATGCTCATGTCTTGTTTAAAAAATATGGAAGCATCCTTGAAAAAATTTTGTTTAAAAAATCGATGCTCATGTCTTGTTTAAAAAATATGGAAGCATCCTTGAAAAAATTTTGTTTAAAAAATCGATGCTCATGTCTTGTTTAAAAAATATCGACGAAGGTCCTTGAAAAAGTCTTGTTTAAAAATCGACGCTCATGACAGCGATGGTCCTTGAAAAGTCTTGTTTAAAAATCGACGCTCATTACTGCGATGGTCCTTGAAAAAATCTTGTTTAAAAAATCCACGCTCATGGCTGCGATGATCCTTGAAAAAGTCTTGTTTAAAAAATCCATGATCATGGCTGTGATGATCCTTGAAAAAGTCTTGTTTAAAAAAATCCACGCTCATGGCTGTGATGATCCTTGAAAAAGTCTTGTTTAAAAAATCCACGCTCATGGCTGTGATGATCCTTAAAAAAGTCTTGTTTAAAAAATCCACGTTCATGGCTGTGATGATCCTTGAAAAAGTCTTGTTTAAAAAATCCAGGCTTATGGCTGTGATGATCCTTGAAAAAGTCTTTTTTAAAAAATCCAGGCTTATGGCTGTGATGATCCTTGAAAAAGTCTTGGTTAAAAAATCCAGGCTTTTGGCTTGATAATCCTTGAAAAAGTCTTGTTAAAAAATCCACGCTCATGGCCGTGATGATCCTTGAACAAGTCTTGTTTAAAAAATCCACGCTCATGGCCGTGATGATCCTTGAAAAAGTCTTGTTTAAAAAATCCACGCTCATAGCTGTGATGATCCTTGAAAAAGTCTTGTTTAAAAAATCCACGCTCATGGCTGTGATGATCCTTGAAAAAGTCTTGTTTAAAAAATCCACGCTCATGGCTGTGATGATCCTTGAAAAAGTCTTGTTTAAAAAATTTACGCTCATGGCTGTGATGATCCTTGAAAAAGTCTTGTTTAAAAAATCCACGCTCATGTCTGTGATGATCCTTGAAAAAGTCTTGTTTAAAATATCCGTGCCGATTGCTGTGATGGTCCTTGAAAAAGTCTTGTTTAAGAAATCCACGCTCATGGTTGTGATGATTCTTGAAAAAGTCTTGTTTAAAACATCCACGCTCATGGACGTGATGATCCTTGAAAAAGTTTTGTTTAAAAAATCCACGCTCATGGCTGTGATGATCCTTGAAAAAGTTTTGTTTAAAAAATCCACGCTCATGGCTGTGATGATCCTTGAAAAAGTTTTGTTTAAAAAATCCACGCTCATGGCTGTGATGATCCTTGAAAAAGTTTTGTTTAAAAAATCCACGCTCATGGCTGTGATGATCCTTGAAAAAGTTTTGTTTAAAAAATCCACGCTCATGGCTGTGATGATCCTTGAAAAAGTTTTGTTTAAAAAATCCACGCTCATGGCTGTGATGATCCTTGAAAAAGTTTTGTTTAAAAAATCCACGCTCATGGCTGTGATGATCCTTGAAAAAGTTTTGTTTAAAAAATCCACGCTCATGGCTGTGATGATCCTTGAAAAAGTTTTGTTTAAAAAATCCACGCTCATGGCTGTGATGATCCTTGAAAAAGTCTTGTTTAAAAACTCCACACTCATGGCTGTGCTGGTCCTTGAAAAAGTCTTGTTTAAAAAATCCACGCTCATGGCTGTGCTGGTCCTTGAAAAAGTCTTGTTTAAAAATCGATGCTCATGTCTTGTTTAAAAAATATGGAAGCATCCTTGAAAAAATTTTGTTTAAAAAATCGATGCTCATGTCTTGTTTAAAAAATATGGAAGCATCCTTGAAAAAATTTTGTTTAAAAAATCGATGCTCATGTCTTGTTTAAAAAATATCGACGAAGGTCCTTGAAAAAGTCTTGTTTAAAAATCGACGCTCATGACAGCGATGGTCCTTGAAAAAGTCTTGTTTAAAAATCGACGCTCATTACTGCGATGGTCCTTGAAAAAATCTTGTTTAAAAAATCCACGCTCATGGCTGCGATGATCCTTGAAAAAGTCTTGTTTAAAAAATCCACGTTCATGGCTGTGATGATCCTTGAAAAAGTCTTGTTTAAAAAAATCCACGCTCATGGCTGTGATGATCCTTGAAAAAGTCTTGTTTAAAAAATCCACGCTCATGGCTGTGATGATCCTTAAAAAAGTCTTGTTTAAAAAATCCACGTTCATGGCTGTGATGATCCTTGAAAAAGTCTTGTTTAAAAAATCCAGGCTTATGGCTGTGATGATCCTTGAAAAAGTCTTTTTTAAAAAATCCAGGCTTATGGCTGTGATGATCCTTGAAAAAGTCTTGGTTAAAAAATCCAGGCTTTTGGCTTGATAATCCTTGAAAAAGTCTTGTTAAAAAATCCAAGCTCATGGCCGTGATGATCCTTGAACAAGTCTTGTTTAAAAAATCCACGCTCATGGCCGTGATGATCCTTGAAAAAGTCTTGTTTAAAAAATCCACGCTCATAGCTGTGATGATCCTTGAAAAAGTCTTGTTTAAAAAATCCACGCTCATGGCTGTGATGATCCTTGAAAAAGTCTTGTTTAAAAAATCCACGCTCATGGCTGTGATGATCCTTGAAAAAGTCTTGTTTAAAAAATTTACGCTCATAGCTGTGATGATCCTTGAAAAAGTCTTGTTTAAAAAATCCACGCTCATGTCTGTGATGATCCTTGAAAAAGTCTTGTTTAAAATATCCGTGCCGATTGCTGTGATGGTCCTTGAAAAAGTCTTGTTTAAGAAATCCACGCTCATGGTTGTGATGATTCTTGAAAAAGTCTTGTTTAAAACATCCACGCTCATGGACGTGAGGGTCCTTGAAAAGTCTGGTTTAAAAAATCCACCCTCATGCCTGTGATGATCCTTGAAAAAGTCTGGTTTAAAAAATTCACGCTCATGGCTCTGATGGTCCTTGAAAAAGTCTTGTTTAAAAAATCTACCCTCGTGGCTGTGATGATCCTTGAAAGAGTTTTGTTAAAAAAATCCACGCTCATGACTGTGATGATCCTTGAAAAAGTCTTGATTAAAAAATCCTCGCTCATGGCTGTAATGATCCTTGAAAAAGTTTTGTTTAAAAAATCCACGCTCATGATTGTGATGATCCTTGAAAAAGTCTTGTTTAAAAAATCCTCGTTCGTGGCAGTGATGATCCTTGAAAAAGTTTTGTTTAAAAATTCCACGGTCATGGCTGTGACGATCCTTGAAAAAGTCTTCGTTAAAAAATCCACGCTCATGACTGTGATGATCCTTGAAAAAGTCTTGTTTAAAAAATCCACACTCATGGCTTTGATTGTCCTTAAAAAAATCTTGTGAAAAAATCCAGGCTCATGGCTATGATGATCCTTGAAAAAGTCTTGTTTAAAAAATCCGCGCTCATGGCTGTGGTGGCCCTTGAAAAAGGCTTGATCAAAAAAATCCACGTTCATGACACACAGCAAGAAAAAATAAATAAAAATTGCGTATGTATTCTAAAATCTACACACATGCAAATAACGTATAAGAGACCTTTGATTGGATATATAAAAACACACGTTTCTTTGCACATTTTACGATTGTATGCTAAGTATTTCGGCATGCATACATAAATATAATAAAAACATAAAAAAAACGAAAGGTCCTTGAAAGGCAACCACTCTTGGGGTGGAAAACCGAAATGTTAGCCCCAAAACAAAAATATCTAATAACAAAAGCCTCAGTTTGATAAAAAAAAATGTACCCGAACCCACCCTTGTATTAGATTTGTAATGACCATAAAACAAGTACATCCATTCACAAGCAGGACGATGGTTATATGAGTGACTTGTAGTGACGACTGGCGATTTTCTTTTGTTACTGGTACTGAATTTACGATCATTCACCATCATCGTCATCATCATCGATGCTAAACAAATGTGTCTGTCTTTTGGGGAAGTTTTGTATGCTAAAAAAGAGAAGATGTTTTGGAATGAAAGTCATAATTTCTATACAAGGCACAGTGCTTGGCAGTAGAAAATTTCATAACATTTTTCCTCATTTTCTACCACTACCACTGCACAACACTAAGGAAATAACTGATTTTGGAGGTGCGAGATTTGCAAAGATAGATGTGAAATAAAATAGGGGATAGTAAGTACTCTTCCTTACCTTTCAGAACTTGGATTTTTGGCCTCGGAACTCAAGGAAGTCTTGCCTACCATTTAGCTAGTTAACAATCCAACATTTAACATCTATAGGAAATGTGGAGTACATGATGGCAGAAATAAGTATCGAATGGCCGACCGTGTTAAGCAGGACAAATGCTGCCACAGTGGTCCCTTCGGTTGGTCGCTAATTTAGCCCATTCACTATCATTGTGGTTATAGCTTGTAAAGCTATGAAATCCCTTGAAACCATGTTGATGTGAAGCAAGGTGGACATTATGGTTATGACTTTTTTAATTTTTTTTCTCAAAAATGATTTCCTGTAGTGAGAATAAATGAACTTTTGTCTATTAATGACTAAAATACATTTTATTCCATTTAAAAATTGAAAGAGCTTCCTCACAAAGCACTCTAAACTTTTATGATATATGAAATGAAGTTATGTATATATAATATAAAGTGATATATATGTAAAAATATAACGTTTATCGTTATATTAACATTATTTAGAATCGAAGGGTTATGTCATTTTGGTTATGTCGTGTGCCCATATACCTTGTTTTCAGTTAAATATCTGCTTACAGTGACTTCAAAAAATTGTCAAAAATTTTTGTGCGGAAGCTTTTTTAATCGAATCACTTTATAATTAAGATTTTATATAATCTCAGGTGAAAACTCATCAACATATGTATAATACAGGGATACGAGGTTGTAAAAAAGTCATAACATTAGTGGACATATTGTTCAAGGAATGGAAGCAATAGGGATCTGTCTTCACCCCTGCTACCGGCAAATTGGGAAATTGATAGCAACATGACTTTTGTCAAGTACCTCAATATTTACAAGTAACTCATCTTTTATCACATTACCACGTATTTGGACTGTTATGGAATTCCTCAATGATGGAAGCGAAGTCGAGTTAATCTATATATGGTTTACAACAAAAACATGGCGTGCAATCGGTCAAGGACAATTCTATTATCGTCTTGAACCAAATGGACTATAGTAGGGTGATAACTTAATAGTCCTCATTTCAATATCATCGGAATGAATTGAGAATAGATATGACGTTCCACTGTATAATGACTTCAAGGCCACTTCCATGCTTCTCCATCTCTCCTGATGATGTTATAGTTCGGAAGGCAGTTGTTAGGATGTTTTTGTTATGCAGAATATTGGAATTATCGGTGAACTTATTGCTTAAACGATTACAATTTAATCCATGATTTGGAATGGTGCAAAGGGACCTCCAACCCGCAATGGCGCGGCTGCCATTGTTGAGACAGATGGATGCATTGCGTACTAAATTTGGATGACTATGGGGATTGCTAGTTGCATTACTAACATGAACACATGTAGGTCTACTACCGGATATAGAATTAGATGGAATGCCAGCCGTAGTACCAAGGGAAGGACTAGTTGTTGTTCTGGTTCGGATTGCCCTGAGTCCAGATATAAAAACATGAACATACTGCGTCCAAAATCAATCAGTAGTCAGCGTGTCGTGAGGTAGTAATCCACATACATACAAGGCATGACTTTGGTATCGTGTTTTGAATTCCAATATGAATTGAGGTGGCTGCACTGCCCGGATCTTAATTGGGCTAAAACAAAACGCACGGTGCACCTGAACCAACTTTTGCAGATTCTGAAACTGCAATGTTCATAGAATATAAAATAAAAATAATCGACATATCGATTTTTAAATAAATCGCCGTCATAGTTCACGTCAGGTTTTCACGATTTTACTTGTGTTGTAAAATTCTCTACAAGATTGACCTTTATGACATTTTCCTAGGTTTTAATATTTTTGAGATATTGAAGTTCAAATTGGGACAATTGGAACAATCTCCTGACGTGGAGGAAGTCTATCTACAAGATTATGTGAGGGATGCTTATGGCGATAATATCTACCCAGGTTTGAATATTATTTCACTGCGTAGCGCTAAGATTTGCATATCACACTGGCGTCGCATAGCTTACCACAAACTAGCCTACTGCCTTTAAAGGGGTTAAGAAGGTTTTTTTTTGTCAGTCCACCAAGTGCTGCCGGGCAGCGACTTAGGGCCCATGTTCCTACTTCTGATCTTACCGCAAATAATAGTGGCTTTCGCGGAAGACTTAAACATATGAGAAGTTGACGCTTGTAATCTTAACACCATCGCTCAAAATGTTCAGAGGGAGCATCATTTCAGCTGTTCAGCGGTGGCTATTTTCATATTCCTCACATTGTAGAACAGTACTAAGTAAGCTATGTAGATATTTAACCTATATCATACATATATGTCATTGACGAAAGGACCCCGCGCCATGATCGTTCAAAAATCTCCAGAGGGTGTAGAATTTCACAAAGACAGAGGTTAAATAGTTCCGGAAGTAGCACCCCACGTTGATGAACTCCTTGTTTTACTCTACGGGTCTTCGGCTTAGTGGGTGCCACCGTAGTGCAATGGTAAGCACGGCGTGCCTTCCGCTCTATATGCCCGGGTTCGATCCCAGGCAAAAACATCATACTTTCCGCATTCCTGAGTATTCTAGTCATGTGAATTCTCTCTATAAGTGGTATCCTAAGACATGTGAGAGGTTTCTCGTGTCCCTTCGGGGATGTGTATGGGAATGTATGTATGTATGCACATTAGGACAGCCCAAAAAATTAAAAAAAAGGTTTTTGAAAGTCTTACCCCCTAAATTTTTTCCATTTGATCCAAAAACCTTACTTATGAAATTTAATGGCGATCGGTTAACGTTAACGCGTGCCACCAAAGCTATCTTTGTTTCCATAGCTTGTTTCCATAATTTGTATGGGGTCAAAGGTGCATTTTCACGAAAATTATCTAAAAGCCAACCGATGAAAAAACTGTACCAGTTCATTGCTGTGGCTAAAAATTGTTTCTTCAAAAAATGTATGATGATCGGTTAACGATAACACGTGTCACCCAACCAATCTTTACTTTGTCGTTTTTTGGGCCGCCCCAATGTAAATATGTCTTCGGCATAGTATTTCTGAATTCCAGAAACGACTGGTGTCCACACATGTAGTTATTGAACTTTCATACACGGCTTGAGAAAGGTCTCTCTTTGTCCACGAAAAGCTTGGGATGCTTCACGGATATCATGACTATTCGGCTGCACTGTCAGTTTTGGTTCAGTCCTCGATGAATTGAGTGGATATGCTGTTGTGGTACTGTGAACTTTACGACTTCCTTACTGATGTTGGCAAAACTGGGAAACAGCCTCTCATCATGGAGAGGAGTACTGCCTTCAGAATCCTCGAGAGAAATCGGCCTGTATGATTCTCTTCTGCTGGTATCCCTGCATCGTAGGAGTAGTCGTCTAGAAGCCACGATACTGGCAACATGGGAGAAATCAGCCTGTACGATTATCCTCTGCTGGCATCCATGGCATGCTCAAATACTCATTGAGTTTCCGTGTGAACTAACGGTTTTGAAAGATTTCTCGTTTCGGATGATGGATGGATCGTTCATTGTAAATTGTGGTGGTTCCTGCTCGGCTAAGGTACGTATCAAAGTTTTCTTAGTCCTTTCACTCTCCTCGAATCTGTCACTGTCACGTCGTTGAAAGTAACATCCGTTCTATCATTTTTCTTTCCCGGATTTGAGTGATATATACAAATTTTCTCAATCCTATACCAATGTTGCATTGCTTAAGGTTGTCTTGCCTCATTTCCTCTGGATTTCACCTATTAACATGTTGACTTCAGAAGTATGTCATCCAACTCTTGTAGCTTCATGGTCCATCGGATATTAAATTCCTAAGTTATCACACTCATCTGTAATTTTAGTTCATGTCGGATGGGTTTTTTTATACCCTCCATCATAACATGGAGGGTATAATTTAATTTGTCATTCGTTTGCAAAACATCGAAATATTCTTCGGAGACCCTATCTACTATACTTATAAAAGAGTTAAGTAATGATGACACACTGATTAACTGACTGATAATCAACGCCCAGACCAAATCTTGAAATTTTGGGTGAGGGTCACTCTTGGTGATAAGGCTGGGTTTTTGGAAATTCGTCCTAGAAGGTTACGAAAAGTACTTAAAGGTACTAAATAGGGTGCCCTTTGCAATAGGTAAACGGAAAGAGCTAGAATTCCGACATTTGGAACGAGGGTCACTGATGGAGATTTAGAAAGATGTACCAATGGGTTTTTGGAAATTCTAACTAGAAGCGAACGAAAAGTACTAAAAGTTACTAAATTTAGTACCAATTGTATTTATTGAATGGATATACATAGCTAGAATTGAAATTTGGTAAGGAAATCAAGGTTGCGAAATAGTGTTGATATGAAGGAATGGTTGTGGAAATTCGTACTTATGTGTACGAAAGGTATTAAATTTAATACAACTTGGATTTGGGTGAACGGATAGACTTGAAATTCTGAAATTTTGGGTTTAAGATTACTGTTGGAGTATTGGACTGATATATGTAGGTAGTTTTGGAAATCGTACTAAATTTAGTACAACTTGGATTTGGGTGAACGGATAGACTTGAAATTCTGAAATTTGAAATTAGGATTACTTTCGCAATATAAGATTGACATATGAAGGTAGTTTTGGAAATTCGTACTTATGTGTGCGAAAATGACTAACTGGTACTAAATTTAGTACAACTTGGATTTGTGTGAACGGATAGAGCTAGAAACCTGAAAATTTAAATTAAGATTATTGTTGGAGTGTAGGAGTGAAATATGGTGGTAGTTTTGGAAATCCGTACTTATGTGTACGGAAAATAAAATTTGGGTGAAGAGTTAAAATCCTGAAATTTGGAATTAAGATACTTTTGGAATATTGGAATTACATATGGAAGTAGTTTTGAAGATTCGTACTTATGTGTACGAAAATTACTAAATGGTTCTATTTATCTATTTGGTACAATTTGGGTTTACGGATAGAGATGAAATCCTGAAATTTGGAATAAGGATTATTGTTGGAGTGTATGATTGAGATAGTTTTGGAAATTCGTACTTATGTGAACGAAAAGTGCTAAATGGTACTAAATTTGGTACAATTGGGATTTGGGTGAACGGTTGGAGATGGAATCTTGAAATTTGTATTTAAGATTACTGTTGGAGTGTAGGATTAACGCAGTTTCGGAAATTAGTACTTATGTATCCAAAAAGTACAAAATGGTACACAATTGTGTACAATTTGGATTCGGATTAACCGTTTTGAAGATTTTAGCTAAAATTTTTGACCGAATTGTCAACATAGGTCCATGTTTTGGTATAGCCATATTTTCGGTATTTTGAGGATTTAGCTGCAATAGTTGTCAACCAAAAATCGTCAATATAGGTCCATATTTTGGTATAGCACCCATATAACGGTACCTCCGATGTTCTGTTTTTGAGGGTTTTTATTTATTTTTTTAACCGAACTACCTGTACTTAGACAGTTGAAGTTCCTAGTGGTCACAAAATATCTCCAACATATAACGGTACCTCCCGATTTTGAGTGTTTTGAGGATTCTAGCCACATTTTTTGACCGAACTACCTGTAATTTTGTCATATGAGGTTCTCAGTAGTCACAAAATTTCTCCAACAAAAATTATCAACATAGGTTCAACTTTTTGTATAGCGCGCCCATATAACAGTCCTTCCGATTTTCGCTATTTTGAAGAATTAAGCTAAAATTTTTAACCGAACTATCTGTAATTAGACAGTTGAAGTTTCTAGTGGTCACAAAATATCTCCACCAAAAATTGTGAACATAGGTTCACGGTTTGGTATAGGATTCATATAGGGGTACGGCTACAATTTGTGACCAAACTACCTTATTTTAACACTAGAGGTACCCAGTGGTCACAAAATATGTCCACCAAAAATTTTCAACATAGGTATAACGGTACCTCCACATTTTTGGTATTTTAAGGATTTTATCTACATTTTTTGACCGAACTACGTGCAATTTTACGTTTGAATTTCCCAGTGGTCCATAAACTTCTCTACAAAAAACTATCAACATAGGTCCATGTTTTGGTATAGCCCCCATATAACGATAACTTCCAATTTTCGATATTTTGAGGCGTTTAGTTAAATTTTTTGACCGAACTACCTGCAATTTGACATTTAAGATTCCCAGTGGTAACACAATTTCTCCACCAAAAATTGTCAAGATAGGTCCCTGTTTTGGTATAACCACCAGATTGACGGTACCTCCCATTTTTCGGTAGCCCCAGATTTTCGGTATTTTGAGGATTTTAGTTACAAGTGTTTTTTAACCGATCTGGCTGTTATCTGTTATCTAAAAATTGTCAATATAAGTTCGTCACGTTACGATATTTTGATAATTTTAGCTAAATTTTTGACGGAATTACCTGTAATTTGACCAAAACTCCGAATAGGGTTGAGGGGGAGAACTTGCCTCCTCCCTACCACAAAAAACAAAAACTTACCCCACCACACATAAACTTGCCCCACCCAAATTTTCACTCGCGAGTAAATCAGAGCTCTGAATTTGACATTTAGGGTCCAAGTGGTCACAAGGATCGCCTCCTGTACAATGGTATTTTTAGAATTTTAACTAAAATTTTTCACCGAAATATCTCTGTAATATAACGTCATAGCAATTTTCCACCAAAAATTGTCAACATAGGTCCACACTTTTATATACTCCAGCCGATTGAAGACATTTTTACCTTATTTAGGTATCAGTCTCCACCTAAATTATGGACAGGAAAGTTTAGACTTTTTAGTTCAGAATAGTTTATGATGGAGGGAATAAAAAGTTCGGTTTTTTCCTTGTTATTAGATCTTTTGGGCCTTTCCTGAATCTGAGCCTACGCGAGAGACGTTCCCAAAAGAATCCATTTCCGATCCACATCTAAGTTTTGGGGAAATTTAACGATACAAATTTTGGCCTCAATTGGTTACTCCCTTCGAGAGTTATCGTGTTAATTAGCCAGTCGCGCAGACAGACTGACGTGGTTAGATCGACTCCAAAGTGCCTGAAACTGATTTAAACATATGTATGGTCTGAAACTCCTATTTTATTGACGCACATTTCTGATCGTGACAAAGGAAATAAAAATCCAGATTTTACTGTGGGTTCCGTGTAATTCATAATCCGCCTTTACTATAGATGAGATTAGCTTTTGGCATATGTAGACCTTGGTACTTGACGCCAGACTTGTAGCTATTGGCGGCAATTACAGCAGGGATGTACTGAAGATGTTATTTTTTATCCAGAAGCAAAATGTCAAACCCTCACGATCTTTTACAGGTTCGAGTCACTGTGCCTAACAATTCCATGGCAAATGAATTCTCATATGTTTATGTGTATATATACAAGCGGATGTTATGCGTTTTTTAGTATGGTAAAGAGCAATATATCGACAAATACACAAACGCACACAATCACACAGAGGGAGAGAGAACGTTTTATTGAACAGTAATGTATCCTTTTACATCCTGGCAAATATTCATTGTTGTGCATATGTAAAAAGGACATTTCGATTGTATGACTGTATTGATGTTTGACCATACACACACATATGGATATTTGGATGTGTTTGAGTGTGTGCGTTCGCATTCATGATAATATATTGAAATTGCTAAGTAAACAAAGCAGCATAGAAACGGACGATAGGAATAAAGTGTAATAAAATATACGTCCATATCAATAAAACCTATAAAATTTGGAAAAAGAAACAAAAAACCAAATACAGAGAAGAATTGTAGGAATCGCAATAAAAAAATAGCAAGGTTGCAGGCTGTCTAAGTGGTATGCTTGCTGGTATTTTGCATTAGACTAGCAGAAGAAGCATAAGGACATTTTATGTTTCCTCCTTCATAAAAAGCATAGCCCATGTCATATAAATGTTGGTTACTTTGTTTTTTACTGGTTCCATAGATGATAGCTGATAATCATCATCATCACCATCGGTAGCATCATGAGCGTCATACTGTTTAGCATAGCCATAGAAATCAAGTTTGACGACATCAAGGAGGTCATTTTTTTCTTTCTTCTGGATATTGAATACATGATGTGTCCAGCACAATACTGGTCCTGCTCGGAAATATATGAACATTTTGCCGATTTTTGTTTGCGATTGCAACAATGAATATGACAATGACAAGCAATGCTTATTATCATCATAAGGATGTCGACAATTGTCATTTTCTGTTGAGATGTAAAATTTTTATGACCCAAGCGACAACCACTTGCAGAACACAATAAATTGCTTGTCTTCTTTTTTTTGTTAGAATCAATACATTGGTATTTTGTAGTTCGTATAGTTTTGAATAATTTACGACTTTTACTACCACTCCTTCTTTGGTGATATGAATGCGTTGGAAAGAGGAGATACATTTCTGTGTACTTGAATATTATAATCATTGTATATTCGTAGATAACCATAAAAAAGGACATTTTATTGAACGGAAAATTTGAATGGTTTGTTTTTATGAGCAGCCGAATGATGGTGATGACGAAGTACAATATCCAAATATCGATGAATATTAAAAGATTGTCGTCATTTTGTATTCATATATAAAAATGGAATATTAAGGAGAAATTTGATCGGATTATCTGATCAAATTGCCAATACAGAATGTGAGCCACAACTATGGAGGGCAAAGATAACATGAATATTTCAGAGAAAATATGGTTATACCCTCAGCCCTAAAGGCTAAAGAGGGTATATACACTTTGATATGACCAACCAGTAAGGAAAGGATCAAAGTCTGGTGGGGCCGACTAAATAATACCCTACATCACCCCAATGTAGATATAATTTGGCGAAATTGTTTCTAGACCAAATTCCATGACATTTTCCAATTTTGGTGTACCAAATATCTCAAACCGGCGAATATGTACATACAGTGGTGGCCAATATATTTGCAACAAAATTGCACGTTTTAAAACATTTTCTCTGAAATATTTTTGCAATTATTTATAGGTCAATGCTTCAAGTATAAGAAAATAAAAAGTTTTGGTATGCAACAAGAATTATGAATAAATGTGAAAATACATAAAACGCCTTAAAATTTCATGGTCAAAACATATGCAACTGAGCCAAATCGCATGCAAAACTTTCAATATTTTGTAAAATATAATTTTTACTATGATTCAATTTTTTTTTGTTTTGGGAAGTTTAAAAGTGAGTACAATTTTAAAACGAATATCAGCCATACGTACTTCATCGGGTAAGTGGCATGTCTAGGGGAGTGGCGTTCTTCCTATGCCTGAAACATGATATTCCCAATGTTCAGCTAAATCGGACAATTAATGCGACCCAATCCCACGGTAGCGGGTTCTTTCGTACCGGATTGACCCGGAACAACACAAAATCATCGTTCCGGCCAGCGGCTGCAACCTCAGTGTACATATGTTTGTATTTGTTTCGTTTTTCTGTGTTGGGAGCAGTATATCCGGTATTGCCTGCTCCGAATTCGTTTGGTCCGTGCCGGGACGGAGGAAACCCCAGGACCAATATATCTGTGCTCAGTTTGTCACATCCGCATCTTCACCCACATCCAACCTTCGGTGAAATGCAATAGATGTCAGGAGTGGGTGCATCTAAGGGGTTGCTCTGGACTTGTCCACGTGAGGGACTATGTTGCAGCATGCTGCGTGAACACAGTCCGCAGTGAGTCGTCGTCTGACTACGAAACTCCCCCGCAGTCCCCTCGACAACAACCGCACACGCAGCCTTTAACACCAGCCGTTCTTGCCGTAATCCCAGAGAAGGCATCCTTTTTGCAATTTATATGCAATGGACTCCAAGGTAAGATCGAGGAAATAGTAGATTTCATGAGTCGGAAGAACATCAAGGTCGCTGCGGTGCAAGAAACAAAGCTCAACAACAACTGTAGCTTACAACATTGTGATGGTTACAATGTGTTAAGGAAAGATCGCACCAGAAGTTGAGGTGGGGGATTAGCTTTCCTATTGCACCAGTCTGTCCAATACAGACCTATCTCGCTTGAGCCTGTCTCTAATGACCCGTACATGGAATGTATGGGGGTAGCAGTCAGGTGTGGAACTGCCGAGATAGAGTTGCTGAACGTATACATCCTGCCGAGAAATAGCTGTATCTCAGATTATAGGCCTGACATTAGCCCGCTCGTGGAAGGTCATAATCGTCCGGTCCTGGGGGACTTTAATGCGCATCATGAGATGTGGCATTCGGCCCTCGGAAACGACCAGAGAGGTACAGCGCTAGTTGAGCAGATTGATAGCTCTACGTTTTGCACGGTCAATGAGGACGCCCCTACCAGAATTAGAGGGGAGTGTCACAGTTCGCCAGACATAACCACCGTGTCACCTGGTCTGACAAATGACGTTACCTGGCAACCCTTCATATCCCTTGGATCAGACCATCTCTTCATAATTGTCTCCATTAGCAGACGTCGCATCAGATCTCTTCCTGCCGAGGATGAACCACACAATTTACAATGGATGATGTTGCCAATGCCATCAGAAGCGCTAAATCATCCAAAGCGTTGAGCCCTGATGGAATCTCCATGGTATTGCTGAAACAGCTGGATGAGCCGGGATTGGAGTATCTCACTAAAGTTCTCAACTTGTCGCTAGCCACCCTCGTTGTTCCCGAAGTCTGGAAAATGCGCAGGGTGCTCCCACTACGGAAGCCAGGCAAGGATGCCAGCAAAAGTAAGTCGTACAGGCCGATTTCGCTTTTGTCGCCCGTAGCAAAGACACTTGAAGCCTTACTCCTCCCCCGATCATCAGCATGGATTCCGTAAGCAGCACAGCACGACAACAGCGCTGCACGCCATTACCACATATATCTGTCAAGGAATCAACCAGAGACGACCGTGCGATAGAACAGTGATGGTGGCGCTTGACTTATCAATTTGATACAGTCAGGCACTCCACAATGTTTGAGGACATTGAGCAGACAACCCTCCGGCCAAGCTTGAAACGTTGGACAGTCAACTATATATGTGGACGCCAGTCGTACGTGGAATTCAGGAATAAGAAGTCCAAATCCCGTAGAGTGAAACAGGGAGTCCCCCAAGGTGGGGTGATATCTCCGGAACTGTTTAACCTCTACCCCTCCTGTAATCCGCACCCCACAGACGGGGGATCGAGATCGTAACGTATGCTGATGATTGCACTATCCTGGCGTCGGGTACCTATCCTGATGACATCTGTGAAAGACTGAACAACTATTTAACCGATCTTACCACCTTTTTCCATTGCAGATTTCAGCCACAAAATCAACAGCTGTTCACCTCATGGACAGCGCAGTTTGGACGTGATTTGAATGTCGTGGTCGACGGTAGCAGAATTCCGACCACAAACTGCCCCAAAATGCTAGGGGTCACACTCGACACTACATTCAAGTCGTGGGCACACGCCACAGCTATCTGTGACAAGCTGAAAAGTAGGAACAAGGTCCTCAAGTCCCTAGCCGGCAGCACTTAGGGTGCAGATAAAGAAACTTTGTTGACCACATATAACTCGATAGGTCGGTCTGTGGTAAGCTATGCGGCTCCAGTCTGGTTCCCGAGATTATGTGATACGAATTGGAAAAAGATTCAAACTTGCCAGAATGCCGCCCTGAGAACAGCAACAGGGTGCCTCCTCAAATTTTCAGTGGACCATGTACATGAGGAGGCAAAGATTTTTCTAGTAAAGCAACACAATGAGATGCTTTCGTTGCAGTACCTGCTTGGATGTTACCGGGCGAGCCATCCCAATCAACATCTTGTATGTAGGCCCGACACATTGAGGCAGATCAGGAAGGATATCCCATCGGGTCCAAAATTCGTAATGTTTTGTCCAACCTTAATTTAAGTTTGAAGATGGTCTGCTCCTTCCGGTGCATCTCCCACAAAAGTTAAAAAATTGTTGCTAAAATGGTGCGCACTATAACTGTCGAAGAGATTAACCGAATTGGTCATTACTTTGCATATGGTAATAATACTTTCAGGCGTAGATCGGGTTCGAATATGGATTACCAACAAAGTGTCCGCTACTTTCGATACTGGAAGGATATAAAAACAAATAAACGATATTTAATATGGAAATGGCGAACACTGAAAATTTTGGTGTACTAATACCAAATTTAATCAATATTTATTTTTATTTAAGCGCTTTTCGTACCACATAAAGTTAGATTTTCCAAAAAAAGAAAAAAAATCAGCCATATCTCACCCTTACACATCAACAGCGAGCCACATTTTTTATACCGTCGGCATTTATCCTAACGAGGGTGTATCACGAATATTGTCAATTATTTCATATTCCATTTCAGAAAAAAGGATACATTTTTTTCGCTCTGCATCAACGATTTTTGATATGTAGGTTAAAAAAAAAATTTTCAGTACGAATCTGGTCGCGTGCCAATTTTTGGTTGTTGCGGACAAAAGTTATGGCGCTTTCGCTTTTTATTTTATATTTATTTCGCTTTTTAAGAAAGAAAATATTATAAAAACGCTAATTATTTTAATGAGCACAATTGTTACAAAAAAGTTCTCTCGAAGTAACTTCAGCGAGTAGATTGCATAATACCTGCAAAATGTTACACAGAATGCGCGGAATGTACATAAAATTGATAAATTATTGAATATAAGTCTACTTTTTTTCAAAATTAAGATCCATTTAGTGGTCATAAAATTACATAAAAAAATCGTGTGGATCCAAACTTTACGGCAAATCAAATGAGACTACAATCATACAGATTTGGATGTTACAGCCAAAATAAGCACATATTTTGGTCAAAAAATAATTTTTTGTTTAAAACAAGTGAACCAAGTCTATAGTCGGGTCGGGGCCGACAATGTGATACCCTACACCACTACCCCTGTTCATAAGCTATTGACTAATAAAATTCAAAATATTAAAATTGGGATAGCTTAGCGCCTTTGCTCTGAATGTCTTCATTAACACAGGTACATTTTTTTGAAACGCATTTAAGTGCATCGACAGTACAACCCAAAAAAAAATGGAAAAGTGGGATGTATGCCAACCATCAATAGGCTTCTTTCTCTGTTAGACCCCCATCAACCCCCAAAATTTCGTGAGGATCCAATCAAAATTTCGTAGAGTGATTGCACAAAAATGGACAAAGGGATGCATTACCGACTATTGCGATAGCTCTGTTGTTTGACCACCTATTACAACCTACTTCACATCGTTGTAGAGGTGATATTTTCTACTTTCCTTGCCAGGCTTTGCTTTCGATATACCTCCTACAGAAGGAGATATTAACTTTGAAATAAAACGTTGGTCTTTTTTCCAAATATTTTTTGTCACATTCCGACCCCTGAATAATATCCGACCATTATCAAAAATCAAAAGGTTTTTTCCTCTGTGGGACCCCCAGTAACACACAAAATTTTGTGACGATCCAATTAATATTGCGACCTGTAGCGTGATTTCCAAAAAAGTGGAAAACTTTAAATGGGATGTATTACCGACTATTGCGATATCTCCGTTATTTGGATACCTACGCCAACCTGCTTTACATCATTGTAATGATGGGATTTTTTACTTTCATTGTCAGACTTTGCTTTTGGAAGGTCTCGAACCAAAGCGGTGGTATTCGTCATTATTATTAAAATCGCAAAAATGAAAAGTTGTGTTCTATTAGCGGCTTTTGCGATATCTTCGTTGTTTGACCACCTACGACAACCTACGTAACATCATTGCAAAGGTGATATTCTCTACTTTCATTAGCAAGTTTTGATATACCCCTTTTAGAAGCGGAGATATTCGCTTTGAAATAAAACGTTGACTTTTTCTCCAAATAAGTTTTTTGCCCATTCCGACCCCTGAATATTATCCGACCATCACCAAAATCAATAGGCTGCTTTCTCTGTAGGATCCCCATTAGCCCCCCAATTTCGTGACGATCCGATCAAAATTGCGACCTGTAGCGTGATTACAAAAAAATGAAAAAATGGGATGTATTGCCGACTATTGTGATATCTCCGTTATGTGGCCACCTACGCCAACCTATATTGCATCACTGTAAAGATGGGATTTTCTACTTTCATAGTCAGACTTTGTTTTTGGAAGATCCCCAACCGAAGCTGTGATATTCGTCATTATTATTAAAATCGCAAAAATAAAAAGTTGGGTTCTATTAGCGGCTATTGCGATATATTCGTTGATTGATCACCTACGAGAACCTATTTTACATAATTAGAAAGGCGATATTTTCCACTTTCATGGCCAGGTTCTGCTTTTGGTATACCCCATATTGAAGCTGAGATATTCGCTTAGGAAAAAACGTTGTATTTTTCTCCAAATATGTTTTTTGCCCATTACGACCCCTAAATATTATCCGACCATCACCAAAATCAATAGGCTTCTTCATCTGTGTGACCCCCATTAACCCTCAAAATTTCGTGACGATCCGATCAAAAGTGAGCCCTGTAGCGTGATTTCCAAAAAAGTGGAAAAATGGGACGTATTACCGACTATTGCGATATCTCCGTTTTTTGGTCACCTACGCCGACCTAGTTTACATCATTGTAAAGATGGGATCTTCTACTTTCATAGTCAGGCTTTGCTTTTGGAGTCCCCAACCAAAGCTGTGATATTCGTCATAATAATTAAAATCGCAAAAATAAAAATTTGGGTTTTATTTGCGACTATTGTGATATCTTCGTTGTTTGATCACCTACGAGAACCTATTTTACATCATTAGAAAGGTGATATTTTCTACTTTTATTGTCAGGTTCTGCTTTTGGTATACCCCGTATAGAAGCTGAGATATTCGCTTTGGAAAAAAACGTTTTTTTTTATCCACATAAGTTTTTGCCCATTCCGACCCGTAAATATTATCCGACCATCACCAAAATCAATAGCCTTCTTCTTTTCCGGGACCCCCATCAACACCCAAAATTTCGTGACGATCCGATCAAAATTGCGACCTCTAGCGTGATTACAAGGTTTAGATGGACAGACGGACAGACGGACGGACGGACTGACTGACGGACGGACACACATAGCCAGATCGACTCAGCTCGTCGAGACATTCATTTTGGTATATATACGTATGGGTCTACGACCATTATTTCGATGCGTTACAAACTTTTTGGCCAAAACCAACTTATAATACCCTCCCCACATAGTGGTGTAGGGTATAAAAATATTTTTTCACATGCATTATGTAGTAGAAAATATTACAAAAATGTATAGGAATACTTCCTTCATTCAGAAAATAAGCGTTCCACACTTAATTGGGTTGACGGTATTGCCTGTACAATATTATCAATCACACTGATGATGGTTTTCTGAGAGTACCAAAATGCTATTATATTTTGCCGCTCATAAGTGGCAAAATCAGCTTCTAAATTGTGTAAATTAGATGAACTCGGAATTTTTGGTATAGGATCTATCATTTGCAGATAATCGGAAAAAGATTTGGCTGCATGTGGTCTGCTAGGTGATGGAGTTTCCTCTAATATTGGGTGGCTTGTATTGTGTTGTGAAACATAAAATATGATTGATATAAATAATTCAGTTGCGAAAGACCATTTTTCAGATACAAGTAATAAATCAGGATAATCCTTGCTTAGTTTACTTATAATATCCTTCATTTCCAGGATTCTTTCAATCATTTTATATGTTGAATTCCAAACGTGTTGCACAATCAATGATAGGCTTTTTGTAGAGTTCACTTCTTAGAAAATTTAAAATCATTTTACTTCTAAGTTTTTTTTTACCACGAATCGTATCTTATCGACATTGTCTTTTTTTATTGCCGACTGTTTCAAAACATCGTTTACACACAGTTGGAGAGTGTGAGCACCACAACGAATGCTAGTAATTGTTGTTAAGTTGGTTTTGGCCAAAAAGTTCGTAACGCATCGAAATAATGGTCCTATACCCATACTTATATACTCGTATACCAAAATGAATGTCTCGACGAGCTGAGTCGATCTGGCTATGTGTGTCCGTCCGTCCGTCTGTCCATCCAAACCTTGTAATCACGCTACAGGTCGCAATTTTAATCGGATCGTCACGAAATTTTGGATGTTGATGGGGGTCCCGGTTGGGAAGAAGTCTATTGATTTTGGTGATGGTCGGATAATATTTAGGGGTCGGAATGGGCAAAAAACGTATGTGGATAAAAAGTCAACGTTTCCTTCCAAAGCGAATATCTCAGCTTCTGTAAGGGGTCTACCAAAAGCAAAACCTGACAATGAAAGTAGAAAATATCACCTTTCTAATGATGAAAAGTAGGTTCTAGTAGGTGATCAAACAACGAAGATATCACAATAGTCGCAAATAAAACACAACTTTTCATTTTTGCGATTTTAATTATAATGACGAATATCACAGCTTTGGTTGGGGACTTTCCAAAAGCAAAGCCTGGCTATGAAATTAGAAAATCCCATCTTTACAATGATGGAAACTAGGTCGGCGTAGGTGACCAAATAACGGAGATATCGCAATAGTCGGTAATACATCCCATTTTTCATTTTTTTTTTGGAAATCACGCTACAGGTCGCAATTTTGATCGGATCGTCACGAAATTTTGGGGGTTAATGGGGGTCTCACAGATGAAGAAGACTATTGATTTTGGTGATGGTGGCATAATATTTAGCAAAAAACTTATTTGGATAAAAAGACAACGTTTTTCCAAATCGAATATCTCAGCTCTATGCCGTATACCTGACAATGAAAGTAGAAAATATCATCTTTTTAATGATGTAAAGTAGGTTCTCGTAGGTGATCAAACAACGAAGATATCACAATAGTCGCAAATAAAACCCAACATTTCATTTTTGGTTGGTGACCATCTAAAAGCAAAACCTGACTAAGAAAGTAGAAAATCCCATCTTTAAAATTATGCAAAGCAGGTTGGCGTAGGTGGTCAAATAATAGAGATATCGCAATAGTCGGTAATACATACCTTTTTTCACTTTTTCTGCAATTACACTACAGGTCGGAATTTTGATCGTATCAACAAGAAATTTTCTCATAGAGATAGAAGCATTTTGATGTTGGTGATGTCGATAGTAGTCAAATATAAAATTAAATATTAATTATTTTGTTTCAGTTCGCCTTAAGTCATTTGGTATAAAAGCCAGATAGGTGAAAACTTTCGTATCTCCCTAAAAGAAATGTTTTCGAGTGTAAAGATAATGCACAGAGGTAGTGGTGAAGGGTATCACATAGTCGGCCCTGTACCGACTATAGCCTTTTCTCACTTGTTTGGTCTTGGAATTTTTATATATATTTTCACTTAACGTTTAAGGGGGTTCTTTTGCAAATATAGTTTGCAAAAAATGAATTTTCTTAAAAAAATTTATTTATCTGCAACTATTCCAAAGGGTTTTCGCGAAATTGTCCATAAATTATACAATAAGACTACGAGTGTAACAAACTCAAAAACTAGATCATTCATGTGGTAATGGTTATAATTTATTACAATACACAAGAAATGTAAAAACCAATATTGTGGTTTACAATTTTTTTAACTCATAATTTTTATGATGTCAAAAAGAAGGGACAGGTACTTTATGGCTTTGGTGTACGAGGAATAATATTTCTAACTAATTCTGACTTTCTAACTTATCAAAACCAAAATTCCGATAATTCTACCTGTAAACAAACTTTAAAAATATAGCAGACCCAAATAACGGATGTTGCCTTCGCAGCTAGGTATCAGTCATTGGGTACCTCAACGGCATACCTCAAATGTTGATACTGAAAACAACTTACTGGAAACTGTTCTTCGATGCTTTCTTGACATTGCTAAAATTTGAAAATGAACCACCTGTTTTCACAATACAAATGATACGATTTTTAATAATAAAAAACGGCTCCATAAACTTTAGCCGATAGCTTTTATTGCTAGTGCTTTTGGTAATTTTTCTTTATTATAATTTATAATTATAATAAATATATTTGAATAAATAAATAAATCCTCCATAAACTACAGCCCTATAGCAACCCTTTTGAAAAAATGAAAAGATTTTAGATACTCGATGAGAGCGTTTACTAACTTCTTGCATAAGCATTTATGACATTTAAATAATGGCATTTATAGTCCTATTTAATTGAAGATACATATTCATTTATATTTACTTGTATTTCATTTGTATATATTCCAAAAAAATTAAACTTAATATTTTTAATACCTTATTAACCAAAAAAATTTAAGTGTACCCTACCAACACTTTCTTTCTAAAGGTACATTATGATATACTTACGGTGACCAACCGTACTCTATTATAGAGGACAGTACTCTATTTTAGGTGTCCGTACTCTATTTTTTCAACGTACTCTTTGTCCTCTATTTTCATCACATGTACTTCAAAGGTAATACAATGAAGTCATAGAAATCTAGGCAGAAATTTAACCAAATATTGTCGTTGTTTAAATGAAATCAGTGGTTTCCAATCACTTTTTTCACTCCTATTGAAACACATCAAAACGTGGTTTTTGAACATGTCAACAACATGTTCTGGCGATTGCTGTTTTGTTTCGGGCTTTTACGCATCTTATAAGGCTTATATATACGATCGTATTAACATTAAATTTCTGCACCAATCGGTACGGAATCCATCGATAAGAAACCTTATTTAAGGCCAGGTTTTCATGCAGTATGGAATATATGCCGGTGAAAGAAATGTTCAAGGATGTCTCTATCATGGTGATTTTGCATTATCAGTTTACTCACGGTTTTCAATGTTCAATGTTTTCTGCCACAAGGGCAGTATTTGGACGACCCTTACTACTTTCTTCGTTGAGCGAGCGTCCACTACGATTGAATTTATTAAACCAGTTTTTCACAGAGCTATGTCAGTAGTCACACGTACATTTTGTTTTTTTGGTAAAGTAAATTGAGTTTTAGGGAGAGAGCTCTAGTAGTCCGGTCAAAATAGACATTGAAATAGCAAAAATTCCCACAAAGCTGAATTTTGGTGGAGAGCTAGGGTTTGCCATTAGAAGCAACGTCCTAAAAGTCCCCATCGATCCCATGTGTGCAAAAAAAAATTATTCGGGGTCAAAGGTCAAATTTTAAGGGTTTTTTTGGTTTTCGGATTTATTTTTTGATAACGGTTGATCTAAACAAAAAGTGACTAAAGTAAATGTTGTAGACAGAAAAATTATCTACAAGTTTGACCTTTATAATTTTTTTCCTAGAAGGAACCATTCTTGAGATATTGCTGTTCTAAAAAACACATGATTTTTATGCACTTATAAGGGAAATATGCACATATTCAGACGAACCGGCTTAAATAAGCGAAGTAATCGGGTCTGTCCCCCAAAAATATATATATTTTCTTGAAGAGCGAGATTATAGCTATCTTCTAAAAAAAATTCCAACAAAATCGGAGCTTGTTTAGTAGAGTTATTCAATGTTAGAGTCATTTTATGCAAAAATAGCCCATTTAACCCACATGTGTAATCGAAAGCCCAAAGGGAACGACCCCAACGAAAACTCTCCGATTTTTTTTCTAGTTTTGTCCGAAGTTAAGGTTTGTTGCGCTGATTACGGAAATGTATAATTTTCAACGGTTGCGGATACGGTTCGCCGGTTATTTGACCCGAAAGGCCAAATTTAAAAACCGGGTTAGACCCGGATCTACTGAACCGATTCCTGCAAAGCGGATATCGTCTGAAAGCTTACGGAAGTATCTACAACATAGTGTCGTTACTTTAACCGGTTCGCCTCATAATGTACTTACGCGGCTAATTTTTTATTTGACCTTTAGATCGCGATATCTCGAAAATGGTAAGTATTTTCTAAGTATCATAAAGACCACTCTTGTAGACAATTATTGAATCTACAACTTTTACTTTAGCCGGCTTTTGCTAAGTCTTACCGTTTTTGAGAAAAATTAAAAAAACTGAATAATGCCTCAAAAAATGACCTTTGACCCCGAATAACTTGTTTTGCACACATGTTGCTTCTAATGGCTAGCCCTAGCTCTCCACCAAAATTCAGCTTTGTGGGAATTTTTGCTATTTCCCCCTTATACGCATGTCTATTTTGACCGGACTATAGGTTTTGCACGGTTAATGAGGACTCACCTACCAGAATTAGCGGCAAGTGTCACAGACATAACCATCTTGTCACGTACACAGTACACAGTTTGCCTAAAATATATTGATGGTTTGGTAAAAAAGGGGAGGATCCTCTTCTACAATCAATTTCACAAAAACTCAATTTACTTTACGACAAACCTTTTACGTTTGACTACCAAGGTTTCGGAGTCGAGCCAGTTTTGTTTCTACTGTCGATCCGAGGGTAATTTCTAATAGCACTCAGTATGAATAAAATATACACAAGTTTCCAATTTTTTCCTATACATTGGAATTTTTCTGTTCCTTGAAAAGATCTTTTGTTGAATACAATACACAACTACACAACTTCGCTGTTTAAAACTTCTACGATTATAATAAAAATACAAGGTCACCTAATATTTGAAACTCTGTGTAAAAGGTTCCGAAGTGGGCAGGTTTCGCTCGGGAATATGAGAAATTTGAGAAAATTATCTTCTTGGAACAATGATATGATCATATTAGGAAATCTTCACAGCCAGCATATTCACGATAAAGTTGAAACTCTAATTCGATTGTCATGTTTTTTCCTAGAAGGAACCATTCTTGAGATATTGCTGTTCTAAAAAACACATGATTTTTATGCACTTATAAGGGAAATATGCACATATTCAGACGAACCGGCTTAAATAAGCGAAGTAATCGGGTCTGTCCCCCAAAAATATATATATTTTCTTGAAGAGCGAGATTATAGCTATCTTCTAAAAAAAATTCCAACAAAATCGGAGCTTGTTTAGTAGAGTTATTCAATGTTAGAGTCATTTTATGCAAAAATAGCCCATTTAACCCACATGTGTAATCGAAAGCCCAAAGGGAACGACCCCAACGAAAACTCTCCGATTTTTTTTCTAGTTTTGTCCGAAGTTAAGGTTTGTTGCGCTGATTACGGAAATGTATAATTTTCAACGGTTGCGGATACGGTTCGCCGGTTATTTGACCCGAAAGGCCAAATTTAAAAACCGGGTTAGACCCGGATCTACTGAACCGATTCCTGCAAAGCGGATATCGTCTGAAAGCTTACGGAAGTATCTACAACATAGTGTCGTTACTTTAACCGGTTCGCCTCATAATGTACTTACGCGGCTAATTTTTTATTTGACCTTTAGATCGCGATATCTCGAAAATGGTAAGTATTTTCTAAGTATCATAAAGACCACTCTTGTAGACAATTATTGAATCTACAACTTTTACTTTAGCCGGCTTTTGCTAAGTCTTACCGTTTTTGAGAAAAATTAAAAAAACTGAATAATGCCTCAAAAAATGACCTTTGACCCCGAATAACTTGTTTTGCACACATGTTGCTTCTAATGGCTAGCCCTAGCTCTCCACCAAAATTCAGCTTTGTGGGAATTTTTGCTATTTCCCCCTTATACGCATGTCTATTTTGACCGGACTATAGGTTTTGCACGGTTAATGAGGACTCACCTACCAGAATTAGCGGCAAGTGTCACAGACATAACCATCTTGTCACGTACACAGTACACAGTTTGCCTAAAATATATTGATGGTTTGGTAAAAAAGGGGAGGATCCTCTTCTACAATCAATTTCACAAAAACTCAATTTACTTTACGACAAACCTTTTACGTTTGACTACCAAGGTTTCGGAGTCGAGCCAGTTTTGTTTCTACTGTCGATCCGAGGGTAATTTCTAATAGCACTCAGTATGAATAAAATATACACAAGTTTCCAATTTTTTCCTATACATTGGAATTTTTCTGTTCCTTGAAAAGATCTTTTGTTGAATACAATACACAACTACACAACTTCGCTGTTTAAAACTTCTACGATTATAATAAAAATACAAGGTCACCTAATATTTGAAACTCTGTGTAAAAGGTTCCGAAGTGGGCAGGTTTCGCTCGGGAATATGAGAAATTTGAGAAAATTATCTTCTTGGAACAATGATATGATCATATTAGGAAATCTTCACAGCCAGCATATTCACGATAAAGTTGAAACTCTAATTCGATTGTCATGTATTAATTGGACCAAAAAAAGTTCTTGAAATTCATTTTGATAAATGCAGTAAGAAATGTTGCCCGGAGTTGGAGCCAAGTTATTTTTCGACTCAGCATAATTACCCGACTCAGATTCAGACAGACGAAACCCTGGTGACTACTGACTATAGGATATTGCTTCATCGCGTCGTCATCAAGTAGAAAATTTTGAAAAATGGTAGGACGAAATGTTCACAACTAAATGCCATATATATTTTTTTCAAATTAATTCTTCAAGTCCAAGGGATCGAGATCGTAACGTATGCTGATGATTGCACTATCCTGGCGTCGGGTACCTATCCTGATGACATCTGTGAAAGACTGAACAACTATTTAACCGATCTTACCACCTTTTTCCATTGCAGATTTCAGCCACAAAATCAACAGCTGTTCACCTCATGGACAGCGCAGTTTGGACGTGATTTGAATGTCGTGGTCGACGGTAGCAGAATTCCGACCACAAACTGCCCCAAAATGCTAGGGGTCACACTCGACACTACATTCAAGTCGTGGGCACACGCCACAGCTATCTGTGACAAGCTGAAAAGTAGGAACAAGGTCCTCAAGTCCCTAGCCGGCAGCACTTAGGGTGCAGATAAAGAAACTTTGTTGACCACATATAACTCGATAGGTCGGTCTGTGGTAAGCTATGCGGCTCCAGTCTGGTTCCCGAGATTATGTGATACGAATTGGAAAAAGATTCAAACTTGCCAGAATGCCGCCCTGAGAACAGCAACAGGGTGCCTCCTCAAATTTTCAGTGGACCATGTACATGAGGAGGCAAAGATTTTTCTAGTAAAGCAACACAATGAGATGCTTTCGTTGCAGTACCTGCTTGGATGTTACCGGGCGAGCCATCCCAATCAACATCTTGTATGTAGGCCCGACACATTGAGGCAGATCAGGAAGGATATCCCATCGGGTCCAAAATTCGTAATGTTTTGTCCAACCTTAATTTAAGTTTGAAGATGGTCTGCTCCTTCCGGTGCATCTCCCACAAAAGTTAAAAAATTGTTGCTAAAATGGTGCGCACTATAACTGTCGAAGAGATTAACCGAATTGGTCATTACTTTGCATATGGTAATAATACTTTCAGGCGTAGATCGGGTTCGAATATGGATTACCAACAAAGTGTCCGCTACTTTCGATACTGGAAGGATATAAAAACAAATAAACGATATTTAATATGGAAATGGCGAACACTGAAAATTTTGGTGTACTAATACCAAATTTAATCAATATTTATTTTTATTTAAGCGCTTTTCGTACCACATAAAGTTAGATTTTCCAAAAAAAGAAAAAAAATCAGCCATATCTCACCCTTACACATCAACAGCGAGCCACATTTTTTATACCGTCGGCATTTATCCTAACGAGGGTGTATCACGAATATTGTCAATTATTTCATATTCCATTTCAGAAAAAAGGATACATTTTTTTCGCTCTGCATCAACGATTTTTGATATGTAGGTTAAAAAAAAAAATTTTCAGTACGAATCTGGTCGCGTGCCAATTTTTGGTTGTTGCGGACAAAAGTTATGGCGCTTTCGCTTTTTATTTTATATTTATTTCGCTTTTTAAGAAAGAAAATATTATAAAAACGCTAATTATTTTAATGAGCACAATTGTTACAAAAAAGTTCTCTCGAAGTAACTTCAGCGAGTAGATTACATAATACCTGCAAAATGTTACACAGAATGCGCGGAATGTACATAAAATTGATAAATTATTGAATATAAGTCTACTTTTTTTCAAAATTAAGATCCATTTAGTGGTCATAAAATTACATAAAAAAATCGTGTGGATCCAAACTTTACGGCAAATCAAATGAGACTACAATCATACAGATTTGGATGTTACAGCCAAAATAAGCACATATTTTGGTCAAAAAATAATTTTTTGTTTAAAACAAGTGAACCAAGTCTATAGTCGGGTCGGGGCCGACAATGTGATACCCTACACCACTACCCCTGTTCATAAGCTATTGACTAATAAAATTCAAAATATTAAAATTGGGATAGCTTAGCGCCTTTGCTCTGAATGTCTTCATTAACACAGGTACATTTTTTTGAAACGCATTTAAGTGCATCGACAGTACAACCCAAAAAAAAATGGAAAAGTGGGATGTATGCCAACCATCAATAGGCTTCTTTCTCTGTTAGACCCCCATCAACCCCCAAAATTTCGTGAGGATCCAATCAAAATTTCGTAGAGTGATTGCACAAAAATGGACAAAGGGATGCATTACCGACTATTGCGATAGCTCTGTTGTTTGACCACCTATTACAACCTACTTCACATCGTTGTAGAGGTGATATTTTCTACTTTCCTTGCCAGGCTTTGCTTTCGATATACCTCCTACAGAAGGAGATATTAACTTTGAAATAAAACGTTGGTCTTTTTTCCAAATATTTTTTGTCACATTCCGACCCCTGAATAATATCCGACCATTATCAAAAATCAAAAGGTTTTTTCCTCTGTGGGACCCCCAGTAACACACAAAATTTTGTGACGATCCAATTAATATTGCGACCTGTAGCGTGATTTCCAAAAAAGTGGAAAACTTTAAATGGGATGTATTACCGACTATTGCGATATCTCCGTTATTTGGATACCTACGCCAACCTGCTTTACATCATTGTAATGATGGGATTTTTTACTTTCATTGTCAGACTTTGCTTTTGGAAGGTCTCGAACCAAAGCGGTGGTATTCGTCATTATTATTAAAATCGCAAAAATGAAAAGTTGTGTTCTATTAGCGGCTTTTGCGATATCTTCGTTGTTTGACCACCTACGACAACCTACGTAACATCATTGCAAAGGTGATATTCTCTACTTTCATTAGCAAGTTTTGATATACCCCTTTTAGAAGCGGAGATATTCGCTTTGAAATAAAACGTTGACTTTTTCTCCAAATAAGTTTTTTGCCCATTCCGACCCCTGAATATTATCCGACCATCACCAAAATCAATAGGCTGCTTTCTCTGTAGGATCCCCATTAGCCCCCCAATTTCGTGACGATCCGATCAAAATTGCGACCTGTAGCGTGATTACAAAAAAATGAAAAAATGGGATGTATTGCCGACTATTGTGATATCTCCGTTATGTGGCCACCTACGCCAACCTATATTGCATCACTGTAAAGATGGGATTTTCTACTTTCATAGTCAGACTTTGTTTTTGGAAGATCCCCAACCGAAGCTGTGATATTCGTCATTATTATTAAAATCGCAAAAATAAAAAGTTGGGTTCTATTAGCGGCTATTGCGATATATTCGTTGATTGATCACCTACGAGAACCTATTTTACATAATTAGAAAGGCGATATTTTCCACTTTCATGGCCAGGTTCTGCTTTTGGTATACCCCATATTGAAGCTGAGATATTCGCTTAGGAAAAAACGTTGTATTTTTCTCCAAATATGTTTTTTGCCCATTACGACCCCTAAATATTATCCGACCATCACCAAAATCAATAGGCTTCTTCATCTGTGTGACCCCCATTAACCCTCAAAATTTCGTGACGATCCGATCAAAAGTGAGCCCTGTAGCGTGATTTCCAAAAAAGTGGAAAAATGGGACGTATTACCGACTATTGCGATATCTCCGTTTTTGGTCACCTACGCCGACCTAGTTTACATCATTGTAAAGATGGGATCTTCTACTTTCATAGTCAGGCTTTGCTTTTGGAGTCCCCAACCAAAGCTGTGATATTCGTCATAATAATTAAAATCGCAAAAATAAAAATTTGGGTTTTATTTGCGACTATTGTGATATCTTCGTTGTTTGATCACCTACGAGAACCTATTTTACATCATTAGAAAGGTGATATTTTCTACTTTTATTGTCAGGTTCTGCTTTTGGTATACCCCGTATAGAAGCTGAGATATTCGCTTTGGAAAAAAACGTTTTTTTTTTATCCACATAAGTTTTTGCCCATTCCGACCCGTAAATATTATCCGACCATCACCAAAATCAATAGCCTTCTTCTTTTCCGGGACCCCCATCAACACCCAAAATTTCGTGACGATCCGATCAAAATTGCGACCTCTAGCGTGATTACAAGGTTTAGATGGACAGACGGACAGACGGACGGACGGACTGACTGACGGACGGACACACATAGCCAGATCGACTCAGCTCGTCGAGACATTCATTTTGGTATATATACGTATGGGTCTACGACCATTATTTCGATGCGTTACAAACTTTTTGGCCAAAACCAACTTATAATACCCTCCCCACATAGTGGTGTAGGGTATAAAAATATTTTTTCACATGCATTATGTAGTAGAAAATATTACAAAAATGTATAGGAATACTTCCTTCATTCAGAAAATAAGCGTTCCACACTTAATTGGGTTGACGGTATTGCCTGTACAATATTATCAATCACACTGATGATGGTTTTCTGAGAGTACCAAAATGCTATTATATTTTGCCGCTCATAAGTGGCAAAATCAGCTTCTAAATTGTGTAAATTAGATGAACTCGGAATTTTTGGTATAGGATCTATCATTTGCAGATAATCGGAAAAAGATTTGGCTGCATGTGGTCTGCTAGGTGATGGAGTTTCCTCTAATATTGGGTGGCTTGTATTGTGTTGTGAAACATAAAATATGATTGATATAAATAATTCAGTTGCGAAAGACCATTTTTCAGATACAAGTAATAAATCAGGATAATCCTTGCTTAGTTTACTTATAATATCCTTCATTTCCAGGATTCTTTCAATCATTTTATATGTTGAATTCCAAACGTGTTGCACAATCAATGATAGGCTTTTTGTAGAGTTCACTTCTTAGAAAATTTAAAATCATTTTACTTCTAAGTTTTTTTTTACCACGAATCGTATCTTATCGACATTGTCTTTTTTTATTGCCGACTGTTTCAAAACATCGTTTACACACAGTTGGAGAGTGTGAGCACCACAACGAATGCTAGTAATTGTTGTTAAGTTGGTTTTGGCCAAAAAGTTCGTAACGCATCGAAATAATGGTCCTATACCCATACTTATATACTCGTATACCAAAATGAATGTCTCGACGAGCTGAGTCGATCTGGCTATGTGTGTCCGTCCGTCCGTCTGTCCATCCAAACCTTGTAATCACGCTACAGGTCGCAATTTTAATCGGATCGTCACGAAATTTTGGATGTTGATGGGGGTCCCGGTTGGGAAGAAGTCTATTGATTTTGGTGATGGTCGGATAATATTTAGGGGTCGGAATGGGCAAAAAACGTATGTGGATAAAAAGTCAACGTTTCCTTCCAAAGCGAATATCTCAGCTTCTGTAAGGGGTCTACCAAAAGCAAAACCTGACAATGAAAGTAGAAAATATCACCTTTCTAATGATGAAAAGTAGGTTCTAGTAGGTGATCAAACAACGAAGATATCACAATAGTCGCAAATAAAACACAACTTTTCATTTTTGCGATTTTAATTATAATGACGAATATCACAGCTTTGGTTGGGGACTTTCCAAAAGCAAAGCCTGGCTATGAAATTAGAAAATCCCATCTTTACAATGATGGAAACTAGGTCGGCGTAGGTGACCAAATAACGGAGATATCGCAATAGTCGGTAATACATCCCATTTTTCATTTTTTTTTTGGAAATCACGCTACAGGTCGCAATTTTGATCGGATCGTCACGAAATTTTGGGGGTTAATGGGGGTCTCACAGATGAAGAAGACTATTGATTTTGGTGATGGTGGCATAATATTTAGCAAAAAACTTATTTGGATAAAAAGACAACGTTTTTCCAAAGCGAATATCTCAGCTCTATGCCGTATACCTGACAATGAAAGTAGAAAATATCATCTTTTTAATGATGTAAAGTAGGTTCTCGTAGGTGATCAAACAACGAAGATATCACAATAGTCGCAAATAAAACCCAACATTTCATTTTTGGTTGGTGACCATCTAAAAGCAAAACCTGACTAAGAAAGTAGAAAATCCCATCTTTAAAATTATGCAAAGCAGGTTGGCGTAGGTGGTCAAATAATAGAGATATCGCAATAGTCGGTAATACATACCTTTTTTCACTTTTTCTGCAATTACACTACAGGTCGGAATTTTGATCGTATCAACAAGAAATTTTCTCATAGAGATAGAAGCATTTTGATGTTGGTGATGTCGATAGTAGTCAAATATAAAATTAAATATTAATTATTTTGTTTCAGTTCGCCTTAAGTCATTTGGTATAAAAGCCAGATAGGTGAAAACTTTCGTATCTCCCTAAAAGAAATGTTTTCGAGTGTAAAGATAATGCACAGAGGTAGTGGTGAAGGGTATCACATAGTCGGCCCTGTACCGACTATAGCCTTTTCTCACTTGTTTGGTCTTGGAATTTTTATATATATTTTCACTTAACGTTTAAGGGGGTTCTTTTGCAAATATAGTTTGCAAAAAATGAATTTTCTTAAAAAAATTTATTTATCTGCAACTATTCCAAAGGGTTTTCGCGAAATTGTCCATAAATTATACAATAAGACTACGAGTGTAACAAACTCAAAAACTAGATCATTCATGTGGTAATGGTTATAATTTATTACAATACACAAGAAATGTAAAAACCAATATTGTGGTTTACAATTTTTTTAACTCATAATTTTTATGATGTCAAAAAGAAGGGACAGGTACTTTATGGCTTTGGTGTACGAGGAATAATATTTCTAACTAATTCTGACTTTCTAACTTATCAAAACCAAAATTCCGATAATTCTACCTGTAAACAAACTTTAAAAATATAGCAGACCCAAATAACGGATGTTGCCTTCGCAGCTAGGTATCAGTCATTGGGTACCTCAACGGCATACCTCAAATGTTGATACTGAAAACAACTTACTGGAAACTGTTCTTCGATGCTTTCTTGACATTGCTAAAATTTGAAAATGAACCACCTGTTTTCACAATACAAATGATACGATTTTTAATAATAAAAAACGGCTCCATAAACTTTAGCCGATAGCTTTTATTGCTAGTGCTTTTGGTAATTTTTCTTTATTATAATTTATAATTATAATAAATATATTTGAATAAATAAATAAATCCTCCATAAACTACAGCCCTATAGCAACCCTTTTGAAAAAATGAAAAGATTTTAGATACTCGATGAGAGCGTTTACTAACTTCTTGCATAAGCATTTATGACATTTAAATAATGGCATTTATAGTCCTATTTAATTGAAGATACATATTCATTTATATTTACTTGTATTTCATTTGTATATATTCCAAAAAAATTAAACTTAATATTTTTAATACCTTATTAACCAAAAAAATTTAAGTGTACCCTACCAACACTTTCTTTCTAAAGGTACATTATGATATACTTACGGTGACCAACCGTACTCTATTATAGAGGACAGTACTCTATTTTAGGTGTCCGTACTCTATTTTTTCAACGTACTCTTTGTCCTCTATTTTCATCACATGTACTTCAAAGGTAATACAATGAAGTCATAGAAATCTAGGCAGAAATTTAACCAAATATTGTCGTTGTTTAAATGAAATCAGTGGTTTCCAATCACTTTTTTCACTCCTATTGAAACACATCAAAACGTGGTTTTTGAACATGTCAACAACATGTTCTGGCGATTGCTGTTTTGTTTCGGGCTTTTACGCATCTTATAAGGCTTATATATACGATCGTATTAACATTAAATTTCTGCACCAATCGGTACGGAATCCATCGATAAGAAACCTTATTTAAGGCCAGGTTTTCATGCAGTATGGAATATATGCCGGTGAAAGAAATGTTCAAGGATGTCTCTATCATGGTGATTTTGCATTATCAGTTTACTCACGGTTTTCAATGTTCAATGTTTTCTGCCACAAGGGCAGTATTTGGACGACCCTTACTACTTTCTTCGTTGAGCGAGCGTCCACTACGATTGAATTTATTAAACCAGTTTTTCACAGAGCTATGTCAGTAGTCACACGTACATTTTGTTTTTTTGGTAAAGTAAATTGAGTTTTAGGGAGAGAGCTCTAGTAGTCCGGTCAAAATAGACATTGAAATAGCAAAAATTCCCACAAAGCTGAATTTTGGTGGAGAGCTAGGGTTTGCCATTAGAAGCAACGTCCTAAAAGTCCCCATCGATCCCATGTGTGCAAAAAAAAATTATTCGGGGTCAAAGGTCAAATTTTAAGGGTTTTTTTGGTTTTCGGATTTATTTTTTGATAACGGTTGATCTAAACAAAAAGTGACTAAAGTAAATGTTGTAGACAGAAAAATTATCTACAAGTTTGACCTTTATAATTTTTTTCCTAGAAGGAACCATTCTTGAGATATTGCTGTTCTAAAAAACACATGATTTTTATGCACTTATAAGGGAAATATGCACATATTCAGACGAACCGGCTTAAATAAGCGAAGTAATCGGGTCTGTCCCCCAAAAATATATATATTTTCTTGAAGAGCGAGATTATAGCTATCTTCTAAAAAAAATTCCAACAAAATCGGAGCTTGTTTAGTAGAGTTATTCAATGTTAGAGTCATTTTATGCAAAAATAGCCCATTTAACCCACATGTGTAATCGAAAGCCCAAAGGGAACGACCCCAACGAAAACTCTCCGATTTTTTTTCTAGTTTTGTCCGAAGTTAAGGTTTGTTGCGCTGATTACGGAAATGTATAATTTTCAACGGTTGCGGATACGGTTCGCCGGTTATTTGACCCGAAAGGCCAAATTTAAAAACCGGGTTAGACCCGGATCTACTGAACCGATTCCTGCAAAGCGGATATCGTCTGAAAGCTTACGGAAGTATCTACAACATAGTGTCGTTACTTTAACCGGTTCGCCTCATAATGTACTTACGCGGCTAATTTTTTATTTGACCTTTAGATCGCGATATCTCGAAAATGGTAAGTATTTTCTAAGTATCATAAAGACCACTCTTGTAGACAATTATTGAATCTACAACTTTTACTTTAGCCGGCTTTTGCTAAGTCTTACCGTTTTTGAGAAAAATTAAAAAAACTGAATAATGCCTCAAAAAATGACCTTTGACCCCGAATAACTTGTTTTGCACACATGGGATCGATGGGGACTTTTAGGACGTTGCTTCTAATGGCTAGCCCTAGCTCTCCACCAAAATTCAGCTTTGTGGGAATTTTTGCTATTTCCCCCTTATACGCATGTCTATTTTGACCGGACTATAGGTTTTGCACGGTTAATGAGGACTCACCTACCAGAATTAGCGGCAAGTGTCACAGACATAACCATCTTGTCACGTACACAGTACACAGTTTGCCTAAAATATATTGATGGTTTGGTAAAAAAGGGGAGGATCCTCTTCTACAATCAATTTCACAAAAACTCAATTTACTTTACGACAAACCTTTTACGTTTGACTACCAAGGTTTCGGAGTCGAGCCAGTTTTGTTTCTACTGTCGATCCGAGGGTAATTTCTAATAGCACTCAGTATGAATAAAATATACACAAGTTTCCAATTTTTTCCTATACATTGGAATTTTTCTGTTCCTTGAAAAGATCTTTTGTTGAATACAATACACAACTACACAACTTCGCTGTTTAAAACTTCTACGATTATAATAAAAATACAAGGTCACCTAATATTTGAAACTCTGTGTAAAAGGTTCCGAAGTGGGCAGGTTTCGCTCGGGAATATGAGAAATTTGAGAAAATTATCTTCTTGGAACAATGATATGATCATATTAGGAAATCTTCACAGCCAGCATATTCACGATAAAGTTGAAACTCTAATTCGATTGTCATGTATTAATTGGACCAAAAAAAGTTCTTGAAATTCATTTTGATAAATGCAGTAAGAAATGTTGCCCGGAGTTGGAGCCAAGTTATTTTTCGACTCAGCATAATTACCCGACTCAGATTCAGACAGACGAAACCCTGGTGACTACTGACTATAGGATATTGCTTCATCGCGTCGTCATCAAGTAGAAAATTTTGAAAAATGGTAGGACGAAATGTTCACAACTAAATGCCATATATATTTTTTTCAAATTAATTCTTCAAGTCCTGTAAGAAACGCAATACGTGGTACGTCAAACCGTACTGAGTACGCCTATGCTAGAAAATGTTAAGATTTCCAATGGAATTAGTAAATGGCACCTGGTATTGTTGGCCAGCCCAGAAACTTTTATAGTAGCCCTCGTATGTGTACTCTATTTTCATCCAAAAATATTGGTCACCGTAGATATACTCTACGTGGTTTTTTAATGTACGCGCTGATGTACGCAACCTTTTCGGTTGGGTACGTGGTTGTTACATTACGATAGAGGTTGCGTACCAAACATGTGTGTTTGACGAACTTTTCGAATCTCGTTGGGTACACGTACATTAACACTACAATGGATTTTTAATGTTTGTGTACGTGTGCAAAAACTTTATAATTTTTTTAGTGTTTGTGTACATGTACGGTACCTTATGTTTGTTTCCGAACACTGCACAAAAGTTCGAAAATGTTAGGAAAATTTGTGCGCACGATAACGCTTGCTGGTAGTAACCCTGATAAGTTTCATCAGGGGCAAGTCCATAATTCCTGAAAAAATAGCGTGAAACTCTCGAACGGATCTGCCGATGCGGGTCTTCGTATTATTTTGTACAAACTTAGTTTAAGTTCGAAGATAAGCTATATCGGTCCACTCCTTCAGGTACCATTCCCACAAAAGTTAAAAAATGGGTAAAAAAATTGTGAGCACGATGAAAGGTTTTAAGAAACAAGCCCATACTTCTTGAGAAAACAGTGTGAACAAGGTGAAAACCCCATAATGCACCACATGTAGTAGCTGGAGAGCACGTAACTCTCGAACTGATCAATCGATTTGGTTCATAATTTGGCTTCCGATATATTTTGTTCAAACTTAGTTTCAGTTCAAGGATGGGCAATACCGGTCCACAACTTCCGGTACTTCCGCCCAATATTTAAAAAAACGTCACTAAAATTGTATGCTCGATATATGTATCTTGAACTGTGCAACCAATTTGGCCCAAACATTTGATGTGCTAATATTTTGTCCAAAATTAGTTAACCTTCTAAAATGGTCCTCCCTTAGGGTACCTCCCGCACAAAAGCTCAACATTCGTGTCTAAGTTTAGGGTCTGTTCGAAGATCCCTTGGAAATGTATACCGATTCTGTTCATTGTGGCCCTGTTTACAGCGATAGGATGTTTTCCCGTGGACAAGTCCAGTGGGCTCGGAGAAAAGATATGGCTTCCACAATAAGATCCACTTTCATAATGGACCATGTTGGTCAACTCCTTCAAGTACCTTGTCCGTAACACTTTTGAAGTTGTCGGCAAGTTCAAAGGTCCAAAAAGGACCACAAAATTCTGAAAAGATTCTAAATACATTCGATCTGTCCGTAGATAAAAGTTTCAATTCTCATTGGCTGAGGAAATATCTGTCGTCAAAGCCGACTGATACTTTTCTACTTGTTTTAAGGCATTTTAATTAAGGGCTTTCTGTCCTCAGAAGGTAAAACAATCTTGTAAAAAACCCCAAGACCAATTATAGTACCATTTAGTACTTTTCGTAGCCTTATAGCCATCAGCGACCGTCATGACAAAATTTCAGAATTTGCAGGCATTAAAAAAAAACTTTATATTATCGTTCATGCAATAACAAAATAGTACCAAATTTAGTACGTTTCGTACACCTTAAAAAATTACCTTCTTATATAAACCATTTATACCAACCGCGGTACGGTTGAGGCTTCAATATTCCACCAAAATGGCTGAAATTTGGCAATTATTCTTCTTTGGGGGTATAAAACTTTCCATTTGAAATTTGTGGGTACCTCCCGATTTTCCGTATTTTCAAGGTTGTGGCTACAACAATCCACTGAAATGGCTGTAATTTGGTATTTAGTCTACGTTGGATGTAAAAACCTTTCCGACTGAAATTCGTCAGTATAAGTCCACGTTTCGTTATAGCCCGCATAGAACAGAACCTGTCGATCTTCGTAATTCTCAAGGTTGTGACGTCAATATCACACCGAAATGACTGAAATTTGTTATTTAGTCTTCCATGTGGTTAACAATTATTAGAGAAGATAATTACCAGTATATTACCAGTATTTTGAAGGTTTTAGCCACATTATCTTACCGAAATATCGCAAATTTTGTATTTAGTTTTCTTTGTGACTAATCGTTTTGATATATCCCCCATGGAACGGTACCTTCCGAATTTCGGTATTTTGAAGGTTAGCCACATAGTTTTACCGAAATTGCTGAAAATTTGTACTTAGTCTTCTTAATAAACGGAAGGAAACTAATTGTTCCATTTTAATTTAATAAAATTCGGGGTATAACAAGTTCGGCCTCGCCGAACTTAACGCCGTTCTTACTTGTTTGAACGTATTTACGCTTCCTCTGAAGCTGCCTAATTTCCTGTAATTTTTTGTCGGGAAAGTATTTATGTCATACATGTATATTCGGCGCACATTCTGACTGGCCATCTCTGTTTCTGGAATGCCGTCTTCCACTTCATTTTAGAGGACTTATTTTTTTAAATGTCGTATCAGACAGTTTTTCTTTTGGGATTTACCCCTAAAGCAAAAGTACAACTGTTAATTGTTTGTCCAATTTAGTAGCAATGTAACCCCTGGTGTCCCATAATCATCATAAATTCTAAAATATTTTTTAACGAAGCACTCAATTTTTAGGAATTTTCGAACTCTATAAAATATGGATGGCTTCATTTATTTAAAACACACAATTTTTATTTTTTTTTTAGAAAACATATTCCTTTCCTTTTTTGATTAACTTGATTTTGCAAAATAAATGTCTCTCTGATGTGCTGTAAAACTCATAAATTTTAAATTCTTATGGCTTGTGTGGGTGGATTGTGGTGGTGTAGAAAGTTGAAAAGTTATACACAAAGGATGTCTGAACGGAACAGAAAAGGGAATAACTGAGTATCCACAGAAATGAAAATTGTTGTGTGGATGTACGAGATGTATACTCAAGGGGGTGGGGGATGAAATGGGTGTTATTTTAAATTGTAATGGCATGAAATGCATGAAATTACATGCGTGTATGACCTCATACACATGCGAATAATAAAGGACATTATTTGAGCTGACCCCACAACAACAAAAGGAACTTTTGAGAAAGTTACATTTGCGAAACAAATGAATGTGTGTGTATGGGTAAGTGAGTGTGTGCTAGAACGACCCTCTCCTTCTCCTTTAGATGTTTTGCTAAAAAAAAAACAAACATAAAATTCAAAGAAAACATGAAAATATACAATGTGCAAATTCTCAATGGATTTGCAGGAAAAATAAAAAATGTGAAAAATAACAAAAAATAAAAAAAAAAACATTCGGACAGACGGTATGAATAAAAAAGAAATCAGGAGGAAATGAGTTTTTTGGTTTTGTTGTGGGCTTTAGTAATATGGATAAAAGTTACAAGTAAGCAGAAATGAAGTCGTGGATATGCCCTTCCATAAATTGGGCAAACAAAACAAGACCTTAAATTTAAAAGCTCCTTCCCAACGAAGAAAAATATTATTTTTAATTAGCATCTCATAGTAACTTTTCGGATATACAGTTAATTTTCGGTCAAATCCTAATGTTTTTCCGATCCCCCTCTCCCTAATAGTCTAATTCCATTTCTTTTCTCATACATTTAAGAAATATCTCCTATTGTACCGTGCACATCTTGCCAACCTCCTTAGCAACCTTTATCCCATAGATTTGAATGAAAAGAGAGTGTCGGGCTGCAAATCCTTTATGAAAGATTACCACAAATAAAAACGGACACTTGATGTCATATTTCTCTAAAAATCCAAATGTTGGAATTCTTAAAAAAAAACAAACATCTACCCCAAAAATATCTCATGAAGATGCCAAGAATTTACCACAAAATATTGTCTACTCTCTAATGCATGAGTGTTTGTGTGTGTTGATGCCTTGTGCACAACGTCCTGTCAAATATTCCAAGTGTCTGCTTGTGTGATAAACTTTACGGAAACGGAAAGCATTTTGACATGTTATTATGCTGAAATAATTTTATAATTTATTTACTTTTTGTTGTTTATTTCGTGGGTTGTTTGGGTGGTTTCTTGTGTTATCCATGTGCTTTTCTCATCTGTTTTTTTGCAATATTTTACATGTATTGTTTAGTTTTATTTGTTGTGGAGTAAGAATGAATGGCTGGCTGTGTGTTGGTAAGCAGAAAGTATGAGGATTTATACATTATTTATTTTATTACAGTGGTATATAAATTTCAAAAATGGGGTGTCTGAGTGAAATCGAAAACTTTTTTAAAATGAGGTTTTTGATTTCCTTTATTTTTTGCTGTGGTGATGATGGTCATAAGCAAAACATTTTAGTATATTTTAAGATTTTTTTGACTAACGGTTCCAAAGGTATCGCGCATTGAAAAAGTCGAATTCTGTACAAACATTATGCAAAGAAATACCCATAACATCTTTAATATTGGTCCAAAGAAAAACAAGTAAGAATGGCGTTAAGTTCGGCCAGGCCGAACTTTTTATACCCTCCACCCCGAGTTGTATTGAAGGAAAATGGAACAATTAGTTTCATTTCGTTTATGAACAAGACTTGCTACTAAATTTCATATTTTATAACCCCATGGAAGACTAAATAACAAATTTCAGTCTTTCGGTGGGATATTGACTTCACAACCTTCAGAGTTACGAAAATCGGGAGGTACCATTCTATGGGGGCTATATCGAAACGTGGACCTATACCGACGAATTTCTGTCAGACAGGCTTTTGCCTCCAACGAAGCCCAAGTACCAAATTTCAGCAATTTCGGTGAAATATTGAGGCCACAACTTTCAAAATACCGGAAATAGGGAGGTACCGTTCTATGGGGGCAATACTAAAGCTTGGACCAATACCGACAAATTTCATATGAAACGTTTTACACCCCAAAATAAGATAAGATAAGATAGCAAATTTCAGCCATTTTGGTAGAATATTGAGGCTAATACCTTAAAATACCGAAAATATGGAGATACCGTTGTATGGGGGCTATACTAAGGCGTGGCCCTATACCGACAAATTTCTGGGGGAAAGTTGTATACCCCAACGAAGACTAAGAACCAAATTTAAGCCATATCGGTGGAATATTGAGGTCACAACCTTCAAAATACCGGAAATAGGGAGGTATCGTTCTATATTAAGACATGGACCTATACCGATAAACTTCATGTGGAACGTTTAACACCCCAAATCAAAACCAAATACCAAATTTCAGGCATTTCGGTGTGATAATGAGGCGAAAACCTTCAAAATACCGAAAATCCGTTGGTACCGTTCTATGGGGGCTATATGAAGACGTGGACCTATACCGACAAATTTCTGGGGGAAAGTTTTATAACCCAAACGAAGACTAAGTACCAAATTTTAGCCATTTTGGTGTGATAGTGAGGTTAAAATCTTCAAAGTACCGAAAATCGGGTGGTACCGGTCTATGGGGGCTATATCAAAACATAGACCGATATTGCCCATTTGCGATACCAAACATCCCAGGAGTTATAGAAACTTCTATACCACATTACAAAGCTATATCTTAAAAATTGCGAGCTGTATCTTGATTTCAAAAGACGGACGGACATGATTATATCGACTTAGAATTTTACCCGGAGGAAGAATATATATACTTTATAGGGTCTCCGATAAATATTTCGATGTGTTACAAACGGAATGACAAATTGAGAAATTATACCCTCCATATTATGGTGGAGGGTATAGAAATCTTTATATTTATACCCTCAGCATTTGTGCTAACGAGGGTATTACACTTTCATAGGGGCAAAATGTGCCTCATCGAAATAACGGTTTAAGACCCCAAGTTTCATTAGAGGCAAGTCCATACACTCTGAGGAAATAGCCTGAAAGTTGAAAAAATCCCCTATGACACCGTGTGTTGTGGTTGGAGGGCAAGGTAATTCTCGAACGGATATGCCGATTCCGTCCAAAATTTGGCCTTCTTAATATTGTGTCCAAACTTAGTATAAGTTCGATGATAAGCCATGTCGGTCCACTCCATCAGGTACCTCCCCCAAAAAAGTTCAAAAACGTTCGGAAAAATTGTGCTGACTCTAACTTTTGAAGGGAGTGGCCAATTTGGTCCATACTTTACACATCCTAATATATCCACCAGATATAGATCAGGTTCGAATATGGACTATATTTGTCAACTCCATCCGGTACCTCCCACACAAAACTTTGGGTATGTTCACTTTAAGACCTGCTATCGAATCACTTTAATTTTTTTGAAGCAACTTGCATAAGCAGCCTCAATTACGATGGTAAAAGTTTTTTCTGGGGCAAGTAAATACTTCTTGAGAAAACAGCTGGAAATCCACTTCCATAATGGTCAATGTCGGTCGATTCCATTAAGTACCTCCTCCGCAAAACTTTTAAACTTTAATCCTAATCAACACTTTTGCCGGTTCATATGCCCAACATTTTGAAAAACCCCTAAATACATAGGTTTTTTTTTTTGGGAAAAAGTGTTTCAATTTACACAGGCTGAGGGTATATCTCTGTCGGCAAAGTCGGCTGATACTTTTTACTTGTTTTATTTTTTCATCAGATATCTAATAAAAGCAGCCTACTATGAAAAAACAATGAATGGTACAAGACCGATATATCTGCCGTAGAGGAAATACGATGGATTGGGAAAAACGTCAAAAACACCTACAGGTGACGCACTCTATTATAACTGCCATTACACAAAGCATGAGTTTGTTTGCTGTTTTGTAGTCTGTATGAGGTTAAAACAACTGGTCTCCAGATTCACGCCAGTGAATGGAAGACTTGCTACAACACGGATAAAAGCTAAATTCTTCAAAATTAGCTTAAGCTACGCTCATGCTCCAACCGAAGACAAGTACGATCAGAGCAAAGATATATTCTACGAGCGTCTAGAAGAAACATAGGACCGTTGTCCTTCTGATGATATTAAAATTATTCTAGGCGATTTTAATGCCAAAATTGGAAACGAGAATATCTTTGGCCCAACGGTCGGGAAATTCAGTCTCCACAGTGAAACATCTGACAATGGAATGAGGCTGATAGAATTTGCAGCGGCAAAAAACATGGTAGTAAGCAGTACCAGATTTAATCATCTCGATATTCATAAGGGCACCTGGCTGTCTCCAGATCAAAGAACAAGAAATCAAATGATCACGTTGTGATAGGTGGAAGACATTCATCGAGCGTGTTTGATGTACGATCGTTCCGAGTAGCAAACATAGATTCGGACCACTACCTCGTTGCAGCAAAGGTACGTACCCGTCTAAACGTTGCAACTAAAGCACGAACAGAAACAACACGGAAGTTGGACATCAGAAACCTACAAACATAACACATAGCCACAGCATATTCCACTCAACTAGTCCAATTGCTTAATGAAGGCACTCCTCGTCCCGATAACATATCAGCACAATGACAAAATATTGTCCACTTTTTCCAAACAACCCCAAAATCAATACTTGGATACCAGAGAACACAAGCAAGAAATCCATGGTATGATCAGGAGTGTTATGCTGCTACCGAATCAAACAGTAGCAACGCGCAGCGCACGATAGAGGTATCGGTAGAAATGGAAAGAGGAGGAACTTCTTTCCGCAGGAAAAGGAAAGAAATGGAAAAGCGGGAGTGTGAAAAAAGAGAGATGTACAGAAGCCAGAATGAAGTCGAAAATTCTACCAAAGAGTGAAACATCAAAGCTTTGGTACAGGCACATCCTCCTGTATATCAGCTAGGTAATTTGGTAACTGATACATATAGTGTGCTCAGGATATGGAAGGAACATTTTTCCAAACTGTTGGTATTTGATAGTAGCGAAGATGACGAAGATACTACCACAGATCCAATCCCAGAAGATGGTATTGAATGTATACCAGCAGGCCAAGATGAGGTAAAGACAGCAACAAACCGGCTGAAGAATAATAAGGCAGCATCTGCTGATTGCCTACCAGCCGAGCTGTTTAAAGCCGCAGGCGATACGCTGATAAGGTGTATGCATCAGCTAGTTAGCTCCATCTGGCAGAAAGAACGCGTACCCGACGATTGGAACCTGAGCATCCTGTGTCCCGTCCATAAGAAAGGATATAAGATAAGAAAGGATATAAGACCACCAGTGACCAGATATTTAGCCTGCGGCAAATCGTGGAGAAGACCCAAGAGATGTAGATCGACACCTACCACCTTTTTGTCGATTATAAAGCAGCCTTCGATAGCCCACTACGTTCAAAGGTATTCCAAGCAATGTCTGAATTTAGTATCCCCGCAAAGCTCATTCGACTTTGTAAAATTACTCTAACTGACACAAGATCTTTAGCTAAAATAGGAAAGAACCTCTCCGAAGAGTTTTGTACCAAAAGAGGTTTCAGGCAAGGAGACAGCCTTTCGTGTGACCTTTTCAACATCCTGCTAGAAAAGGTTATACGAGAGGCAAACGTCAAAAGAAATGGCACAATCTACACCAATAGCCACATGTTACTTGCTTATGCATATTATATAGACATCATGGGACGATCAGTAAAAGAAGTAACGGATACCTTTATGAAGGTCAAAGGAGAATCTGCTAAAGTGGGTCTGGCGGTAAACGGCGAGAAGACCAAGCTGATGGTGTCGACGCGCAATGCGTCCATTGAGATCGGACCAACTGTTGAACTTGGTTCCTACAATTTTGAGGTAGTAAAAGACTTCGGATACCTCGGCACCGCCGTGAACACAACAAACGACATCAGTTATGAAATAAAAAGAAGAATTGTATTGGCAACAGATGCTTTTTTGGCTTAAGTAAGCACTTTAAAAACAAAGTCACAACTCGTCAAACCAAAATAACGCTTTACAAAACACTGATACTACCCGTGCTGATGTATGGCTCCGAAGCCTGGGTACTTGCGCAAGCAGATAAGGCAGTGCTTGGTGTGTTTGAGAGAAAAATTCTTCGAAAGATCTACGGACCGATCTGCGTTGACGGTGAATATCGACGTCGTATGAACCACGAGCTGTATCTGCTATACAACGACATCAACATAGTTAAACGTATCGAGATGCAGCGATTGCTTTGGCTAGGCCATACAATAAAAATGAGCGAAGATGAACCCGCTAAAAAGGCGTATAAATTCGAGTCACATGGCGGTGCACGCAGAATTGGCAGGCCAAAGGATAGATGGCGCAAACAAGTGGATGATGAGATGACAAGGCGCGGTATTCCAAAAAGCGAAGCACGAAACAGAGAGAATTGGAGATCTTTTCTTAGTTCGGTGTATGGAACAAATGTTCTGTAATGGGCCAGCTAAATATATAAATATATAATAATAAATATAGAAAAAACAATAATAATTATCCAAATCCCACTACCAAATAGGACTTAAAATTGTTGTAATTAATCGAAGTGTAATAGAAACAAGTAAGAACGGCGTTAAGTTCGGCCGGGCCGAACTTGTTATACCCTCCACCACAAGTTGTATTGAAGTAAAATGGAATAATTAGTTTCCTTTCGTGTATGAAGAAGACTTAATACTAAATTTCAGCAATTTTGGTAAAACAATGTGAGGCACCATTCTATGGGGGCTATTTCAAAATGTCGATCTATACCGACAAATTTCTGACGGAAAGTTTTTAGGCTCAAAGAAGACTAAATACCAAATTTCCTATATTTCGGTAAGAGAATGTGACTAAAACTTAAAAAATTCCGAAAGTCAAGAAGTACGCTTCTATGGGAATATAGGAAGATGTGGACCTATACTGATAATACTCTTCTGGAATAATTCATAACTCTTGGAAGACGAAATAACGAATTTCAGCCATTTCGGTTGGATATTGACGTCACAATCTTCAGTATTACAAAAATCGGGAGGTACCGTTCTATGGGGGCTATATGAAGGCGTGGACCTATACCGACAAATTTAAGGGGAAATTTGAGCAACCCCAACAAAGTCTAAATACCAAATTTCAGCCATTTCGGTGGAATATTGATGCCAAAGCGTTCAAAATACCGAAAATCGGGAGGTACCGTTCTATGGGGGCTATATGAAGGCATGGACCGATACCGACAAAGTTCTGGGGGAAGTTTTATACCACCAACGTATACTAAGTACCAAATTTCAGCCATTTCGGTGTGATAATGAAGCTAAAACCTTGAAAATACCGAAAATCGGGAGGTACCGTTCTATGGGGGCTATATAAAGGTGTGGACCGATACCGACAAAATTCTGGGGGAAAGTTTTATACCACTAAAGAAGACTACGTACCAAATTTCAGCCATTTTGGTAGGATAATGAAGCTAAAACCTTAAAAATACCGAAAATCGGGAGGTACCGTTTTATGGGGGCTATATAAAGGTGTGGACCGATACCGACAAAATTCTGGGAGAAAGTTTTATACCCCTAAAGAAGACTACGTACCAAATTTCAGCCATTTTGGTAGGATAATGAAGCTAAAACCTTAAAAATACCGAAAATCGGGAGGTACCGTTCTATGGGGGCTATATAAAGGTGTGGACCGATACCGACAAAATTCTGGGGGAAAGTTTTATACCCCTAAAGAAGACTACGTACCAAATTTCAGCCATTTTGGTAGGATAATGAAGCTAAAACCTTAAAAATACCGAAAATCGGGAGGTACCGTTCTATGGGGGCTATATGAAGGTGTGGACCGATACCGATAAAATTCTGGGGGAAAGTTTTATACCCCTAAAGAAGACTACGTACCAAATTTTAGCCATTTTGGCAGGATAATGAAGCTAAAACCTTAAAAATACCGAAAATCGAGAGGTACCGTTCTATGGGGGCTATATCAAAACGTGGACCGATATATCCCATTTTCAATACCAACCATCCTGCAAGTAATAAAAACTTCTGTACCAAATTTTGACTCTCTATCTTTAAAATTGCGAGCTGTATCTTGATTTCAACAGACAGACAGACGGACGGACTGACGGACAGACGGACGGACGGACAGACGGACATGGTCAAATCGACATAGAATTTTATGCTGATCAATAATATATATACTTTATAGGGTCTCCGACGAATATTTCGATGTGTTACAAACGGAATGACAAATTTAATTATACCCTCCATATGGTGGAGGGTATAAAAAGTCTCAAGAATATCGAAGAATACAATCATTGATAAAAATCTATTTTAAATATTAAATCGCAAGAATTTCATTCAAGGCCACTGTTCATTTTTTTATTAGCTGATAAAAAACCAAGTAAATATCTTTTTTCTATTTGGATTAAAGAAGTTATGAGTATTACTCTGCATATAGTTTTAGTAAAAAAAACTGAAAATACACTAAAATCTTTTGCTTATGAGCAGCATCACCACAGCAAAAAATAAAGGAAATCAAAAACCTCATATTGAAAAAGTATCCGATTTCACTCAGAAATTCCCACGTATTCTTTAAAATATACACGCTAATGGCTGAGATGTTACCTTGAAAAGTCTTGTTTAAAATATCCATGCCTATGGCTGTGATGTAGCTTGAAAAATTGTTATTAAAAAAGTCCACGTTTTCGGCTGTGATGCTCGTTGAAAAAGTCTTGTTTAAAATAATCAAGCCTATGGCTGTGATGTTGCTTCAAGAATTCTAAGGCTGCGATGTTGCTGGAAAAAGTCTTATTTAAAACAACCACGGCTATGGCAGTGATGTTATTTGAAAAAGGCTTGTATAAAATTCCCTCGCCTATTGTTGTGATGTTGCTTGAAAAAGTCTTGTTTAAAATATCCCCACCTGTGGCTGTGATGTTGCTTGAAAAAGTAATCTCTAAAACAACCACGGCTATGGCAGTGATGTTGCTTGAAATAGTCTTATTTAAAACAACCGCGTCCATGGCTGTAATGTTGCTGGAAAAGTCTTCTTTAAAACAACCACGCCTATGGCTATGATGTTGTTTGAAAAAGTTTTGTTGAAAACAACCACGCCTTGGGCTGTACTTGAAAAAGTCTTGTTTAAAACAACCACGCCCAGGACTGTACTTGAAAAAGTCTTGTTTAAAACAACCACGCCCAGGACTGTACTTAAAAAAGTCTTGTTTAAAACAACCACGCCTAGGGCTGTACTTGAAAAAGTCTTGTTTAAAACAACCACGCCTAGGGATGTACTTGAAAAAGTCTTGTTTAAAACAACCACGCCTATGGCTATGATGTTGTTTGAAAAAGTATTGTTTAAAACAACCACGCCTATGGCTATGATGTTGTTTGAAAAAGTTTTGTTTAAAAAAACCACGCCACTGGCTGTGATGTTGCTTGAAAAAGTATTGTTTAAAACAACCACGCCTAGGGCTGTACTTGAAAAAGTCTTGTTTAAAACATCCACGCCTATGACTGTGACGTCGCTTGAAAAAGTCTTCTTTAAAACAACCACGGCTATGATGTTGCTTGAAAAAGTCTTGTTTGAAATATCCCCACTTGTGGCTGCGATGTTGCTTGAAAATCTTATTTAAAACAACCACACCTATGGTTGTGATGTTGCTTGAAAAATCTTGTTTAAAATATCCAAACCTGTGGCTGTGATTTTGCTTGAAAAAGTCGTGTATAAAATATTCACGTCTATTGCTGTGATGTTGCTTAAAAAATCCTGTTTAAAATGTCCACGCATATGGCTGTGATATTGCTTGACAAATCTTCTTAAAAACAAACACGTCCATGGCTGTGATGTTGTTTGAAAAACTCCACCCCTATGGCTGTGATGTTGCTTAAAAAAGTTTTCTTTAAAAATACCACGCCTGTGGCTGAAAAATCTTGTTTGAAATATCCACGCCTATGGCAGTTATGTTGCTTGAAAAAGACTTCTATAAAACAATCACCCCTATGGCTGTGATGTTGCTTGAAAAATCTTGTTTAAAATATCCACCCTGTGATGTTGCTTGAAAAATCTTGTTTAAAATATCCACGCCTATGACTGTGATGTTGCTTGAAAAAATCTTGTTTAAAATATCCCCACCTGTGGCTGTGATGATGCTTCAAAAAGTTTTCTTTAAAACAACCACGCATATGGCTGTGATTTCGCTTGAAAAATGTTTGTTTAAAAAATCCAGGTCTACGGCTGCGTGCTGCTTGAAAAGTTGTTGTTAAAAATATCCACGTCTATGGCTGCGATGTTGCTTGAACGAGTCTTCTTTAAAACAACCACGCCTATGGTTGTGATGTATCTTGAAAATGTCTTGTAGGAAATATCCACGCCGTTGGCTGTCAAGTTGCTGGAAAAATATTCTTAAAAATTCAAGTTTATTGCTTCCAAAACCTTAAAACATATTCTTTAAAAAATTCATTCTTATTGGTTATTTGGTAATTATTCTTACAGCTCCCACTGTACAATCCCTCTATCATATACAACCACATATGTATTTACATTTGTTTCATACATAAACAAAGATGATTTGAAATATTTCCATTGTGTCAGCTACTCGTATTTTTAGCCTGCTTAACTCCCCTCTCGACTGGTGGTGGAGCACGTAAATAAATTCATATTTATTATTGTAAAATTATTACTCTGGAAATATATGTAAGCGTGTAATTTTTCATAATGCCACCAACAACCGGAGCCCCACCACCACCACAATCACATTTATATTCCAGCACAGCAGTAGCACTCACTCAACAATCTCCTTTTTCTATATAGAGACATTCAAAATTTCTTTACAACTGACCACATTTACCATATCCCCCACCACCAGCAGCACAGAAAAATGTAGATTTCATTGTGAGCCAGCCAGGGCATTGGGTTAGTTATGATGTGTCTGGCTAGTGGCTGCGACCTTTATCATAACCACCCAATAATTCTCACTCGACCTTTAGATTGACCGGCAGCCAGGCAGTCAGAAAATAACTTCCTCTTTCGCCACCCCTACAGCAATGAGAGTTACGTGGTTGCTAAGTTGGTAAAAAGAAATATATTTCCTTTTTGCTGTTGATGATGATGACGATGCGAATGCTGTTTTGGCTGATTTACTTTCGAATGCATGCTTTTTTACTTGATTTTCATATTTTTCAGCTTCTTTATTTTCCATTTTTCGTTGTTGTGGTTGCTGTTTCCATTGTTTTGTTTAGCAGTGAAAAGTTTTCCCTTTGTTGAGTTTTTATTTCTATTTCTTTGTGCCACAAGATTTCCATTTACGTGACAGTTGTTCTAATCCTTGGCAGCTTTCATGAATTTCATGAGCGAGTGGGAGGGTGGTGAAGTAAACATGTTGGTGTGGTATTGTTTTCAGCACTTTTGTTGCCAGGATTTGTTATTTTCACACATGCCACTGTCGGGTTGTTATGAATAAATTGTAAAATTATTCATAACTGCATGATTAAAGTGGGACGTTTATAGAAAACTCGTAAGGATTTTTTTCGAACCAGTGCGCATCTCTTGAACTCAATTCAAACACAGGGGTTCAGGTGATTGTTTAAGGTTTTTGTTATGGACTACAGTTGATGGTAAGCAGTCTTCGTTTATAGGTATCTGCATATTTTTTGAATGGCGTAAACATCAAATGTGATGATTTTAAAAAATGGCGTATTTAAAAACCCCTTTTAGAATTCAAATGTTTTTTAATCTATTTTAGGGGGTTGAATTTAAAGTAATTATTTTAACCACCCAATTTTGTATTTGATATTAAAATATAGCAAATATTCATTTGCATATTGAAAGGGTAGAATGAGAGGGTTGTAAAGAACTTAATACCTGGTACAAGGCGAAAGGTTAGTAACCCACCCTTACTTCAAAATATCACAGCCATAGGCGGGGATATTTTAAACAAGACTTTTTCAAGTAACATCACAGCCATGGACGTGGATCTTTTTAAACAAAAAATTTTCAAGCAACATCACTGTCATAGGCGTGGATATTTTAAACAAGACTTTTTTAAGCAACATCGCAGCCATAGGCGTGGATCTTTTTAAACAACAATTTTTCAAGCAACATCACAACCATAGGCGTGGATATTTTAAACAACAATTTTTCAAGCACTACCATAGGCGTGGATATTTTAAACAACAGTTTTTCAAGCAACATCACAACAATAGGGTGGATATTTTAAACAACAATTTTTCAAGCACTAAAATAGGCGTGGATATTTTAAACAACAATTTTTCAAGCAACATCACAACCATAGGCGTGGATATTTTAAACAACAATTTTTCAAGCAACATCACAACCATAGGCGTGGATATTTTAAACAACAATTTTTCAAGCACTACCATAGGCGTGGATATTTTAAACAACAATTTTTCAAGCACTACCATAGGCGTGGATATTTTAAACAACAATTTTTCAAGCACCAACATAGGCGTGGATATTTTAAACAACAATTTTTCAAGCACTACCATAGGCGTGGATATTTTAAACAACAATTTTTTAAGCACCACCATAGGCGTGGATATTTTAAACAACAATTTTTCAAGCACCACTATAGGCGTAGATATTTTAAACAACAATTTTTCAAGCACCACCATAGGCGTGGATATTTTAAACAACAATTTTTCAAGCACCACCATAGGCGTGGATATTTTAAAGAACAATTTTTCAAGCAACATCACAGCCATAGGCGTGGATATTTTAAACAACAATTTTTCAAGCACCACCATAGGCGTGGATATTTAAAACAACAATTTTTCAAGCACTACCATAGGCGTGGATATTTTAACCAACAATTTTTCAAGTACCACCATAGGCGTGGATATTTTAAACAACAATTTTTCCAGCACCACCATAGGCGTGGATATTTTAAACAACAATTTTTCAAGCAACATCACAGCCATAGGCGTGGATATTTTAAACAACAATTTTTCAAGCAACATCACAGCCATAGGCGTGGATATTTTAAACAACAATTTTTCAAGCACCACCATAGGCGTGGATATTTTAAACAACAATTTTTCAAGCACCACCATAGGCGTGGATATTTTAAACAACAATTTTTCAAGCAACATCACAGCCATAGGCGTGGATATTTTAAACAACAATTTTTCAAGCTCCACCATAGGCGTGGATATTTTAAACAACAATTTTTCAAGCACCACCATAGGCGTGGATATTTTAAACAACAATTTTTCAAGCACCACCATAGGCGTGGATATTTTAAACAACAATTTTTCAAGCAACATCACAGCCATAGGCGTGGATATTTTAAACAACAATTTTTCAAGCAACATCACAGCCATAGGCGTGGATATTTTAAACAACAATTTTTCAAGCACCACCATAGGCGTGGATATTTTAAACAACAATTTTTCAAGCAACATCACAGCCATAGGCGTGGATATTTTAAACAACAATTTTTCAAGCACCACCATAGGCGTGGATATTTTAAACAACAATTTTTCAAGCAACATCACAGCCATAGGCGTGGATATTTTAAACAACAATTTTTCAAGCACCACCATAGGCGTGGATATTTTAAACAACAATTTTTCAAGCACCACCATAGGCGTGGATATTTTAAACAACAATTTTTCAAGCAACATCACAGCCATAGGCGTGGATATTTTAAACAACAATTTTTCAAGCACCACCATAGGCGTGGATATTTTAAACAACAATTTTTCAAGCAACATCACAGCCATAGGCGTGGATATTTTAAACAACAATTTTTCAAGCACCACCATAGGCGTGGATATTTTAAACAACAATTTTTCAAGCACCACCATAGGCGTGGATATTTTAAACAACAATTTTTCAAGCACCACCATAGGCGTGGATATTTTAAACAACAATTTTTCAAGCAACATCACAGCCATAGGCGTGAATATTTTAAACAACAATTTTTCAAGCAACATCACAGCCATAGGCGTGGATATTTTAAACAACAATTTTTCAAGCAACATCACAGCCATAGGCGTGGATATTTTAAACAACAATTTTTCAAGCAACATCACGGCCATAGGCGTGGATATTTTAAACAACAATTTTTCAAGCAACATCACAGCCATAGGCGTGGATATTTTAAACAACAATTTTTCAAGCAACATCACAGCCATAGGCGTGGATATTTTAAACAACAATTTTTCAAGCAACATCACAGCCATAGGCGTGGATATTTTAAACAACAATTTTTCAAGCAACATCACAGCCATAGGCGTGGATATTTTAAACAACAATTTTTCAAGCAACATCACAGCCATAGGCGTGGATATTTTAAACAACAATTTTTCAAGCAACATCACAGCCATAGGCGTGGATATTTTAAAGAAGATTTTCACAAGCAACATCAAAGCTTATGAGTGGACACGTCTGTCTTATAACTGTCGAATTTTCCTTTTCACAGTTACAATTCATGGGATCATCAATCATATTCAAAAGCATAAACCCAGGCAGCCCTCTCATATATCGAATGAAAACAAAAGCAAATATTTTCCAAAGAAATTACACGGTATTTTGACAGTTTAATTTTGTTACAATCTTCCCCAAAGGAAAAATCAAAATGCTGATTAACATTTCTCCCATTCTTCTCTCCAAATGCTGTCTGCACTGAGATTTGCTTGTCAACTATAACACACATGGACTAGTATCCGATGGGTGGGTCATCATTCTCCATTGCCACAGAGTGGAAAATTCTGTAATCAAGTGAGTAAATCAAATTTTGACAGATTATTGTAAATGGAAAGTGTCCAGCAATTGTCCATTCATTCATCTCGTATTCATCCATCTATCTTTTTGATGGCTATGCCTGAACAGAAAAATAACTGAATGCAAAACTAGTGTGTGTCAGTATGGAGCTTATGGCGTCACCGAAAGCTGTAAAGGACATCATGAATCTTCCACGCATAACACAAACGCTTCTTTAGGTATGTAAATGTTTTGAAAAATGATGTTTGGTTTGTTCTTTTTTTTTCCTTTGTGGGTATATTCATGTGGCTGTGTGGTGTAGGCGTTTATCAGTGAAGCAGAGGAGGAAAATTCAAAAGAGATGAAATGATATGTGGCAAGCTATAGCCCCAAGAAGAAAAAGGTTCTTTATGAAATGCTTAAAGGCTACAAATATCCATTCATCATGACATTCGAAAGCAACCTAGTGGGAGAGAAAGAAGGAGAGGAAAAAAATATTTCCATTCCAGTCTAGGATATTTATTATGCAAGCTCATGGCTGTCGAAACCAAGCTTAACATATGTGTTCACAGTGTGCTATAATTTTACATAGTCCGTTAGAGTGTGTGTGTGACACACTTGAGGCTTTGGCATGCTAATATCTTTGCATGTGAAAAATAATACGAGGATTGTTTGATAACGTGGGTAGATGCCTATAAGCTATATTCTATTGGTCTTGGTCCATCTTTAACGATGTAGTTGGAAAGTTTTTCAAGGATAAACGTCGATTTTTTGGAATATTATTAATAAATAATAGTTTTCATGGACCCTCTTAGCAATAATTGTGGATTTTTTAATAATATTTTGCATAAGCCCTCATAGCAATAATCGTGGATTTTTTAAATAATATTTTTCATGGAGTCTCAAAGCAATAATCGTGGATATTTTAAATAATATTTTTCATGGAGCCTCAAAGCAATAATCGTGGATTTTTTAAATAATATTTTTCATGGACCCTCATAGCAATAATCGTGGATTTTTAAATAATATTTTTCATGGACCCTCAAAGCAATAATCGTGGATTTTTTAAATAATATTTTTCATGGACCCTCAAAGCAATAATCGTGGATTTTTTAAATAATATTTTTCATGGACCCTCAAAGCAATAATCGTGGATTTTTTAAATAATATTTTTCATGGACCCTCAAAGCAATAATCGTGGATTTTTTAAATAATATTTTTCATGGACCCTCAAAGCAATAATCAGTGATTTTTAAATAATATTTTTCATGGACCCTCAAAGCAATAATCGTGGATTTTTTAAATAATATTTTTCATAAAACCTCACAGCAATAATCGTGGATTTTTTAAATAATATTTTTCATAAAACCTCACAGCAATAATCGTGGATTTTTTAAATAATATTTGTCATGGACGCTCAAAGCAATAATCGTGGATTTTTTAAATAATATTTTTCATGGACCCTCAAAGCAATAATCGTGGATTTTTTAAATAATATTTTTCATGGACCCTCAAAGAAATAATCGTGGATTTTTTAAATAATATTTTTCATGGACCCTCACAGCAATAATCGTGGATTTTTTAAATAATATATTTCATGGACCCTCACAGCAATAATCGTGGATTTTTTAAATAATATATTTCATGGACCCTCACAGCAATAATCGTGGATTTTTTAAATAATATTTTTCATGGAGCCTCAAAGCAATAATCGTGGATTTTTTAAATAATATTTTTCATGGAGCCTCAAAGCAATAATCGTGGATTTTTTAAATAATATTTTTCATGGACCCTCAAAGCAATAATCGTGGATTTTTTAAACAATATTTTTCATGGAGCCTCAAAGCAATACTCGTGGATTTTTTAAATAATATTTTTCATGGAGCCTCACAGCAATAATCGTGGATTTTTTAAATAATATTTTTCATGCAGCCTCAAAGCTATAATCATGGATTTTTTAAATAATATTTTTCATGCAGCCTCAAAGCAATAATCGTGGATTTTTTAAATAATATTTTTCATGCAGCCTCAAAGCAATAATCTTGGATTTTTTAAATAATATTTTTCATGGAGCCTCAAAGCAATAATCGTGGATTTTTTAAATAATATTTTTCATGGAGCCTCAAAGCAATAATCGTGGATTTTTTAAATAATATTTTTCATGGAGCCTCAAAGCAATAATCGTGGATTTTTTAAATAATATTTTTCATGCAGCCTCAAAGCAATAATCGTGGATTTTTTAAATAATATTTTTCATGCAGCCTCAAAGCAATAATCGTGGATTTTTTAAATAATATTTTTCATGGAGCCTCAAAGCAATAATCGTGGATTTTTTAAATAATATTTTTCATGGAGCCTCAAAGCAATAATCGTGGATTTTTTAAATAATATTTTTCATGCAGCCTCAAAGCAATAATCGTGGATTTTTTAAATAATATTTTTCATGCAGCCTCAAAGCAATAATCGTGGATTTTTTAAATAATATTTTTCATGCAGCCTCAAAGCAATAATCGTGGATTTTTTAAATAATATTTTTCATGCAGCCTCAAAGCAATAATCGTGGATTTTTTAAATAATATTTTTCATGGAGCCTCAAAGCAATAATCGTGGATTTTTTAAATAATATTTTTCATGGAGCCTCAAAGCAATAATCGTGGATTTTTTAAATAATATTTTTCATGCAGCCTCAAAGCAATAATCGTGGATTTTTTAAATAATATTTTTCATGCAGCCTCAAAGCAATAATCGTGGATTTTTTAAAACATATTTTTCATGCAGCCTCAAAGCAATAATCGTGGATTTTTTAAATAATATTTTTCATGCAGCCTCAAAGCAATAATCGTGGATTTTTTAAATAATATTTTTCATGGAGCCTCAAAGCAATAATCGTGGATTTTTTAAATAATATTTTTCATGCAGCCTCAAATCAATAATCGTGGATTTTTTAAATAATATTTTTCATGCAGCCTAAAAGCAATAATCGTGGATTTTTTAAATAATATTTTTCATGCAGCCTCAAAGCAATAATCGTGGATTTTTTAAATAATATTTTTCATGGAGCCTCAAAGCAATAATCGTGGATTTTTTAAATAATATATTTCATGGAGCCTCAAAGCAATAATCGTGGATTTTTTAAATAATATTTTTCATGGAGCCTCAAAGCAATAATCGTGGATTTTTTAAATAATATTTTTCATGGAGCCTCAAAGCAATACTCGTGGATTTTTTAAATAATATTTTTCATGGAGCCTCACAGCAATAATCGTGGATTTTTTAAATAATATTTTTCATGCAGCCTCAAAGCTATAATCGTGGATTTTTTAAATTATATTTTTCATGCAGCCTCAAAGCAATAATCGTGGATTTTTTAAATAATATTTTTCATGGAGCCTCAAAGCAATAATCGTGGATTTTTTAAATAATATTTTTCATGCAGCCTCAAAGCAATAATCGTGGATTTTTTAAATAATATTTTTCATGCAGCCTCAAAGCAATAATCGTGGATTTTTTAAATAATATTTTTCATGCAGCCTCAAAGCAATAATCGTGGATTTTTTAAATAATATTTTTCATGGACCCTCAAAGCAATAATCGTGGATTTTTTAAATAATATTTTTCATGGACCCTCAAAGCAATAATCGTGGATTTTTTAAATAATATTTTTCATGCAGCCTCAAAGCAATAATCGTGGATTTTTTAAATAATATTTTGCATGCAGCCTCAAAGCAATAATCGTGGATTTTTTAAATAATATTTTTCATGCAGCCTCAAAGCAATAATCGTGGATTTTTTAAATAATATTTTTCATGGAGCCTCAAAGCAATAATCGTGGATTTTTTAAATAATATTTTTCATGGAGCCTCAAAGCAATAATCGTGGATTTTTTAAATAATATTTTTCATGGAGCCTCAAAGCAATAATCGTGGATTTTTTAAATAATATTTTTCATGCAGCCTCAAAGCAATAATCGTGGATTTTTTAAATAATATTTTTCATGCAGCCTCAAAGCAATAATCGTGGATTTTTTAAATAATATTTTTCATGGAGCCTCAAAGCAATAATCGTGGATTTTTTAAATAATATTTTTCATGGAGCCTCAAAGCAATAATCGTGGATTTTTTAAATAATATTTTTCATGCAGCCTCAAAGCAATAATCGTGGATTTTTTAAATAATATTTTTCATGCAGCCTCAAAGCAATAATCGTGGATTTTTTAAATAATATTTTTCATGCAGCCTCAAAGCAATAATCGTGGATTTTTTAAATAATATTTTTCATGGAGCCTCAAAGCAATAATCGTGGATTTTTTAAATAATATTTTTCATGGAGCCTCAAAGCAATAATCGTGGATTTTTTAAATAATATTTTTCATGGAGCCTCAAAGCAATAATCGTGGATTTTTTAAATAATATTTTTCATGCAGCCTCAAAGCAATAATCGTGGATTTTTTAAATAATATTTTTCATGCAGCCTCAAAGCAATAATCGTGGATTTTTTAAATAATATTTTTCATGGAGCCTCAAAGCAATAATCGTGGATTTTTTAAATAATATTTTTCATGCAGCCTCAAAGCAATAATCGTGGATTTTTTAAAACATATTTTTCATGCAGCCTCAAAGCAATAATCGTGGATTTTTTAAATAATATTTTTCATGCAGCCTCAAAGCAATAATCGTGGATTTTTTAAATAATATTTTTCATGGAGCCTCAAAGCAATAATCGTGGATTTTTTAAATAATATTTTTCATGCAGCCTCAAATCAATAATCGTGGATTTTTTAAATAATATTTTTCATGCAGCCTAAAAGCAATAATCGTGGATTTTTTAAATAATATTTTTCATGCAGCCTCAAAGCAATAATCGTGGATTTTTTAAATAATATTTTTCATGGAGCCTCAAAGCAATAATCGTGGATTTTTTAAATAATATATTTCATGGACCCTCACAGCAATAATCGTGGATTTTTTAAATAATATTTTTCATGGAGCCTCAAAGCAATAATCGTGGATTTTTTAAATAATATTTTTCATGGAGCCTCAAAGCAATACTCGTGGATTTTTTAAATAATATTTTTCATGGAGCCTCACAGCAATAATCGTGGATTTTTTAAATAATATTTTTCATGCAGCCTCAAAGCTATAATCGTGGATTTTTTAAATTATATTTTTCATGCAGCCTCAAAGCAATAATCGTGGATTTTTTAAATAATATTTTTCATGGAGCCTCAAAGCAATAATCGTGGATTTTTTAAATAATATTTTTCATGCAGCCTCAAAGCAATAATCGTGGATTTTTTAAATAATATTTTTCATGGAGCCTCAAAGCAATACTCGTGGATTTTTTAAATAATATTTTTCATGGAGCCTCACAGCAATAATCGTGGATTTTTTAAATAATATTTTTCATGCAGCCTCAAAGCTATAATCGTGGATTTTTTAAATTATATTTTTCATGCAGCCTCAAAGCAATAATCGTGGATTTTTTAAATAATATTTTTCATGGAGCCTCAAAGCAATAATCGTGGATTTTTTAAATAATATTTTTCATGCAGCCTCAAAGCAATAATCGTGGATTTTTTAAATAATATTTTTCATGGACCCTCAAAGCAATAATCGTGGATTTTTTAAATAATATTTTTCATGGACCCTCAAAGCAATAATCGTGGATTTTTTAAATAATATTTTTCATGCAGCCTCAAAGCAATAATCGTGGATTTTTTAAATAATATTTTGCATGCAGCCTCAAAGCAATAATCGTGGATTTTTTAAATAATATTTTTCATGCAGCCTCAAAGCCATAATCGTGGATTTTTTAAATAATATTTTTCATGGAGCCTCAAAGCAATAATCGTGGATTTTTTAAATAATATTTTTCATGCAGCCTCAAAGCAATAATCGTGGATTTTTTAAATAATATTTTTCATGCAGCCTCAAAGCAATAATCGTGGATTTTTTAAATAATATTTTTCATGGACCCTCAAAGCAATAACCGTGGATTTTTTAAATAATATTTTTCATGCAGCCTCAAAGCAATAATCGTGGATTTTTTAAATAATATTTTTCATGCAGCCTCAAAGCAATAATCGTGGATTTTTTAAATAATATTTTTCATGGACCCTCAAAGCAATAATCGTGGATTTTTTAAATAATATTTTTCATGCAGCCTCAAAGCAATAATCGTGGATTTTTTAAATAATATTTTTCATGGAGCCTCAAAGCAATACTCGTGGATTTTTTAAATAATATTTTTCATGGAGCCTCACAGCAATAATCGTGGATTTTTTAAATAATATTTTTCATGCAGCCTCAAAGCTATAATCGTGGATTTTTTAAATAATATTTTTCATGCAGCCTCAAAGCAATAATCGTGGATTTTTTAAATAATATTTTGCATGCAGCCTCAAAGCAATAATCGTGGATTTTTTAAATAATATTTTTCATGCAGCCTCAAAGCAATAATCGTGGATTTTTTAAATAATATTTTTCATGGAGCCTCAAAGCAATAATCGTGGATTTTTTAAATAATATTTTTCATGCAGCCTCAAAGCAATAATCGTGGATTTTTTAAATAATATTTTTCATGCAGCCTCAAAGCAATAATCGTGGATTTTTTAAATAATATTTTTCATGGACCCTCAAAGCAATAACCGTGGATTTTTTAAATAATATTTTTCATGCAGCCTCAAAGCAATAATCGTGGATTTTTTAAATAATATTTTTCATGCAGCCTCAAAGCAATAATCGTGGATTTTTTAAATAATATTTTTCATGCAGCCTCAAAGCAATAATCGTGGATTTTTTAAATAATATTTTTCATGGACCCTCAAAGCAATAACCGTGGATTTTTTAAATAATATTTTTCATGCAGCCTCAAAGCAATAATCGTGGATTTTTTAAATAATATTTTTCATGCAGCCTCAAAGCAATAATCGTGGATTTTTTAAATAATATTTTTCATGGACCCTCAAAGCAATAACCGTGGATTTTTTAAATAATATTTTTCATGCAGCCTCAAAGCAATAATCGTGGATTTTTTAAATAATATTTTTCATGCAGCCTCAAAGCAATAATCGTGGATTTTTTAAATAATATTTTTCATGCAGCCTCAAAGCAATAATCGTGGATTTTTTAAATAATATTTTTCATGGACCCTCAAAGCAATAACCGTGGATTTTTTAAATAATATTTTTCATGCAGCCTCAAAGCAATAATCGTGGATTTTTTAAATAATATTTTTCATGCAGCCTCAAAGCAATAATCGTGGATTTTTTAAATAATATTTTTCATGGACCCTCAAAGCAATAATCGTGGATTTTTTAAATAATATTTTTCATGCAGCCTCAAAGCAATAATCGTGGATTTTTTAAATAATATTTTTCATGGAGCCTCAAAGCAATACTCGTGGATTTTTTAAATAATATTTTTCATGGAGCCTCACAGCAATAATCGTGGATTTTTTAAATAATATTTTTCATGCAGCCTCAAAGCTATAATCGTGGATTTTTTAAATAATATTTTTCATGCAGCCTCAAAGCAATAATCGTGGATTTTTTAAATAATATTTTTCATGCAGCCTCAAAGCAATAATCGTGGATTTTTTAAATAATATTTTTCATGCAGCCTCAAAGCAATAATCGTGGATTTTTTAAATAATATTTTTCATGGAGCCTCAAAGCAATAATCGTGGATTTTTTAAATAATATTTTTCATGCAGCCTCAAAGCAATAATCGTGGATTTTTTAAATAATATTTTTCATGCAGCCTCAAAGCAATAATCGTGGATTTTTTAAATAATATTTTTCATGGACCCTCAAAGCAATAACCGTGGATTTTTTAAATAATATTTTTCATGCAGCCTCAAAGCAATAATCGTGGATTTTTTAAATAATATTTTTCATGCAGCCTCAAAGCAATAATCGTGGATTTTTTAAATAATATTTTTCATGGACCCTCAAAGCAATAATCGTGGATTTTTTAAATAATATTTTTCATGGACCCTCAAAGCAATAATCGTGGATTTTTTAAATAATATTTTTCATGGACCCTCAAAGCAATAATCGTGGATTTTTTAAATAATATTTTTCATGGACCCTCAAAGCAATAATCGTGGATTTTTTAAATAATATTTTTCATGGACCCTCAAAGCAATAATCGTGGATTTTTAAATAATATTTTTCATGGACCCTCCAAGCAATAATCGTGGATTTTTTAAATAATATTTTTCATGGAACCTCAAAGCAATAATCGTGGATTTTTTAAATAATATTTTTCATGGACCCTCAAAGCAATAATCGTGGATTTTTTAAATAATATTTTTCATGGACCCTCAAAGCAATAATCGTGGATTTTTTAAATAATATTTTTCATGGACCCTCAAAGCAATAATCGTGGATTTTTTAAATAATATTTTTCATGGACCCTCAAAGCAATAATCGTGGATTTTTTAAATAATATTTTTCATGGACCCTCAAAGCAATAATCGTGGATTTTTTAAATAATATTTTTCATGGACCCTCAAAGCAATAATCGTGGATTTTTTAAATAATATTTTTCATGGACCCTCAAAGCAATAATCGTGGATTTTTTAAATAATATTTTTCATGGACCCTCAAAGCAATAATCGTGGATTTTTTAAATAATATTTTTCATGGACCCTCAAAGCAATAATCGTGGATTTTTTAAATAATATTTTTCATGGACCCTCAAAGCAATAATCGTGGATTTTTTAAATAATATTTTTCATGGACCCTCAAAGCAATAATCGTGGATTTTTTAAATAATATTTTTCATGGACCCTCAAAGCAATAATCGTGGATTTTTTAAATAATATTTTTCATGGAACTTCCTAGCAATAATCGTGGATTTTTTAAATAATATTTTTCATGGACCTTCTTAGCAATAATCGTGGATTTTTTAAATAATATTTTTCATGGACCCTCAAAGCAATAATCGTGGATTTTTTAAATATTTTTCATGGAGCCTCAAAGCAATAATCGTGGATTTTTTAAATAATATTTTTCATGGACCCTCAAAGCAATAATCTTGGATTTTTTAAATAATATTTCTCATGGACCCTCAAAGCAATAATCGTGGATTTTTTAAATAATATTTTTCATGGAACTTCCTAGCAATAATCGTGGATTTTTTAAATAATATTTTTCATGGACCCTCAAAGCAATAATCGTGGATTTTTTAAATAATATTTTTCATGCAGCCTCAAAGCAATAATCGTGGATTTTTTAAATAATATTTTTCATGGAGCCTCAAAGCAATACTCGTGGATTTTTTAAATAATATTTTTCATGGAGCCTCACAGCAATAATCGTGGATTTTTTAAATAATATTTTTCATGCAGCCTCAAAGCAATAATCGTGGATTTTTTAAATAATATTTTTCATGGACCCTCAAAGCAATAATCGTGGATTTTTTAAATAATATTTTTCATGCAGCCTCAAAGCAATAATCGTGGATTTTTTAAATAATATTTTTCATGCAGCCTCAAAGCAATAATCGTGGATTTTTTAAATAATATTTTTCATGGACCCTCAAAGCAATAACCGTGGATTTTTTAAATAATATTTTTCATGCAGCCTCAAAGCAATAATCGTGGATTTTTTAAATAATATTTTTCATGCAGCCTCAAAGCAATAATCGTTGATTTTTTAAATAATATTTTTCATGGACCCTCAAAGCAATAATCGTGGATTTTTTAAATAATATTTTTCATGCAGCCTCAAAGCAATAATCGTGGATTTTTTAAATAATATTTTTCATGGAGCCTCAAAGCAATACTCGTGGATTTTTTAAATAATATTTTTCATGGAGCCTCACAGCAATAATCGTGGATTTTTTAAATAATATTTTTCATGCAGCCTCAAAGCTATAATCGTGGATTTTTTAAATAATATTTTTCATGCAGCCTCAAAGCAATAATCGTGGATTTTTTAAATAATATTTTGCATGCAGCCTCAAAGCAATAATCGTGGATTTTTTAAATAATATTTTTCATGCAGCCTCAAAGCAATAATCGTGGATTTTTTAAATAATATTTTTCATGGAGCCTCAAAGCAATAATCGTGGATTTTTTAAATAATATTTTTCATGCAGCCTCAAAGCAATAATCGTGGATTTTTTAAATAATATTTTTCATGCAGCCTCAAAGCAATAATCGTGGATTTTTTAAATAATATTTTTCACGGACCCTCAAAGCAATAACCGTGGATTTTTTAAATAATATTTTTCATGCAGCCTCAAAGCAATAATCGTGGATTTTTTAAATAATATTTTTCATGCAGCCTCAAAGCAATAATCGTGGATTTTTTAAATAATATTTTTCATGGACCCTCAAAGCAATAATCGTGGATTTTTTTAAATAATATTTTTCATGGACCCTCAAAGCAATAATCGTGGATTTTTTAAATAATATTTTTCATGGACCCTCAAAGCAATAATCGTGGATTTTTTAAATAATATTTTTCATGGACCCTCAAAGCAATAATCGTGGATTTTTTAAATAATATTTTTCATGGACCCTCAAAGCAATAATCGTGGATTTTTAAATAATATTTTTCATGGACCCTCCAAGCAATAATCGTGGATTTTTTAAATAATATTTTTCATGGAACCTCAAAGCAATAATCGTGGATTTTTTAAATAATATTTTTCATGGACCCTCAAAGCAATAATCGTGGATTTTTTAAATAATATTTTTCATGGAGCCTCACAGCAATAATCGTGGATTTTTTAAATAATATTTTTCATGGACCCTCAAAGCAATAATCGTGGATTTTTTAAATAATATTTTTCATGGACCCTCAAAGCAATAATCGTGGATTTTTTAAATAATATTTTTCATGGACCTTCTTAGCAATAATCGTGGATTTTTTAAATAATATTTTTCATGGACCCTCAAAGCAATAATCGTGGATTTTTTAAATAATATTTTTCATGGACCCTCAAAGCAATAATCGTGGATTTTTAAATAATATTTTTCATGGACCCTCCAAGCAATAATCGTGGATTTTTTAAATAATATTTTTCATGGAACCTCAAAGCAATAATCGTGGATTTTTTAAATAATATTTTTCATGGAGCCTTAAAGCAATACTCGTGGATTTTTTAAATAATATTTTTCATGGAGCCTCACAGCAATAATCGTGGATTTTTTAAATAATATTTTTCATGCAGCCTCAAAGCAATAATCGTGGATTTTTTAAATAATATTTTTCATGGACCCTCAAAGCAATAATCGTGGATTTTTTAAATAATATTTTTCATGGACCCTCAAAGCAATAATCGTGGATTTTTTAAATAATATTTTTCATGGACCCTCAAAGCAATAATCTTGGATTTTTTAAATAATATTTCTCATGGACCCTCAAAGCAATAATCGTGGATTTTTTAAATAATATTTTTCATGGAACTTCCTAGCAATAATCGTGGATTTTTTAAATAATATTTTTCATGGACCTTCTTAGCAATAATCGTGGATTTTTTAAATAATATTTTTCATGGACCCTCAAAGCAATAATCGTGGATTTTTTAAATAATATTTTTCATGGAGCCTCAAAGCAATAATCGTGGATTTTTTAAATAATATTTTTCATGGACCCTCAAAGCAATAATCTTGGATTTTTTAAATAATATTTCTCATGGACCCTCAAAGCAATAATCGTGGATTTTTTAAATAATATTTTTCATGGAACTTCCTAGCAATAATCGTGGATTTTTTAAATAATATTTTTCATGGACCCTCAAAGCAATAATCGTGGATTTTTTAAATAATATTTTTCATGCAGCCTCAAAGCAATAATCGTGGATTTTTTAAATAATATTTTTCATGGAGCCTCAAAGCAATACTCGTGGATTTTTTAAATAATATTTTTCATGGAGCCTCACAGCAATAATCGTGGATTTTTTAAATAATATTTTTCATGCAGCCTCAAAGCAATAATCGTGGATTTTTTAAATAATATTTTTCATGGACCCTCAAAGCAATAATCGTGGATTTTTTAAATAATATTTTTCATGGACCCTCAAAGCAATAATCGTGGATTTTTTAAATAATATTTTTCATGGACCCTCAAAGCAATAATCGTGGATTTTTTAAATAATATTTTTCATGGACCCTCAAAGCAATAATCGTGGATTTTTTAAATAATATTTTTCATGGAGCCTCAAAGCAATAATCGTGGATTTTTTAAATAATATTTTTCATGGACCCTCAAAGCAATAATCGTGGATTTTTTAAATAATATTTTTCATGGACCCTCAAAGCAATAATCGTGGATTTTTTAAATAATATTTTTCATGGACCCTCAAAGCAATAATCGTGGATTTTTTAAATAATATTTTTCATGGACCCTCAAAGCAATAATCGTGGATTTTTTAAATAATATTTTTCATGGACCCTCAAAGCAATAATCGTGGATTTTTTAAATAATATTTTTCATGGACCCTCAAAGCAATAATCGTGGATTTTTTAAATAATATTTTTCATGGACCCTCAAAGCAATAATCGTGGATTTTTTAAATAATATTTTTCATGGACCCTCAAAGCAATAATCGTGGATTTTTTAAATAATATTTTTCATGGACCCTCAAAGCAATAATCGTGGATTTTTTAAATAATATTTTTCATGGACCCTCAAAGCAATAATCGTGGATTTTTTAAATAATATTTTTCATGGACCCTCAAAGCAATAATCGTGGATTTTTTAAATAATATTTTTAATGGACCCTCAAAGCAATAATCGTGGATTTTTTAAATAATATTTTTAATGGACCCTCAAAGCAATAATCGTGGATTTTTTAAATAATATTTTTCATGGAACTTCCTAGCAATAATCGTGGATTTTTTAAATAATATTTTTCATGGACCTTCTTAGCAATAATCGTGGATTTTTTAAATAATATTTTTCATGGACCCTCAAAGCAATAATCGTGGATTTTTTAAATAATATTTTTCATGGACCCTCAAAGCAATAATCGTGGATTTTTTAAATAATATTTTTCATGGACCCTCAAAGCAATAATCGTGGATTTTTTAAATAATATTTTTCATGGACCCTCAAAGCAATAATCGTGGATTTTTTAAATAATATTTTTCATGGACCCTCAAAGCAATAATCGTGGATTTTTTAAATAATATTTTTCATGGACCCTCAAAGCAATAATCGTGGATTTTTTAAATAATATTTTTCATGGACCCTCAAAGCAATAATCGTGGATTTTTTAAATAATATTTTTCATGGACCCTCAAAGCAATAATCGTGGATTTTTTAAATAATATTTTTCATGGACCCTCAAAGCAATAATCGTGGATTTTTTAAATAATATTTTTCATGGACCCTCAAAGCAATAATCGTGGATTTTTTAAATAATATTTTTCATGGACCCTCAAAGCAATAATCGTGGATTTTTTAAATAATATTTTTCATGGACCCTCAAAGCAATAATCGTGGATTTTTTAAATAATATTTTTCATGGACCCTCAAAGCAATAATCGTGGATTTTTTAAATAATATTTTTCATGGACCTTCTTAGCAATAATCGTGGATTTTTTAAATAATATTTTTCATGGACCCTCAAAGCAATAATCGTGGATTTTTTAAATAATATTTTTCATGGAGCCTCAAAGCAATAATCGTGGATTTTTTAAATAATATTTTTCATGCAGCCTCAAAGCTATAATCGTGGATTTTTTAAATTATATTTTTCATGCAGCCTCAAAGCAATAATCGTGGATTTTTTAAATAATATTTTTCATGCAGCCTCAAAGCAATAATCGTGGATTTTTTAAATTATATTTTTCATGGAGCCTCAAAGCAATAATCGTGGATTTTTTAAATAATATTTTTCATGGAGCCTCAAAGCAATAATCGTGGATTTTTTAAATAATATTTTTCATGGAGCCTCAAAGCAATAATCGTGGATTTTTTAAATAATATTTTTCATGCAGCCTCAAAGCAATAATCGTGGATTTTTTAAATAATATTTTTCATGCAGCCTCAAAGCAATAATCGTGGATTTTTTAAATAATATTTTTCATGCAGCCTCAAAGCAATAATCGTGGATTTTTTAAATAATATTTTTCATGCAGCCTCAAAGCAATAATCGTGGATTTTTTAAATAATATTTTTCATGCAGCCTCAAAGCAATAATCGTGGATTTTTTAAATAATATTTTTCATGCAGCCTCAAAGCAATAATCGTGGATTTTTTAAATAATATTTTTCATGCAGCCTCAAAGCAATAATCGTGGATTTTTTAAATAATATTTTTCATGGACCCTCAAAGCAATAATCGTGGATTTTTTAAATAATATTTTTCATGGAACTTCCTAGCAATAATCGTGGATTTTTTAAATAATATTTTTCATGGATCTTCTTAGCAATAATCGTGGATTTTTTAAATAATATTTTTCATGGACCCTCAAAGCAATAATCGTGGATTTTTTAAATAATATATTTCAGGGACCCTCACAGCAATAATCGTGGATTTTTTAAATAATATTTTTCATGGAGCCTCAAAGCAATAATCGTGGATTTTTTAAATAATATTTTTCATGCAGCCTCAAAGCTATAATCGTGGATTTTTTAAATTATATTTTTCATGCAGCCTCAAAGCAATAATCGTGGATTTTTTAAATAATATTTTTCATGCAGCCTCAAAGCAATAATCGTGGATTTTTTAAATAATATTTTTCATGGAGCCTCAAAGCAATAATCGTGGATTTTTTAAATAATATTTTTCATGGAGCCTCAAAGCAATAATCGTGGATTTTTTAAATAATATTTTTCATGGAGCCTCAAAGCAATAATCGTGGATTTTTTAAATAATATTTTTCATGGAGCCTCAAAGCAATAATCGTGGATTTTTTAAATAATATTTTTCATGGAGCCTCAAAGCAATAATCGTGGATTTTTTAAATAATATTTTTCATGCAGCCTCAAAGCAATAATCGTGGATTTTTTAAATAATATTTTTCATGGAGCCTCAAAGCAATAATCGTGGATTTTTTTAATAATATTTTTCATGCAGCCTCAAAGCAATAATCGTGGATTTTTTAAATAATATTTTTCATGCAGCCTCAAAGCAATAATCGTGGATTTTTTAAATAATATTTTGCATGCAGCCTCAAAGCAATAATCGTGGATTTTTTAAATAATATTTTTCATGCAGCCTCAAAGCAATAATCGTGGATTTTTTAAATAATATTTTTCATGGACCCTCAAAGCAATAACCGCGGATTTTTTTAATAATATTTTTCATGCAGCCTCAAAGCAATAATCGTGGATTTTTTAAATAATATTTTTCATGCAGCCTCAAAGCAATAATCGTGGATTTTCTAAATAATATTTTTCATGGACCCTCAAAGCAATAATCGTGGATTTTTTAAATAATATTTTTCATGCAGCCTCAAAGCAATAATCGTGGATTTTTTAAATAATATTTTTCATGGAGCCTCAAAGCAATAATCGTGGATTTTTTAAATAATATTTTTCATGGAGCCTCAAAGCAATAATCGTGGATTTTTTAAATAATATTTTTCATGGAGCCTCAAAGCAATAATCGTGGATTTTTTAAATAATATTTTTCATGCAGCCTCAAAGCAATAATCGTGGATTTTTTAAATAATATTTTTCATGCAGCCTCAAAGCAATAATCGTGGATTTTTTAAATAATATTTTTCATGCAGCCTCAAAGCAATAATCGTGGATTTTTTAAATAATATTTTTCATGGAGCCTCAAAGCAATAATCGTGGATTTTTTTAATAATATTTTTCATGCAGCCTCAAAGCAATAATCGTGGATTTTTTAAATAATATTTTTCATGCAGCCTCAAAGCAATAATCGTGGATTTTTTAAATAATATTTTTCATGCAGCCTCAAAGCAATAATCGTGGATTTTTTAAATAATATTTTTCATGCAGCCTCAAAGCAATAATCGTGGATTTTTTAAATAATATTTTTCATGCAGCCTCAAAGCAATAATCGTGGATTTTTTAAATAATATTTTTCATGCAGCCTCAAAGCAATAATCGTGGATTTTTTAAATAATATTTTTCATGCAGCCTCAAAGCAATAATCGTGGATTTTTTAAATAATATTTTTCATGGACCCTCAAAGCAATAACCGTGGATTTTTTAAATAATATTTTTCATGCAGCCTCAAAGCAATAATCGTGGATTTTCTAAATAATATTTTTCATGGACCCTCAAAGCAATAATCGTGGATTTTTTAAATAATATTTTTCATGGACCCTCAAAGCAATAATCGTGGATTTTTTAAATAATATTTTTCATGGACCCTCAAAGCAATAATCGTGGATTTTTAAATAATATTTTTCATGGACCCTCAAAGCAATAATCGTGGATTTTTTAAATAATATTTTTCATGGACCCTCAAAGCAATAATCGTGGATTTTTTAAATAATATTTTTCATGGACCCTCAAAGCAATAATCGTGGATTTTTAAATAATATTTTTCATGGACCCTCAAAGCAATAATCGTGGATTTTTTAAATAATATTTTTCATGGACCCTCAAAGCAATAATCGTGGATTTTTTAAATAATATTTTTCATGGACCCTCAAAGCAATAATCGTGGATTTTTAAATAATATTTTTCATGGACCCTCAAAGCAATAATCGTGGATTTTTTAAATAATATTTTTCATGGACCCTCAAAGCAATAATCGTGGATTTTTTAAATAATATTTTTCATGGACCCTCAAAGCAATAATCGTGGATTTTTTAAATAATATTTTTCATGGACCCTCAAAGCAATAATCGTGGATTTTTTAAATAATATTTTTCATGGAGCCTCAAAGCAATAATCGTGGATTTTTTAAATAATATTTTTCATGCAGCCTCAAAGCAATAATCGTGGATTTTTTAAATAATATTTTTCATGGAGCCTCAAAGCAATAATCGTGGATTTTTTTAATAATATTTTTCATGCAGCCTCAAAGCAATAATCGTGGATTTTTTAAATAATATTTTTCATGCAGCCTCAAAGCAATAATCGTGGATTTTTTAAATAATATTTTTCATGCAGCCTCAAAGCAATAATCGTGGATTTTTTAAATAATATTTTTCATGCAGCCTCAAAGCAATAATCGTGGATTTTTTAAATAATATTTTTCATGCAGCCTCAAAGCAATAATCGTGGATTTTTTAAATAATATTTTTCATGGACCCTCAAAGCAATAACCGTGGATTTTTTTAATAATATTTTTCATGCAGCCTCAAAGCAATAATCGTGGATTTTTTAAATAATATTTTTCATGCAGCCTCAAAGCAATAATCGTGGATTTTCTAAATAATATTTTTCATGGACCCTCAAAGCAATAATCGTGGATTTTTTAAATAATATTTTTCATGCAGCCTCAAAGCAATAATCGTGGATTTTTTAAATAATATTTTTCATGGAGCCTCAAAGCAATAATCGTGGATTTTTTAAATAATATTTTTCATGGAGCCTCAAAGCAATAATCGTGGATTTTTTAAATAATATTTTTCATGGAGCCTCAAAGCAATAATCGTGGATTTTTTAAATAATATTTTTCATGCAGCCTCAAAGCAATAATCGTGGATTTTTTAAATAATATTTTTCATGCAGCCTCAAAGCAATAATCGTGGATTTTTTAAATAATATTTTTCATGCAGCCTCAAAGCAATAATCATGGATTTTTTAAATAATATTTTTCATGGAGTCTCAAAGCAATAATCGTGGATTTTTTTAATAATATTTTTCATGCAGCCTCAAAGCAATAATCGTGGATTTTTTAAATAATATTTTTCATGCAGCCTCAAAGCAATAATCGTGGATTTTTTAAATAATATTTTTCATGCAGCCTCAAAGCAATAATCGTGGATTTTTTAAATAATATTTTTCATGGAGCCTCAAAGCATTAATCGTGGATTTTTTAAATAATATTTTTCATGCAGCCTCAAAGCAATAATCGTGGATTTTTTAAATAATATTTTTCATGCAGCCTCAAAGCAATAATCGTGGATTTTTTAAATAATATTTTGCATGCAGCCTCAAAGCAATAATCGTGGATTTTTTAAATAATATTTTTCATGCAGCCTCAAAGCAATAATCGTGGATTTTTTAAATAATATTTTTCATGGACCCTCAAAGCAATAACCGTGGATTTTTTAAATAATATTTTTCATGCAGCCTCAAAGCAATAATCGTGGATTTTCTAAATAATATTTTTCATGGACCCTCAAAGCAATAATCGTGGATTTTTTAAATAATATTTTTCATGGACCCTCAAAGCAATAATCGTGGATTTTTTAAATAATATTTTTCATGGACCCTCAAAGCAATAATCGTGGATTTTTTAAATAATATTTTTCATGGACCCTCAAAGCAATAATCGTGGATTTTTAAATAATATTTTTCATGGACCCTCAAAGCAATAATCGTGGATTTTTTAAATAATATTTTTCATGGACCCTCAAAGCAATAATCGTGGATTTTTTAAATAATATTTTTCATGGACCCTCAAAGCAATAATCGTGGATTTTTTAAATAATATTTTTCATGGACCCTCAAAGCAATAATCGTGGATTTTTTAAATAATATTTTTCATGGACCCTCAAAGCAATAATCGTGGATTTTTTAAATAATATTTTTCATGGACCCTCAAAGCAATAATCGTGGATTTTTTAAATAATATTTTTCATGGACCCTCAAAGCAATAATCGTGGATTTTTTAAATAATATTTTTCATGGACCCTCAAAGCAATAATCGTGGATTTTTTAAATAATATTTTTCATGGACCCTCAAAGCAATAATCGTGGATTTTTTAAATAATATTTTTCATGGACCCTCAAAGCAATAATCGTGGATTTTTTAAATAATATTTTTCATGGACCCTCAAAGCAATAATCGTGGATTTTTTAAATAATATTTTTCATGGACCCTCAAAGCAATAATCGTGGATTTTTTAAATAATATTTTTCATGGAACTTCCTAGCAATAATCGTGGATTTTTTAAATAATATTTTTCATGGAACTTCTTAGCAATAATCGTGGATTTTTTAAATAATATTTTTCATGGACCCTCAAAGCAATAATCGTGGATTTTTTAAATAATATTTTTCATGGACCCTCAAAGCAATAATCGTGGATTTTTTAAATAATATTTTTCATGGACCCTCAAAGCAATAATCGTGGATTTTTTAAATAATATTTCTCATGGACCCTCAAAGCAATAATCGTGGATTTTTTAAATAATATTTTTCATGGAACTTCCTAGCAATAATCGTGGATTTTTTAAATAATATTTTTCATGGACCTTCTTAGCAATACTCGTGGATTTTTTAAATAATATTTTTCATGGACCCTCAAAGCAATAATCGTGGATTTTTTAAATAATATTTTTCATGGACCCTCAAAGCAATAATCGTGGATTTTTTTAAATAATATTTTTCATGGACCCTCAAAGCAATAATCGTGGATTTTTTAAATAATATTTCTCATGGACCCTCAAAGCAATAATCGTGGATTTTTTAAATAATATTTTTCATGGACCTTCTTAGCAATAATCGTGGATTTTTTAAATAATATTTTTCATGGACCCTCAAAGCAATAATCGTGGATTTTTTAAATAATATTTTTCATGGACCCTCAAAGCAATAATCGTGGATTTTTTTAAATAATATTTTTCATGGACCCTCAAAGCAATAATCGTGGATTTTTTAAATAATATTTTTCATGCAGCCTCAAAGCAATAATCGTGGATTTTTTAAATAATATTTTTCATGGACCCTCAAAGCAATAATCGTGGAGTTTTTAAATAATATTTTTCATGGACCCTCAAAGCAATAATCGTGGATTTTTTAAATAATATTTTTCATGGAACTTCCTAGCAATAATCGTGGATTTTTTAAATAATATTTTTCATGGACCCTCAAAGCAATAATCGTGGATTTTTTAAATAATATTTTTCATGGAACTTCCTAGCAATAATCGTGGATTTTTTAAATAATATTTTTCATGGACCTTCTTAGCAATAATCGTGGATTTTTTAAATAATATTTTTCATGGAACTTCCTAGCAATAATCGTGGATTTTTTAAATAATATTTTTCATGGAACTTCTTAGCAATAATCGTGGATTTTTTAAATAATATTTTTCATGGACCCTCAAAGCAATAATCGTGGATTTTTTAAATAATATTTTTCATGGACCCTCAAAGCAATAATCGTGGATTTTTTAAATAATATTTTTCATGGACCCTCAAAGCAATAATCGTGGATTTTTTAAATAATATTTCTCATGGACCCTCAAAGCAATAATCGTGGATTTTTTAAATAATATTTTTCATGGAACTTCCTAGCAATAATCGTGGATTTTTTAAATAATATTTTTCATGGACCTTCTTAGCAATACTCGTGGATTTTTTAAATAATATTTTTCATGGACCCTCAAAGCAATAATCGTGGATTTTTTAAATAATATTTTTCATGGACCCTCAAAGCAATAATCGTGGATTTTTTTAAATAATATTTTTCATGGACCCTCAAAGCAATAATCGTGGATTTTTTAAATAATATTTCTCATGGACCCTCAAAGCAATAATCGTGGATTTTTTAAATAATATTTTTCATGGACCTTCTTAGCAATAATCGTGGATTTTTTAAATAATATTTTTCATGGACCCTCAAAGCAATAATCGTGGATTTTTAAATAATATTTTTCATGGACCCTCAAAGCAATAATCGTGGATTTTTTAAATAATATTTCTCATGGACCCTCAAAGCAATAATCGTGGATTTTTTAAATAATATTTTTCATGGAACTTCCTAGCAATAATCGTGGATTTTTTAAATAATATTTTTCATGGACCTTCTTAGCAATACTCGTGGATTTTTTAAATAATATTTTTCATGGACCCTCAAAGCAATAATCGTGGATTTTTTAAATAATATTTTTCATGGACCCTCAAAGCAATAATCGTGGATTTTTTTAAATAATATTTTTCATGGACCCTCAAAGCAATAATCGTGGATTTTTTAAATAATATTTCTCATGGACCCTCAAAGCAATAATCGTGGATTTTTTAAATAATATTTTTCATGGACCTTCTTAGCAATAATCGTGGATTTTTTAAATAATATTTTTCATGGACCCTCAAAGCAATAATCGTGGATTTTTAAATAATATTTTTCATGGACCCTCAAAGCAATAATCGTGGATTTTTTAAATAATATTTCTCATGGACCCTCAAAGCAATAATCGTGGATTTTTTAAATAATATTTTTCATGGAACTTCCTAGCAATAATCGTGGATTTTTTAAATAATATTTTTCATGGACCTTCTTAGCAATACTCGTGGATTTTTTAAATAATATTTTTCATGGACCCTCAAAGCAATAATCGTGGATTTTTTAAATAATATTTTTCATGGACCCTCAAACCAATAATCGTGGATTTTTTTAAATAATATTTTTCATGGACCCTCAAAGCAATAATCGTGGATTTTTTAAATAATATTTCTCATGGACCCTCAAAGCAATAATCGTGGATTTTTTAAATAATATTTTTCATGGAACTTCCTAGCAATAATCGTGGATTTTTTAAATAATATTTTTCATGGACCTTCTTAGCAATAATCGTGGATTTTTTAAATAATATTTTTCATGGACCCTCAAAGCAATAATCGTGGATTTTTTAAATAATATTTTTCATGGACCCTCAAAGCAATAATCGTGGATTTTTTAAATAATATTTTTCATGGACCCTCAAAGCAATAATCGTGGATTTTTTAAATAATATTTTTCATGGACCCTCAAAGCAATAATCGTGGATTTTTTAAATAATATTTTTCATGGACCCTCAAAGCAATAATCGTGGATTTTTTAAATAATATTTTTCATGGACCCTCAAAGCAATAATCGTGGATTTTTTAAATAATATTTTTCATGGACCCTCAAAGCAATAATCGTGGATTTTTTAAATAATATTTTTCATGGACCCTCAAAGCAATAATCGTGGATTTTTTAAATAATATTTCTCATGGACCCTCAAAGCAATAATCGTGGATTTTTTAAATAATATTTTTCATGGAACTTCCTAGCAATAATCGTGGATTTTTTAAATAATATTTTTCATGGACCTTCTTAGCAATACTCGTGGATTTATTAAATAATATTTTTCATGGACCCTCAAAGCAATAATCGTGGATTTTTTAAATAATATTTTTCATGGACCCTCAAAGCAATAATCGTGGATTTTTTAAATAATATTTTTCATGGACCCTCAAAGCAATAATCGTGGATTTTTTAAATAATATTTTTCATGGACCCTCAAAGCAATAATCGTGGATTTTTTAAATAATATTTTTCATGGACCCTCAAAGCAATAATCGTGGATTTTTTAAATAATATTTTTCATGGACCCTCAAAGCAATAATCGTTGATTTTTTAAATAATATTTTTCATGGACCCTCAAAGCAATAATCGTGGATTTTTTAAATAATATTTTTCATGGACCCTCAAAGCAATAATCGTGGATTTTTTAAATAATATTTTTCATGGACCCTCAAAGCAATAATCGTGGATTTTTTAAATAATATTTTTCATGGAACTTCCTAGCAATAATCGTGGATTTTTTAAATAATATTTTTCATGGACCCTCAAAGCAATAATCGTGGATTTTTTAAATAATATTTTTCATGGACCCTCAAAGCAATAATCGTGGATTTTTTAAATAATATTTTTCATGGAACTTCCTAGCAATAATCGTGGATTTTTTAAATAATATTTTTCATGGACCTTCTTAGCAATAATCGTGGATTTTTTAAATAATATTTTTCATGGACCCTCAAAGCAATAATCGTGGATTTTTTAAATAATATTTTTCATGGACCCTCAAAGCAATAATCGTGGATTTTTTTAAATAATATTTTTCATGCAGCCTCAAAGCAATAATCGTGGATTTTTTAAATAATATTTTTCATGGACCCTCAAAGCAATAATCGTGGATTTTTTAAATAATATTTTTCATGGACCCTCAAAGCAATAATCGTGGATTTTTTAAATAATATTTTTCATGGACCCTCAAAGCAATAATCGTGGATTTTTTAAATAATATTTTTCATGGAACTTCCTAGCAATAATCGTGGATTTTTTAAATAATATTTTTCATGGACCTTCTTAGCAATAATCGTGGATTTTTTAAATAATATTTTTCATGGACCCTCAAAGCAATAATCGTGGATTTTTTAAATAATATTTTTCATGGACCCTCAAAGCAATAATCGTGGATTTTTTAAATAATATTTTTCATGGACCCTCAAAGCAATAATCGTGGATTTTTTAAATAATATTTTTCATGGACCCTCAAAGCAATAATCGTTGATTTTTTAAATAATATTTTTCATGGACCCTCAAAGCAATAATCGTGGATTTTTTAAATAATATTTTTCATGGACCCTCAAAGCAATAATCGTGGATTTTTTAAATAATATTTTTCATGGACCCTCAAAGCAATAATCGTGGATTTTTTAAATAATATTTTTCATGGACCCTCAAAGCAATAATCGTGGATTTTTTAAATAATATTTTTCATGGAACTTCCTAGCAATAATCGTGGATTTTTTAAATAATATTTTTCATGGACCCTCAAAGCAATAATCGTGGATTTTTTAAATAATATTTTTCATGGACCCTCAAAGCAATAATCGTGGATTTTTTAAATAATATTTTTCATGGAACTTCCTAGCAATAATCGTGGATTTTTTAAATAATATTTTTCATGGACCTTCTTAGCAATAATCGTGGATTTTTTAAATAATATTTTTCATGGACCCTCAAAGCAATAATCGTGGATTTTTTAAATAATATTTTTCATGGACCCTCAAAGCAATAATCGTGGATTTTTTTAAATAATATTTTTCATGCAGCCTCAAAGCAATAATCGTGGATTTTTTAAATAATATTTTTCATGGACCCTCAAAGCAATAATCGTGGATTTTTTAAATAATATTTTTCATGGACCCTCAAAGCAATAATCGTGGATTTTTTAAATAATATTTTTCATGGACCCTCAAAGCAATAATCGTGGATTTTTTAAATAATATTTTTCATGGAACTTCCTAGCAATAATCGTGGATTTTTTAAATAATATTTTTCATGGACCTTCTTAGCAATAATCGTGGATTTTTTAAATAATATTTTTCATGGACCCTCAAAGCAATAATCGTGGATTTTTTAAATAATATTTTTCATGGACCCTCAAAGCAATAATCGTGGATTTTTTAAATAATATTTTTCATGGACCCTCAAAGCAATAATCGTGGATTTTTTAAATAATAATCGTGGATTTTTTAAATAATATTTTTCATGGACCCTCAAAGCAATAATCGTGGATTTTTTAAATAATATTTTTCATGGACCCTCAAAGCAATAATCGTGGATTTTTTAAATAATATTTTTCATGGACCCTCAAAGCAATAATCGTGGATTTTTTAAATAATATTTTTCATGGAACTTCCTAGCAATAATCGTGGATTTTTTAAATAATATTTTTCATGGACCCTCAAAGCAATAATCGTGGATTTTTTAAATAATATTTTTCATGGACCCTCAAAGCAATAATCGTGGATTTTTTAAATAATATTTTTCATGGACCCTCAAAGCAATAATCGTGGATTTTTTAAATAATATTTTTCATGGAACTTCCTAGCAATAATCGTTGATTTTTTAAATAATATTTTTCATGGACCCTCAAAGCAATAATCGTGGATTTTTTAAATAATATTTTTCATGGACCCTCAAAGCAATAATCGTGGATTTTTTAAATAATATTTTTCATGGACCCTCAAAGCAATAATCGTGGATTTTTTAAATAATATTTTTCATGGAACTTCCTAGCAATAATCGTGGATTTTTTAAATAATATTTTTCATGGACCTTCTTAGCAATAATCGTGGATTTTTTAAATAATATTTTTCATGGAGCCTCAAAGCAATAATCGTGGACTTTTTATATAATATTTTTCATGGACCCTCAAAGCAATAATCGTGGATTTTTTAAATAATATTTTTCATGGACCCTCAAAGCAATAATCGTGGATTTTTTAAATAATATTTTTCATGGAGCCTCAAAGCAATAATCGTGGATTTTTTAAATAATATTTTTCATGGAGCCTCAAAGCAATAATCGTGGATTTTTTAAATAATATTTTTCATGGATCCTCAAAGCAATAATCGTGGATTTTTTAAATAATATTTTTCATGGACCCTCAAAGCAATAATCGTGGATTTTTTAAATAATATTTTTCATGGACCCTCAAAGCAATAATCGTGGATTTTTTAAATAATATTTTTCATGGAACTTCCTAGCAATAATCGTGGATTTTTTAAATAATATTTTTCATGGACCCTCAAAGCAATAATCGTGGATTTTTTAAATAATATTTTTCATGGAACTTCCTAGCAATAATCGTGGATTTTTTAAATAATATTTTTCATGGACCCTCAAAGCAATAATCGTGGATTTTTTAAATAATATTTTTCATGGACCCTCAAAGCAATAATCGTGGATTTTTTAAATAATATTTTTCATGGACCTTCTTAGCAATAATCGTGGATTTTTTAAATAATATTTTTCATGGACCCTCAAAGCAATAATCGTGGATTTTTTAAATAATATTTTTCATGGACCCTCAAAGCAATAATCGTGGATTTTTTAAATAATATTTTTCATGGACCCTCAAAGCAATAATCGTGGATTTTTTAAATAATATTTTTCATGGACCCTCAAAGCAATAATCGTGGATTTTTTAAATAATATTTTTCATGGACCCTCAAAGCAATAATCGTGGATTTTTTAAATAATATTTTTCATGGACCCTCAAAGCAATAATCGTGGATTTTTTAAATAATATTTTTCATGGACCCTCAAAGCAATAATCGTGGATTTTTTAAATAATATTTTTCATGGAGCCTCAAAGCAATAATCGTGGATTTTTTAAATAATATTTTTCATGGACCCTCAAAGCAATAATCGTGGATTTTTTAAATAATATTTTTCATGGACCCTCAAAGCAATAATCGTGGATTTTTTAAATAATATTTTTCATGGACCCTCAAAGCAATAATCGTGGATTTTTTAAATAATATTTTTCATGGACCCTCAAAGCAATAATCGTGGATTTTTTAAATAATATTTTTCATGGACCCTCAAAGCAATAATCGTGGATTTTTTAAATAATATTTTTCATGGACCCTCAAAGCAATAATCGTGGATTTTTTAAATAATATTTTTCATGGACCCTCAAAGCAATAATCGTGGATTTTTTAAATAATATTTTTCATGGACCCTCAAAGCAATAATCGTGGATTTTTTAAATAATATTTTTCATGGACCCTCAAAGCAATAATCGTGGATTTTTTAAATAATATTTTTCATGGACCCTCAAAGCAATAATCGTGGATTTTTTAAATAATATTTTTCATGGACCCTCAAAGCAATAATCGTGGATTTTTTAAATAATATTTTTCATGGACCCTCAAAGCAATAATCGTGGATTTTTTAAATAATATTTTTCATGGACCCTCAAAGCAATAATCGTGGATTTTTTAAATAATATTTTTCATGGACCCTCAAAGCAATAATCGTGGATTTTTTAAATAATATTTTTCATGGACCCTCAAAGCAATAATCGTGGATTTTTTAAATAATATTTTTCATGGACCCTCAAAGCAATAATCGTGGATTTTTTAAATAATATTTTTCATGGACCCTCAAAGCAATAATCGTGGATTTTTTAAATAATATTTTTCATGGAACTTCCTAGCAATAATCGTGGATTTTTTAAATAATATTTTTCATGGAACTTCCTAGCAATAATCGTTGATTTTTTAAATAATATTTTTCATGGACCTTCTTAGCAATAATCGTGGATTTTTTAAATAATATTTTTCATGGACCCTCAAAGCAATAATCGTGGATTTTTTAAATAATATTTTTCATGGACCCTCAAAGCCATAATCGTGGATTTTTTAAATAATATTTTTCATGGACCCTCAAAGCAATAATCGTGGATTTTTTAAATAATATTTTTCATGGACCCTCAAAGCAATAATCGTGGATTTTTTAAATAATATTTTTCATGGACCCTCAAAGCAATAATCGTGGATTTTTTAAATAATATTTTTCATGGACCCTCAAAGCAATAATCGTGGATTTTTTAAATAATATTTTTCATGGACCCTCAAAGCAATAATCGTGGATTTTTTAAATAATATTTTTCATGGACCCTCAAAGCAATAATCGTGGATTTTTTAAATAATATTTTTCATGGACCCTCAAAGCAATAATCGTGGATTTTTTAAATAATATTTTTCATGGACCCTCAAAGCAATAATCGTGGATTTTTTAAATAATATTTTTCATGGACCCTCAAAGCAATAATCGTGGATTTTTTAAATAATATTTTTCATGGACCCTCAAAGCAATAATCGTGGATTTTTTAAATAATATTTTTCATGGACCCTCAAAGCAATAATCGTGGATTTTTTAAATAATATTTTTCATGGACCCTCAAAGCAATAATCGTGGATTTTTTAAATAATATTTTTCATGGACCCTCAAAGCAATAATCGTGGATTTTTTAAATAATATTTTTCATGGACCCTCAAAGCAATAATCGTGGATTTTTTAAATAATATTTTTCATGGACCCTCAAAGCAATAATCGTGGATTTTTTAAATAATATTTTTCATGGACCCTCAAAGCAATAATCGTGGATTTTTTAAATAATATTTTTCATGGACCCTCAAAGCAATAATCGTGGATTTTTTAAATAATATTTTTCATGGACCCTCAAAGCAATAATCGTGGATTTTTTAAATAATATTTTTCATGGACCCTCAAAGCGATAATCGTGGATTTTTTAAATAATATTTTTCATGGAGCCTCAAAGCAATAATCGTGGATTTTTTAAATAATATTTTTCATGGACCCTCAAAGCAATAATCGTGGATTTTTTAAATAATATTTTTCATGGACCCTCAAAGCAATAATCGTGGATTTTTTAAATAATATTTTTCATGGACCCTCAAAGCAATAATCGTGGATTTTTTAAATAATATTTTTCATGGACCCTCAAAGCAATAATCGTGGATTTTTTAAATAATATTTTTCATGGACCCTCAAAGCAATAATCGTGGATTTTTTAAATAATATTTTTCATGGACCCTCAAAGCAATAATCGTGGATTTTTTAAATAATATTTTTCATGGACCCTCAAAGCAATAATCGTGGATTTTTTAAATAATATTTTTCATGGAACTTCCTAGCAATAATCGTTGATTTTTTAAATAATATTTTTCATGGACCTTCTTAGCAATAATCGTGGATTTTTTAAATAATATTTTTCATGGACCCTCAAAGCAATAATCGTGGATTTTTTAAATAATATTTTTCATGGACCCTCAAAGCCATAATCGTGGATTTTTTAAATAATATTTTTCATGGACCCTCAAAGCAATAATCGTGGATTTTTTAAATAATATTTTTCATGGACCCTCAAAGCAATAATCGTGGATTTTTTAAATAATATTTTTCATGGACCCTCAAAGCAATAATCGTGGATTTTTTAAATAATATTTTTCATGGACCCTCAAAGCAATAATCGTGGATTTTTTAAATAATATTTTTCATGGACCCTCAAAGCAATAATCGTGGATTTTTTAAATAATATTTTTCATGGACCCTCAAAGCAATAATCGTGGATTTTTTAAATAATATTTTTCATGGACCCTCAAAGCAATAATCGTGGATTTTTTAAATAATATTTTTCATGGACCCTCAAAGCAATAATCGTGGATTTTTTAAATAATATTTTTCATGGACCCTCAAAGCAATAATCGTGGATTTTTTAAATAATATTTTTCATGGACCCTCAAAGCAATAATCGTGGATTTTTTAAATAATATTTTTCATGGACCCTCAAAGCAATAATCGTGGATTTTTTAAATAATATTTTTCATGGACCCTCAAAGCAATAATCGTGGATTTTTTAAATAATATTTTTCATGGAACTTCCTAGCAATAATCGTGGATTTTTTAAATAATATTTTTCATGGACCTTCTTAGCAATAATCGTGGATTTTTTAAATAATATTTTTCATGGACCCTCAAAGCAATAATCGTGGATTTTTTAAATAATATTTTTCATGGACCCTCAAAGCAATAATCGTGGATTTTTTAAATAATATTTTTCATGGACCCTCAAAGCAATAATCGTGGATTTTTTAAATAATATTTTTCATGGACCCTCAAAGCAATAATCGTGGATTTTTTAAATAATATTTTTCATGGACCCTCAAAGCAATAATCGTGGATTTTTTAAATAATTTTTCATGGAGCCCCAAAGCAATAACCGTGGATTTTTTAAATAATATTTTTCATGGACCCTCAAAGCAATAATCGTGGATTTTTTAAATAATATTTTTCATGGACCCTCAAAGCAATAATCGTGGATTTTTAAATAATATTTTTCATGGACCCTCAAAGCAATAATCGTGGATTTTTTAAATAATATTTTTCATGGACCCTCAAAGCAATAATCGTGGATTTATTAAATAATATTTTTCATGGACCCTCAAAGCAATAATCGTGGATTTTTTAAATAATATTTTTCATGGACCCTCAAAGCAATAATCGTGGATTTTTTAAATAATATTTTTCATGGAGCCTCAAAGCAATAATCGTGGATTTTTTAAATAATATTTTTCATGGACCCTCAAAGCAATAATCGTGGATTTTTTAAATAATATTTTTCATGGACCCTCAAAGCAATAATCGTGGATTTTTTAAATAATATTTTTCATGGAGCCTCAAAGCAATAATCGTGGATTTTTTAAATAATATTTTTCATGGAGCCTCAAAGCAATAATCGTGGATTTTTTAAATAATTTTTCATGGAGCCCCAAAGCAATAATCGTGGATTTTTTAAATAATATTTTCATGGAGCCTCAAAGCAATAATCGTGGATTTTTTAAATAATATTTTTCATGGAGCCCCAAAGCAATAATCGTAGATTTTTTAAATAATATTTTTCATGGAGCCTCAAAGCAATAATCGTGGATTTTTTAAATAATATTTTTCATGGAGCCTCAAAGCAATAATCGTAGATTTTTTAAATAATATTTTCATGGAGCCTCAAAGCAATAATCGTGGATTTTTTAAATAATATTTTTCATGGAGCCTCAAAGCAATAATCGTGGATTTTTTAAATAATATTTTTCATGGAGCCTCAAAGCAATAATCGTGGATTTTTTAAATAATATTTTTCATGGAGCCTCAAAGCAATAATCGTGGATTTTTTAAATAATATTTTTCATGGAGCCTCAAAGCAATAATCGTGGATTTTTTAAATAATATTTTTCATGGAGCCTCAAAGCAATAATCGTGGATTTTTTAAATAATATTTTTCATGGAGCCTCAAAGCAATAATCGTGGATTTTTTAAATAATATTTTTCATGGAGCCTCAAAGCAATAATCGTGGATTTTTTAAATAATATTTTTCATGGAGCCTCAAAGCAATAATCGTGGATTTTTTAAATAATATTTTTCATGGAGCCTCAAAGCAATAATCGTGGATTTTTTAAATAATATTTTTCATGGAGCCTCAAAGCAATAATCGTGGATTTTTTAAATAATATTTTTCATGGAGCCTCAAAGCAATAATCGTGGATTTTTTAAATAATATTTTTCATGGAGCCTCAAAGCAATAATCGTGGATTTTTTAAATAATATTTTTCATGGAGCCTCAAAGCAATAATCGTGGATTTTTTAAATAATATTTTTCATGGAGCCTCAAAGCAATAATCGTGGATTTTTTTAAATAATATTTTTCATGGACCCTCTTAGCAATAATCGTGGATTTTTTAAATAATATTTTCATGGACCCTCTTAGCAATAATCGTGGATTTTTTTAAATAATATTTTTCATGGACCCTCAAAGCAATAATCGTGGATTTTTTAAAAAATAGTTTTCATGGACCCTCAAAGCAATAATCGTGGATTTTTTAAATAATATTTTTCATGGACCCTCAAAGCAATAATCGTGGATTTTTTAAATAATATTTTTCATGGACCCTCATAGCAATAATCGTGGATTTTTTAAATAATATTTTTCATGGACCCTCATAGCAATAATCGTGGATTTTTTAAATAATATTTTTCATGGACCCTCATAGCAATAATCGTGGATTTTTTAAATAATATTTTTCATGGACCCTCAAAGCAATAATCGTGGATTTTTTAAATAATATTTTTCATGGACCCTCATAGCAATAATCGTGGATTTTTTAAATAATATTTTTCATGGACCCTCAAAGCAATAATCGTGGATTTTTTAAATAATATTTTTCATGGACCCTCATAGCAATAATCGTGGATTTTTTAAATAATATTTTTCATGGACCCTCATAGCAATAATCGTGGATTTTTTAAGTAATATTTTTCATGGAGCCTCAAAGGAATAATCGTGGATTTTTTAAATAATATTTTTCATGGAGCCTCAAAGCAATAATCGTGGATTTTTTAAATAACATTTTTCATGGAGCCTCAAAGCAATAATCGTGGATTTTTTAAATAATATTTTTCATGGAGCCTCAAAGCAATAATCGTGGATTTTTTAAATAATATTTTTCATGGAGCCTCAAAGCAATAATCGCGGATTTTTTAAATAATATTTTTCATGGAGCCTCAAAGCAATAATCGTGGATTTTTTAAATAATATTTTTCATGGAGCCTCAAAGCAATAATCGTGGATTTTTTAAATAATATTTTTCATGGAGCCTCAAAGCAATAATCGTGGATTTTTTAAATAATATTTTTCATGGAGCCTCAAAGCAATAATCGTGGATTTTTTAAATAATATTTTTCATGGACCCTGAAAGCAATAATCGTGGATTTTTTAAATAATATTTTTCATGGACCCTCAAAGCAATAATCGTGGATTTTTTAAATAATATTTTTCATGGAGCCTCAAAGCAATAATCGTGGATTTTTTAAATAATATTTTTCATGGAGCCTCAAAGCAATAATCGTGGATTTTTTAAATAACATTTTTCATGGAGCCTCAAAGCAATAATCGTGGATTTTTTAAATAATATTTTTCATGGAGCCTCAAAGCAATAATCGTGGATTTTTTAAATAATATTTTTCATGGAGCCTCAAAGCAATAATCGCGGATTTTTTAAATAATATTTTTCATGGAGCCTCAAAGCAATAATCGTGGATTTTTTAAATAATATTTTTCATGGAGCCTCAAAGCAATAATCGTGGATTTTTTAAATAATATTTTTCATGGAGCCTCAAAGCAATAATCGTGGATTTTTTAAATAATATTTTTCATGGAGCCTCAAAGCAATAATCGTGGATTTTTTAAATAATATTTTTCATGGACGCTCAAAGCAATAATCGTGGATTTTTTAAATAATATTTTTCATGGACCCTCAAAGCAATAATCGTGGATTTTTTAAATAATATTTTTCATGGACCCTCAAAGCAATAATCATGGATTTTTTTTAAATAATATTTTTCATGGACCCTCAAAGCAATAATCGTGGATTTTTTAAATAATATTTTTCATGGAGCCTCAAAGCAATAATCGTGGATTTTTTTAAATAATATTTTTCATGGACCCTCAAAGCAATAATCGTGGATTTTTTAAATAATATTTTTCATGGACGCTCAAAGCAATAATCGTGGATTTTTTAAATAATATTTTTCATGGACCCTCAAAGCAATAATCGTGGATTTTTTAAATAATATTTTTCATGGACCCTCAAAGCAATAATCGTGGATTTTTTAAATAATATTTTTCATGGACCCTCAAAGCAATAATCGTGGATTTTTTAAATAATATTTTTCATGGACCCTCAAAGCAATAATCGTGGATTTTTTAAATAATATTTTTCATGGACCCTCAAAGCAATAATCGTGGATTTTTTAAATAATATTTTTCATGGACCCTCAAAGCAATAATCGTGGATTTTTTAAATAATATTTTTCATGGACCCTCAAAGCAATAATCGTGGATTTTTTAAATAATATTTTTCATGGACCCTCAAAGCAATAATCGTGGATTTTTTAAATAATATTTTTCATGGACCCTCAAAGCAATAATCGTGGATTTTTTAAATAATATTTTTCATGGACCCTCAAAGCAATAATCGTGGATTTTTTAAATAATATTTTTCATGGACCCTCAAAGCAATAATCGTGGATTTTTTAAATAATATTTTTCATGGACCCTCAAAGCAATAATCGTGGATTTTTTAAATAATATTTTTCATGGACCCTCAAAGCAATAATCGTGGATTTTTTAAATAATATTTTTCATGGACCCTCAAAGCAATAATCGTGGATTTTTTAAATAATATTTTTCATGGACCCTCAAAGCAATAATCGTGGATTTTTTAAATAATATTTTTCATGGACCCTCAAAGCAATAATCGTGGATTTTTTAAATAATATTTTTCATGGACCCTCAAAGCAATAATCGTGGATTTTTTAAATAATATTTTTCATGGACCCTCAAAGCAATAATCGTGGATTTTTTAAATAATATTTTTCATGGACCCTCAAAGCAATAATCGTGGATTTTTTAAATAATATTTTTCATGGAGCCTCAAAGCAATAATCGTGGATTTTTTTAAATAATATTTTTCATGGACCCTCAAAGCAATAATCGTGGATTTTTTAAATAATATTTTTCATGGACGCTCAAAGCAATAATCGTGGATTTTTTAAATAATATTTTTCATGGACCCTCAAAGCAATAATCGTGGATTTTTTAAATAATATTTTTCATGGACCCTCAAAGCAATAATCGTGGATTTTTTAAATAATATTTTTCATGGACCCTCAAAGCAATAATCGTGGATTTTTTAAATAATATTTTTCATGGACCCTCAAAGCAATAATCGTGGATTTTTTAAATAATATTTTTCATGGACCCTCAAAGCAATAATCGTGGATTTTTTAAATAATATTTTTCATGGACCCTCAAAGCAATAATCGTGGATTTTTTAAATAATATTTTTCATGGACCCTCAAAGCAATAATCGTGGATTTTTTAAATAATATTTTTCATGGACCCTCAAAGCAATAATCGTGGATTTTTTAAATAATATTTTTCATGGACCCTCAAAGCAATAATCGTGGATTTTTTAAATAATATTTTTCATGGACCCTCAAAGCAATAATCGTGGATTTTTTAAATAATATTTTTCATGGACCCTCAAAGCAATAATCGTGGATTTTTTAAATAATATTTTTCATGGACCCTCAAAGCAATAATCGTGGATTTTTTAAATAATATTTTTCATGGACCCTCAAAGCAATAATCGTGGATTTTTTAAATAATATTTTTCATGGACCCTCAAAGCAATAATCGTGGATTTTTTAAATAATATTTTTCATGGACCCTCAAAGCAATAATCGTGGATTTTTTAAATAATATTTTTCATGGACCCTCAAAGCAATAGAACAGGACATTTGTTCCATAGACCGAACTAAGAAAAGATCTCCATTCCTCTCTGTTTTTCGCTTGACTTTTTGGAATACCGCGCCTTTTCATTTTTCATCCACTTGTATGCTCCATCGAAGCTTAGGCCAGCCGATTCTGCGTGCACCGTCATGTGGCATGTATTCATATGCCTTTTTAGCGGGTTCATCATTGCTCATTCTCATGATATGGCCTAGCCAACGCAATCGTTGCATCTCGATACGTTTAACTATATTCATGTCTTTATATAACTGATATAGCTCGTGGTTCATCCGACGTCGATATTCACCGTCAACGCAAATCGGCCCGTAGATCTTTCGAAGAATTTTCCTCTCAAACACACCAAGCACTGCCTTATCTGCTTGCGCAAGTACCCATGCTTCGGAGCCATACATTAGCACGGGTAGTATCAGCGTTTTGTATAGTGTTATTTTTGTTTGACGAGATGTGGCTTTGTTTTTAAATTGCTTACTTAGACCATAGTAACATCTGTTGGCCAATACAATTCGTCTTCTTATTTCACAACTGATGTTGTTTGTTGTGTTTATGGCAGTGCCGAGGTAGACGAAGTCTTTAACTACCTCAAAATTGTAGATACCAACTTCCACAGCTGGTCCGAGCTCTATGGACGCTTTGCGCGTCGACACCATCAATTTGGTCTTTTCGCCGTTTACCGCCAGACCCACTTTCGCAGATTCTGCTTCGACCTTCCTAAAGGTACCAGTTACTTCCTTTACTGATCGTCCCATGAGCAAGTAACATGTGGTTATTGGTGTAAATTGTGCCATTTCTTTTGACATTTGCATCTCGTATTACCTTTTCCCGCAAAATGTTGAATAGGCCACACGAAAGGCTGTCTCCTTGTCTGAAACCTCTTTTGGTACAAAATTCTTCGGAGAGGTTCTTTCCAATTTTAACTGAGGACCTAGTATCATTTAAAGTTAACTTACAAATTTGCGTGGAATACATTTGATCGGAGGGGATTGTCGAATGCTGCTTTATAATCGACAAATAGGTGAAATGTGTCGATCTGCATCTCTTGGGTCTTCTCCAGGATTTGCCGCAGGGTAAATATCTGGTCAATGGTGGACTTGCCAGGTCTAAAGCCACATTGGTATGGTTCAATTATTCGTTGACCATTGGCTTTAGTCGTTCGCACAATATACATGACACTATCTTATAGGCAATAGGCAATAGACTTATGCCCCTATAGTTGGAGCATACAGTCTTATCTCCTTTCTTGTGGACGGGACATAGGATGCTCAGGTTCCAATCGTCGGGTACGCGTTCTTCCTGCCTGATGGTGCTAACTAGCTGATGCATACACCTTATCAGCGCGTCGCCTCCGGTTTTAAACAGCTCGGCTGGTAAGCCATCGGCTCCTGCTGCTTTATTATTCTTTAGCCGGTTGATTGCTGTTTTTACCTCATCTTGGCCGGGCGGTATACATTCTATACCATCTTCTGGGATTGGGTCTGTGGTATCATCGTCTTCGCTACTATTGGATACCAGCAGATTGGAGAAATGTTCCTTCCATATCCTGAGCACGCTATCTGTATCTGTCAGCAGATTACCTTGCTGGTCTCTACAGGAGGATGTGCCTGTACCAAAGCCATCTGTTTGATGTTTCACTCTTTGGTAAAATTTTCGGACTTCATTCTGGCTCCTGTACATCTCGATTTTTTCACACTCCCGCTTTTCCATTTCTCTCTTTTTCTTGCGGAAAAGACGTTTCTCTTCTCTCCTTTTCTCCCGATATCTCTCTCGTGCGCTACGCGTTGCTACTGATTGTAAAGTAGCTCTATATGCCGCATTTTTCTCTTCGGTAGCAACACGACACTCCTGGTCATACCATGTATTCCTTGGTGGAGGTCTCTGGAATCCAAGTATGGATTTTGCGGCTGTTTGCATGGAGTGGGCAATATTTTGCCATTGTGTTGTTATGTTATCGGGACAAGGAGTGCTCGCGTTAAGCAATTGGTCTAGTTGAGTGGAATATGCTGTGGCTATCTGTTGTGTTTGCAGCCTATCGATGTCCAACTTCCGCGTTGTGTCTGTTCGTGCTTTATTTGCAACGTTTAGACGGGTACGTACCTTTGCTGCAACAAGGTAGTGGTCCGAATCAATGTTTGCGCCTCGGAACGATCGTACATCCAACACGCTGGATGAAAGTCTTCCATCTATTACAACATGATCAATTTGATTACTTGTTCTTTGATCTGGAGACAGCCAGGTGCCCTTATGAATATCGAGATGATTAAATCTGGTACTGCTAGCTATCATGTTTTTTGCAGCTGCAAAGTCTATCAGCCTCATACCATTGTCAGAGGTTTCACTGTGGAGACTGAATTTCCCGACTGTTGGGCCAAAGATATTCTCCTTTCCAATTTTGGCATTAAAATCGCCTAGAATGATTTTAATGTCATGGGCAGGGCAACGGTCATATGTTTCTTCTAAGCGCTCGTAAAAGATATCATTGGTCTGTTCGTCCTTTTCTTCAGTGAGAGCATGAGCGCAAATAAAGCTGATGTTGAAGAATTTAGCTTTAATTCGAATTGCAGCAAGTCTTTCATTCACTGGGGTGAAGCTGGATACCAGATGTTTTAGTCTCCGACTAACTACGAATCCGCAACCAAACTCATGCTTTACGTCATGGCAGCTATAATACAGTGCGTCACCTTTAGGTGTTGTTGTGACGCCTTTCCCAATCCATCGTATTTCCTGTATGGCAGTAATATCGTCCTTGTACTTTTAAAAGTACTTCTGCCAATGCGAAGACTTCACCTTTTCTATAAAGAGTGCGAACATTCCAGGTGCAGATTCGCAGATCATGGTCCTTAAAACGTTTGCGGTGTTCGTCAACTTTAGAGGGGTTTGTTTTTCTTTTCTTTCGTTTTTTCATAGTAGGCTGTTTTTTCTAGGGGAGGATTACTAACCCGACGCCCAAACCCAAGTTTTTAACGTTCTTAGGGGTGAACGCGCGGCACATGTTAGCTTACTACCTTTAACGGGTGTTAAAGGCAGTTCCCCAGGTGACACGTCGGGGAGGTCAGTGTCCACTTGGGATGAAAGAGGGACCAAGATAAATCCTGGGCTTTGCCATGTTAGAACCGGTCAGGACCGTTGCTTGGTATCTTCCATCCCCTACGTCACCCATGCACACTAACAGCAATAATCGGCGATTTTTTAAATAATATTTTTCATGTGGATTTTTTAAATAATATATTTCATGGACCCCACAGCAATAATCGTGGATATTTCAAATAATATTTTTTATGGACCCTCACAGCAATAATCGTGGATTTTTCATGGACCATTATGTAGCACCCCTCGTATACTTTGCATTCCATTAATTTTGTTTTAGTTTCTCATGCTTCTTTTTCGGCTGTTTTTGTTATTTTGAAATTAATGAAATTTCTTCGTTTACATACGAATCGTATTTTGTTTGTCTGGACTAAATGCCACCCCCTTATCACATCCTTATTACAGCAGCATTCATTGTTAATGATATAAAAAACGAGCCACTTAGGTATGCATACGTGTCCTGTCCAGTAAGAGGAATTGCCATGTCGGTGTTGGTAATGTTAGCCATAGTCAGTTAAACTAAGGTCTCTCTTCCCTCAACAGCTGAGAATGTTTTTGACGTTGAAACAATTTAACCATACACAGACACTTTGCTGCTGTTGCTTCATGCCGCTACATATGTATGTCTATTTGTAAATTCATCTTCACGTGGGATTTTCTGTCCATCTTTGATTCTGTTGACCAACTCTCACATATGTGTGCATGATGAACGTGTGCCATTTCTCAAGAGTTTTGTTTTCTTCTTCTGTTTTGGTTATCTTTGTTTTATGCCCATTTTCTAACATTTAATATTTGAAGCTTTTATGTGTATCCTGATTGTCGAAGGGATAAGGCTAAGTTTCCCCCTTGCAAATTAGGTTTTATTTTGCTTCTTTTGACAAGAAGGAAGATACGATTTTCTATGGGAATGATTAATGAATATGTAAATCTAGCTCGAAGGCGAAAACTTTAATAGTCTTTATGACCGTAAATAAATTGTGAATGCATGTTTAGAGTTATTACGGCTTTTGAAGTTCAAGAGGGCTCATTTCAATTGCTATTACTTGGGGATCTAGGTAATATAAACGTAATTTTCTAAAAACTATCACTGACATAATCGTAGATTTTTAAATAATATCTTTCAAGTACCATCTCAGCAACAATCTTGGATTTTTAGGGACCGGCACAGCTATAATTTCGGACTTTTTGTATCTCATGGATATACACACTTTTACTTAAAGCCCTCTAAACCTGAAAATAAACATTCGACTGCTGTATGTGTGGATGCCTTTGCATCCTCAGCCTTAACATCCACAAGTGCATCAACCTCACTCTGCCTTACTATTACTAATATCGACAATCAAAGCGATTCCCTCACTACTGATGCCGCATTACGGACAGGTGATATTCTGGATCGTGACGACATACATGACAGCTTAAATAAACAGAATGGGTAACCCTTAACCTCATTGAAGAGAAAGCTCCGCAATGTTTCAGGGAAGACAGCATACGGGACGACATTGGAGGAAGCTATGGGCACAACAGTGATCCATTTCTCCACTTTCAATCAATACACTTTACCTCTAACCTTTGAATAGGATGCTGGACAGACTTGTTAGCGTCGGATAACCCCAATAAGTCATTATTGGAAGAAAAATTAGCAAGGGGGGAATCATCCAGTAAAACAATGGGTGGCAGTAACGGACAAAAATCTTAGCGATGGACAGTATCATACTGCAGGCGGTATCAAACCACCAGTGAAAAGTAATTTCAGCTGATAAGAACGTACCTGTCCAGACTCCTAAGGAAGTTACGAATATGGGAACCTCCTGGAAAGGAAAATCCAATGATAATAACTCTCAACCTATAAAGGTTATGAAGGTGTTGCCTTCATCCCATACTAGGGTGAAAGAGGTGGACACAGAGAAACCATTGGAAAATGGCAGGATGGTAAACGCGAGCAGATGGAATAGTGAAGGGTCTGTGACAAAGTTTACGACTTTAAATGCATTTGGTCCGCCTTCGACGAACACGAAACCATGATCGACCCTGTCATAGCCGGTCGTATGTTTTGTATGCCTCGGTCTCAGTGAAGTGTATTGAGTAGATCGCTAAGTATGGGTATATTCTTTCTATAAAGTTGGACAGGGTATTGAATTTAGTCAAGAAGTAGAACATCGATCTTCGAACGAGAAGTTGGAGTATTCTTAATTCTTTTCCGAAAAAAGGCAGATATGTCATACAGTTTACCACTGATCTTAAGGTCTTCTACAGAAAGAACAGCTCTTGAGGTCAGCCATGGACAGAAGGAGACTTCTTGTGATATTCTATTGACAGGAGAAACCGCTTTAAGGTATTCCATAGACAGAAGAAGACATCTGTGGTGGTCTCTTTGGTCAGAAGTTAAAAGAATACCTGTTATGGTTGCCTATAGGCAGAAGAAGGCCACTTCTAGTCTTCTATAGGAGAAGAACTCCTATTGAGGTTTTCGATAGGACCTCAAGCGGCCACCTTCTGTTCATAGAGGACTTCTAGTGCCCTTGGACTGTAGAAAAATAAACTGAAGAGGTCTTCTTCTGTTTATAGAAGACCTGGAGAAGTCTTCTTCTCGATAGAAAGCCTTAAGACGATTTCTTCGGTATATCGAAGACTTGCAGAGGTCTTAATCAGATTAGGGTTCTGTGTTTATAGAACGCCTTCAGAGATCTTCTTATGTCTATAGAAGACCTGCAGAGGCCATGTTCGGTCTACTGATGAACTCAAGTCTTCTTTTTTCTGTATATTTATGTTGCATATTTTAAGAATATTTTAAGAACTATTTAAAAAAATACCCTATTTCAAACTTCCCGATTATAAGCTACCACGGAAATGTAATATTGAGGATCTGGCATTACAGAACATTTGTTCCATAAGCCGAACAAGGAAAATATCTCCATTTCTCTTTGTTTGTTGCTTCGGTTTTTGGAATACCGCGTCTTTCCATCTCATTTCCACTTGTTTGCTCCATCGAAGCCTTGTCCTGCCAGTTCTGCGTGTACCGCCATGTTGCCCTATTTATACGCCTTTTTGGCAGGTTCATCATCGCTCATTCTTATGATATGGCCTCGATACGTTTATCTATACTGATGTCGTTATATAGTTGATACAAATCGTGGTTCATACGACGTCGATATTCACCGTCAAGGCAGATTGACCCGTAGATCTTTCGAAGATTTTTTCTCTCAAACACACGAAGCACTACCTTATCTGTTTGCGCAAGTACCCAGGCTTCGGAACCATACATTAGTACAGGTAGTATCAGTTTTTTGTAAAGCGCTGAATCTTTTGACGAGATGTGGTTTTGTTTTTAAACTGCTTCCTTATCCAAAGTAGCATCTGTTGGCCAACACAATTCTCTCTTTACTTCACAACTAATGCTGTTTGTTGTGTTTATGGCGTTTCCGAGGTAGACGAGTCGCATTTCTCGTCGACACCATCAAGTTTGTCTTTTCGCAGTTTACCGCCAGACCCACTTTTGCTGATTCTCCTTCGACCTCCTTAAAGATATCAGTTACTTTCTTTACTGATCGTCCCATGATGCTAATGTCATCAGCATAAGCAAGTAACATGTGGCTGTGCCATTTGCATCTCGTATAATCTTTTCCAGCAGGATGTTGAACACACGAAAGGCTGTCTCCTTGTGTGAAACCCCTTTGGTACTGAATTGTTCGGAGAGGTTACTTCCTATTTTAACTGAGGACCTAGTGTCAGTTAAAGTCATCTTACAAAGCCGAATGAGCTTTGCGGGGACACAAAATTCAGACATGGCTTGGAATACCTTTGGGCGCAGGGGGCTGTCGAAGGCTGCCTTATAATCGACAAAAAGCTGGTAGGTGTCGATCTGCATCTCCTGGGTCTTCTCCAGGATTTGCCGCAGGGTAAATATCTGGTCAATGGTGGACTTGCCAGGTCTAAAGCCGCATTGGTGTGGTCCAATTATTTCATTGGCCATATACATTAGTCGTTCGCATAATATCCCTGACACTATTTTGTAGCCAATAGGGAGAAGAATTATGTCCCTAGAGCATATCTTAGAGCATACAGTCTTATCTCCTTTCTTGTGGACATGACACATTATGCTCAGGTTCCAATCGTCGGGTACGCGTTCTTCCTGCCAGATGGTGCTAACTAGCTCCTGCTGCCTTATTATTCCTCATTTTGGCTGGGGGTATACATTCAATACCATGTTCTGGGATTGGATCTGTGGTATCTTCGCCGTCTTCGCTACTATCGGATACCAACAGTTTGGAAAAATGCTCTTACCATATCTTGAGCACACTATCTGTATCACTTACCAAATTACCTTGATGGTCTCTACAGGAGAATGTGCCTGTACCAAAGCCATCACTTTGATGTTTCACTCTTTGACTTCATTCTGGCTCCTGTACATATCGATTTTTTCACACTCTTGCCTTCCCATTTCTCTCTTTTTCCTGCGGAAAAGACGTTTCTCGTCTCTCCTTTTCTGCCGATACTTCTCTCGTGCGCTACCGATGTCTTATTTTCGTGTTGTGTCTGTTCGTACTTTATTCGCTACGTTTAACCGGGTACTTACCTTTGGTGCAGCAAGGTGGTGGTCCGAGTTTGTGTTTGCTCCTCGGAACGAACGTACATCCAACACGCTCGTTGAATGTCTTCCATCTATCACAACGTGATCAATTTGATTTCTTGTTTTCTTATCCGGAGACAGCCAAGTGCCCTTATGAATGTCGCAATGCTTAAATGTGGTGCTGCTAACTATCGGGTTTTTGCAGCTGCAAAGCCTATCAGCCGCATGCCGTTGTCAGATGTTTCACTGTCCATTTTTATACCCTCAGCCTTTAGGCTATGAAGGGTATATACACTTTCATACGGGCAAAATGTGCCTCATCGAAATAATGGTTTTAGACCCCAAGTATGTTTGGACGAAATGTGTTTCAGACAATTTGGAGTCGATTGAGCAATGTCCGTCCGTCTGTCTGTCTGTCTGGCTGGCTGGAGCGCACGATAACTCTCGAAGGGATGAACCGAGACGGTTCAAATTTTGACTTTCGTAATATTTTGTCCAAACTTAGTTTAAGTTCGAAGATGAGCTATATCGGTCCACTCCTTCCGGTACCTCCCCCACAAAAGTTCGAAAATGTTCGGAAAATTTGTACGCATGATAACTCTTGAAGAGTGTAACCGATTTGGTCTATACTTTGCCCATCGTGGAGCGTGTACCAGACTTAGATCAGGTTTTAATATGGACTCAATCGGTCCACTCCGTCGGGTACCTCCCACACAAAATTTTGGAAAAGTTCAGTTTAGGAACATCTCTCGAATCGCTTTGATTTTTGCTTTAGCAACTTGTATTCACTGCCCTCCATATGACGGTATAAGTTTCATCAGGGGCAAGTCCATACTTCCTGAGAAAATAGCCTGAAAGTTGCAAAAAAACCCCTATGACACCGTGTGAGGAGGTTGGAGGGCAAAATAACTCTCGAACAGGTCTGCCGATTCGGTCTAAAGTTTGGCCTTAGTAATATTTTGTCCAAACATAGTTTAAGTTCGAAGATAAGCCATATCGGTCCACTCCTTCAGGTACCTCCCCCACAAAATGTTCGGAAAAATTGTGCGTACGATAACCCTTGAAGAGAGTGGCCGAATTGGTCCATACTTTACACATCCTAATATATCTACCAGATATAGATCAGATTCAAATATGGACTATATTTGTCCACCCCATCCGGTACCTCCCACTCAAAATTTCGGATACATGTTCACTTTAAGACCTGCTTTCGAATCACTTTGATTTTTGTTGAAGCAACATGCATTGCTGCCTCAATTGCGATGGTAAAAGTTGTTTCAGGGGCAAGTTCATACTTCTTGAGCAAACATCCCTGAAGGTCTAAAAAACCCCTATGGTACCATATGTAGTGGATGGAGATCCATTCTTTTTAGTATCTTCTCCGCAAAACTTTTGATATTAAATCCTAATCAACATTTTTGTCAGTTCAAACGCACAAAATTTTTAAAACTCCCTAAATACATGCGTTTTTTGGAAAAAAAAAATTGTTTCAATATACACAGGCTGAGGGTATATCTCTGTCGGCAAAGCCGACTGATACTTTTTTAATTGCTTTTTTTAATTTTGGTTCGTTGAATGTTTTCCATCTATCACAACGTGATCAATTGATTTCTTATTTTCTGATCCGGAGACAGCCAGGTGCCATTATGAATGTCGAAATACTTAAATATGTTGCTGCTAACTACCGGATTTTTGCAGCTGCAAGGCCTATCAGCCCCATAACGTTGTCAGATGTTTCACTGTCCAATTTTTCCAAATTTTGGCATTAAAATCGCCTAGAATAATTTAAATGTCATGGACATGGACGTATGTTTCTTCTAAGCGTATAATATACCTTTGGTCTGTTCGTCCTTGTCTTTGCTTGGAGCATGAACGCTGATAAAGCTAATGCTGAAGAATTTTGCTTTTAACCGTATTGTAGCAAGTCTTTCATTCACTGGATTGAAGCTGGAGAACAGATGTTTTAACTTCCGACTAACTACAAATCCGCAGCCAAATTCATGATTTGTGTCCAGGTAGTTATAATAAAGTGCATCACCTTTAGGTGTTGTTGTGACGCCTTTCCCAATCCATCGTATTTTCTGTATGGCAGTAATGTCGGCCTTGTACTTTTCAAATACATCTGTCGATACGTGAACTGCACCTTCTCTATAAATAGTGCGAACATTCCAGGTGCAGATTCGCAGATCATGGTCCTTAAAACGTTTGCGGGGGTCATCAACTTTAGAGGGGGTTGTTTTTCTTTTCTTTCGTTTTTTCATAGTAGGCTGCTTTTCAAGGGGAGGGTTACTAACCCGACACCCAAACCCATGTTTTTAACGTTTTTACAGGCGAACGCGCGGCACATGTTAGCTCACCACCTTTAACGGGTGTTAACACCACGGAACACCACGGAGAGGTCAGTGTCCACTTGGGACGAAAGAGGGACCAAGATAAATCCTGGGCTTTGTCATGTTAAAACCGGTCAGGACCGTTGCTTGGTATCTTCCATCCCCTACGTCACCAAGTCTCATAGGACACGTGACTATATATGTCGGCGTGTTAGGTTTCTCAAGTCGTTGACAACAAGGTCGCAAGTTATTCTTGATTGCAGAAAGGCTCTGTATTATATATGAAATTAAAATTTATTGGCCCATAGTAATATAAGGGGAAATGATTTAGCAGAAGGTGTAGCTCTTCTTACTTGAGAAGGCCCACCACAAATGGTTTATTTAACCTGAATGAAGGATATCTAAAGCCATCTGACCTGGGATCTCTCGACGCAGAACCATTTCCAATGTATCATTCGATAAGTTAGGGATCAAGGTCACTGTGCGACTTATTACGAATCACTGTAAGATTGGATCTCTTACTTAATGATGCTATTACAGTGGGGTCGACTATCATAGATTATTTGGAGATGCAGAATAGTTAGAAATGGTCGAAAATATATTTTTCAGTTGTTCCATGCTGCACACAAGAAGACACCGACTGCTGAGGAGGTTCGAAATAGTTACTTCCACATTCTTATCAGACAGTGACCCTATTAGTAAACTTTGCACTGCAAAAGACAGCATTTGAAGATTTCCAAGCAAACTTGTTTAGCGAATATGACGAACATAGACAAGCGCACATGTCTTGGAAACCTTAAGTAGAAGCCTTATGTATTTGGAACTTTTCTCCAATTTACTATTCATAAATCTCATTTTGTATTCATCTGCATTCCATTATGCAAATATTCTAGGCATCATTTCAGCTTAGAATTTTATTATAGCGAAGAAGTAAGACATAAATCAAATTCTTTAGAAAAAAAAAAAACTAAGCAAAATCTGTGAAAGAGCCAAAGAAAGAAGAGGTGTATTCAACAAATGTTGTGTTAAGAAACTGCGATAAATGTCGACATTTAGTTTAGCTACTGCCGGATTTTAAGTTCAAATGTGTATTATTTACGTTACCAAATTCCCCACAGTTCGAAAATTCAACAAACGGATGAAAACTCTTACAATTATATACATACACATTTTAAGTATTACTTCTTATTCTAATGTATCTAAAATACTATTTCTGTAAGTACCCTACTATTCTCTCTCTACGTGTGTTCCTAACTACTCTAACTGTTATATTTATGGCCAGAAATAAAACCAGACCAAAAAATACACGAAACAACATTATGTAGATGAATGTAAATAGAAAGAAATATTTCCTCTAACTCCAAAGGATAATGAATCATATTTAGAGTGCTTAAATTATACAAACATCTCATATACAAATATAACAATAATTTTCCATGTCTATAATATGAGGGGTCCTGTAGCATGTTTTTATTTCTTTTTTTGCTTTCTCGCTTGCTTTATTTTGGCATTTTCTGCCAACTAAGTTGAAATGCTAAACATGCCAGCAAGGTTCCCAAAAACTTTCAAGACTTGAAGCCGAAGCAGCAGTGGCATCACCAGCAACAGACATCACTTATGGGCCAAAAAGTCATTTACTTCTTGAATTTGGTAAGTCGCTGCTTTGGAAAGTTATTTCTTTTACTTGAGAATATATTAAAGAAAATTACTAAAACGAGCCAAGATGAAAATTTGAATTTATTTATTAGATTTATGTCCTTTGCAGGTCATAACGGAAAAAAGGAACAACAAAACAACAATAAAAATAATCTGATTTATGTGTATGAGGAGGGTAAAGAAGCCATAAATTCATTTTCATATGAGAATGATGTTAATAAGGTAATTATTTTCATTAGTAATTGCAATAACTGGAAATACATACATACATACATATTGTTCATCTAGTTTATATGGAAAATTCACGGATTCAATACATAAAAAATTAAATTATATAATTTATATATAAAATATATAATATAAAATAAAAAATATTAAAATATAAAACCAATATAAATAAACATTAAATGTCGTTCATTGGTAATGGCATCAGTTGAGAACGCCTGGGCCGATTTGGATAATTCTTTTTGGAAATGTTCGTCATAACCCAACTTAGGTTTTTATGAACAGAAAATTTGACCACGCCCACTTTTTTAAATTTTAATATTTTCTACAAAAACTACTGAACTGATTTTCCTGATATTGTTAGGGAATGCACACCGATGGCCCCGGTGAAAATAGGCTACATACATATTTTGTTGAATTTGGGAAGGGACGGGGTACTTCCCCTATTACTTCAAAATGCTATATCTTCTCTATAAATAAAAATCAAATGGCGTTCGATGTCATTACATCAGTTGAGAACGGCTGGACAGATGAATAATTTGAAGTGTTCGTCACAACCCAACTTGGGTTTTTATGCAAAAACAAGATATACCCTCAGCATGTGAATATTGAAACAATTTTTTCCCCAAAAAACGTATGTATTTAGGTGGTTTAAAATTTTTGGGCGTATGAACCGATACAAATGTTCATTAGGATTAAAGATCAAAAGTTTAGCGGAGGAGATACTAAAAGGATAGATCGACATTGACCATTATGGAAGTGGATCTCCAGCCACGACATATGGTGTCATAGGGGGTTTTTACATCCTTCGGCCTGTTTGCTCAAGAAGTGTGGACTTGTCCCTGAAAAAAACTTTTATCATCGTAATTGAGGCAACGAATGCAAGTTGCTTCAACAGAAATCAAAGTGATTCCATAGCAGGTCTTAAAGTGAATTTATCCGAAATTTTGTGGGGGAGGTACCGGATGAGTGGACATATATAGTCCATATTTTAACCTGATCTATATCTAGTAGATATATTAGGATGTGTGAAGTATGTACCAATTTGGTCACTCCCTTCAAGAGTTACCGTATGAACAATTTTTCCGAACATTTTGTAACTTTTGTGGGGGAGGTACCTGAAGGAGTGGACCGATATGGCTTATCTTCGAACTTAAACTATGTTTGGACAAAATATTACTAAGGCCAAATTTTGGACCGAATCGGCAGATCCGTTCGAGAGTTATCTTGCGCTCTAACCACCTCAGACGGTGTCATAGGGGTTGTTTTGCAACTTTCAGGCTATTTTCTCAGGAAGTATTGACTTGCCCCTTGATGAAACTTTCACCCCCCCCCACACGGTGAATACAAGTTGCTAAAACAAAAATCAAAACGATTTGAGAGCAGGTCCTAAACTGAACTTGTCCGAAATTTTGTGTGAGAGGTACCAGACGGAGTGGACCGATTGAGTCCATATTGGAACCACATCTAAGCCTGGTATTTAACGACTTGCAAAGTATAGCCCACTCGGTTACTTCCTTCAAGAGTTATCGTACGTACAAATTTTCCGAACATTTTCGAACTTTTGTGGGGGAGGTACCGAAAGGAGTGGACCGATATAACCCATTTTCGGGATGGCCCCCGGTGAAAATGGGCTACATATTTTGTTGTTTTTGATGTACCCTATTTCTTTAAAAAATGCTATATTTATAATAATTACGAATGTGTCGGTTTGAACATTAATTCGTTAGACAATTGTGGTTGTGTCTCCTACTTACGTACTTATTTGGGGTCTAAAGACGCGACCGCGACCTATTTTCATATCCTTAGAAACAAAAATCAAATCTCGATTGCATCAGTTGAGAGCGGCCGGAACGATTTGGATAATTTGTTTAAATGTTCGTCATAGACCAACTTTAGTTTTTATGGAAAGAAAAATTTACCACGCCCACGTTTTTATACCCTCATACCTTTCATACGGGCAAAATGTGTCTCATATAAATAATGATTTTAGACCCCAAGTATGTTTGGGCGAAATCCGTTTCAGACAATTTGGAGTTTATTTAGCCATGTCCGTCCGTCCGTCTGTCTGGCTGGCTGGAGCGCACGATAACTCTCGAATGTATGAACCGATTCGGTCCAAAATTTTGCTTCCATAATATTTTGTCCAAACTGAGTTGAAGTTCGAAGTAAAAAGAAAATGTTCGGAAAATTAGTGCGCACTATAACTCTTGAAGGGTGTTACTGATTTGATCCATACCTTGCACAACGTGCAATTTCTACCATATTTTGATGAGGTTTCAATATGGACTCTGTCGGTCTACTTCTTCAAGTACCTCCGACACAAAATTTCGGAAAAGTTTAGTTTAGGACCTGCTCTGGAATCGTTTTGATTTTTATTGCAGCAACTTATATTCAGTGCCCCCCATACGAAGGTACAAAATTTAGCAGAGGCAAGTCCATATTTCCTGACCGATTCGGTCCAAAATTTGGCCGTCCAAATATTTTGTCCAAACTTAGTTTAAATTCGAAGATAAGCAATATCGTTCCACTCCATCAGGTATCACCCCCACAAAAGTTCAAAAATGTTGCGAAAAATTCGGTTCGGAAAAATTGTTCGGACGATAACTCTTGAAGGGAGCGACGGATTTGGTCCACACTTTGCACATCCTAATATATCTACCAGATATGCACTGGTGTGCGAAGTACATTTAAACGTTTCCAAAACACTTCCGCGCAGTATGTTATGGCGGATTTTGCATTTTTATAATAAAATAGTATCCTATAAATAAAATTGAATCAACATTTGTCCAATTTGGGGTTTGATGTTGTATTGGGCAGGGCAATTATATGATCGGGTCTATAAGGAGGTGTGAAAAATAATAGAGCCAACCTAAGTTAACAAGGATATTTCTTGAGAAAATTTTAATTTGACCATTAAAATCTTAGAAGAAAAGTTCGTTATCGTTCCTAGCATTATTTTCCAGAATAAATTCCGCTTCGCTTGTAACAATTTAGACCCCGGAAGGGGCTTAAACCCCATGCGGGCCTAGAAATAATGATAATACCCTCTAAGGACCTCGAATATATCGCAATATTGTAACAATAATTGTAATTTTAATGGATTTGGTTAAATTTCTAACAAAAATAAGGAATGACTAAAAACCGGTTGAAAAATTTTGGTATTTTGAAGATTTAAGTGCAAAAAATGGTGGGCAAGTAAGAACGGAGTTAAGTTCGGCCGGGCCGAACTTGTTATACCCTCCACCACGAGTTTTATTGAAGTAAAATGGAAAAATTAGTTTCAATTCGTGTATGAAGAGGACTTAATACAAAATTTCCTCAATTTCGGGAAAACAATGTGAGGCACCGTTCTATCGGGGGTATTTCAAAACGTCGATCTATACCGACAAATATCTGACGGAAAGTTTTTAGACTCAAAGAAAATTCAATACCAAATTTCAGCCATTTTGGTGGAATATTGAAGCCACAATCTTTTAAATACCGAACATCGGGAGGTACCTTTCCATGGGGGCTATATGAAGGCGCGGACCTATACCTATAAATTTAAAGGGGAAGTTTGAGTATACCCAACCAAGTCTAAATACCAAGTTTCAGCCATATCGGAGTAAAATTGAGGCCACAATCTTCAAAATACCGAAAATCGGGAGGTACCGTTGTATGGGGACTATATGAAGGCGTGGACCTGTGCGACAAATTTAAAGAGGAAAGTTGGGAACCCCCAAACCATGTCTAAATACCAAATTTCAGCCATTTCGAAGGAAAATTGAGGCCACAACCTTCAAAATACCGAAAATTGGGAGGTACCGTTCTATGTGGGCTACATGAAGGCGTTGACCTATACCGAGAAATTTATAGGGGGAAGTTGTACACCCCCAATAAAGGCTATATACCAAATTTCAGCCATTTCGGTGGAATATTGAGGCCACAACGTTAAAAATACCGAAAATCGGGAGGTACCGTTCTATGGGGGCTATATGAAGGCATGGACCGATACCGACAAAATTCAGGGGGAAGGTTTTGTACCCCCAACGTAAAAAATATGTTGTACTCAAACACATAAAATTGAGATATGTTATGAAATGTTGCAAACATATATTTGTTTGGACACAAAGAAATTATGTGTGGATCCAAACATATATTTGTTTGCAACCAGTCCCAAACAAATATTTCTTTGGATCCAAACATATTTGTACCATTTATTTTCTGCGTGTAAATACATACGATCTGTCCGTATTTGAAAGTTTCAATTCACATAGGCTGAGTGTATATCTCTGTCGACAAAGCCGACTGATACTGTTTTACTTGTTTAAATATGTTATATCTACAAAACTACTGAACCGATTATCCCGAACTTAACAGAAAATGTTCAGAAATGTCCCGTGGTGCAAAATGCTCTATATTTGTTGATGAATTTCGGGAGCCTATTCTTTATAATCGATATAATTGTTAAACTGTTGAATTCATTTTCGAAACAACGGTGGTTGCGCCCCCGATCAAATATTCTTACTTGCGGCCCGAAAACCCCAAAGTCCATTGTAAGTTGTCATTAAAAATCAACATGACGGGCCAGCAACGCATACCCAGGTCTGGTGGTCTAAAATAAAAAAAAATTAATATATAAAAACCACTGTAAATAGAGCATTGGTGGCGTTTTTCAAAATAGCTTGGCTTAATTCCATTTCTGGAGGCAGTCTGCCTTACCCCTTGGCGAACAATGTCAAACTTTCTTCAATAATAAATCGGTTGTTTTAAAATATTAAAACAACAACAATGGGATTAAGTCAGACTATTTTGGAAATAGTATATAAAATAGAGATATAAAATTATTACTTACTTAGTTACCTGGCCCATTACAGAACATTTGTTCCATAGACCGAACTAAGAAAAGATCTCCAATTCTCTCTGTTTTTCGCTTAGTTTTTTTGGAATACCGCGCCTTTTAATTTCTCCATCCACTTGTATGCTCCATCGAAGCTTAGGCCTCCTGATTCTGCGTGCACCGCCATGTGGCATGTATTCATACGCCTTTTTAGCGGGTTCATCATCGTTCATTCTTATGATATGGCCTAGCCAACGCAATCGTTGCATCTCGATACGGTTAACTATATTCATGTCTTTGTATAGCTGTCAACCGTCAACGCAAATCGGCCCGTAGATCTTTCGAAGAATTTTCCTCTCAAACACACCAAGCACTGCCTTATCTGCTTGCGCAAGTACCCATGCTTCGGAGCCATACATTAGCATGGGCAGCGTTTGTATAGTGTTATTTTTGTTTGACGAGATTTGGCTTTGTTTTTAAATTGCTTACTTAAACCATAGTACCATCTGTTGGCCAATACAATTCTTATTCTTATTTCACAACTGATGTTGTTTGTTGTGTTTATGGCAGTGCCGATGTAGACGAAGTCTTTAACTACCTCAAAATTATAGGTACCAACTTCCACAGTTGGTCCAAGCTCTATGGACGGATTACGCGTCTACACCGTTCGCCGTTTACCGCCATACCCACTTTCGCAGATTCTCCTTCGACCTTCCTTAAGTTATCAGTTACTTCCTTTACTGATCGTCCTATGATGTCTATGTCATCAGCATAAGCAAGTAACATGTGACTATAGGTGTAAATCGTGCCATTTCTTTTGACATTTGCATCTCGTATTAACTTTTCCAGCAAAATGTTGATTAGGTCACACGAAAGGTTGTCTCCTTGTTCGAAACCTCTTTTAGTACTAAACTGTTCGGAGAGGTTCTTTCCAATTTTAACTGATGACCTAGTGTCAGTTAAAGTCATCTTACAAAGCCGTATGAGCTTTGCGGGGATAGCAAATTCAGACTTGCATGGAATACCTTTGATCGGAGGGGACTGTCGAAAGCTGCTCAATAATCCACAAAAAGGTGATATGTGTCGATCTGCATCTCATGGGTCTTCTCAAGGATTTGCCGCAGGGTAAATATCTGGTCAATGTTGGACTTGCCAGGTCTAAAGCCACATTGGTATGGTCCAATTATTTCGTTGACCATTGGCTTTAGTCGTTCGCAAAAAATCCCTGACACTATCTTATAGGCAATAGGGAGAAGACTTATGCCCCTATAGTTGGAGCATACGGTCTTATCTCCTTTCTTGTGGACGGGACACAGGATGCTCAGGCTCCAATCGTCGGATACGCGTTCTTCCTGCCAGATGGTGCTAACTAGCTGATGCATACACCTTATCAGCGCGTCGCCTCCGGTTTTAAACAGCTCGGCTGGTAAGCCATCGGCTCCTGCTGCCTTATTATTCTTCAGCCGGTTGATTGCTGTTTTTACCTCATCCTGGCTGGGTGGTATACATTCTATACCATCTTCTGGGATTGGATCTGTGGTATCATCGTCTTCGCTACTATTGGATACCAGCAGATTGGAAAAATGTTCCTTTCATATCCTGAGCACGCTATCTGTATTTGTTACCAGATTACAGGAGGATGTGCCCTTGGTAGAATTTTCGGACTTCATTCTGGCTCCTGTAGATCTCGATTTGTTCACACTCCCTCTTTTGCATTTCTCTCTTTTTCTTGCGGAAAAGACGTTTCTTTTCTCTCCTCTTCTCCCGATATTTCTCTCGTGCGCTACGCGTTGCAACTGATTGTAAAGTAGCTCTATATGCCGCATTTTTCTCTTCGGTAGCAGCACGGCATTCCTGGTCATACCATGAATTCCTTTGTGGAGGTCTCTGGAATCCAAGTATGGATTTTGCGGCTGTTTGCATGTAGTGGACAATATTTTGTCATTGTGTTGTTATGTTATCGGGACAAGGAGTGCTCTCATTAAGCAATTGGGAATATGCTGGAATGCTGAGTGGAATATGCTGTATCTGTTGTGTTTGCAGCCTATCGATGTCCAACTTCCGCGTTGTGTCTGTTCGTGCTTTATTTGCAACGTTTAGACGGGTACGTACCTTTGCTGCAACAAGGTAGTGGTCCAAATCAATGTTTGCGCCTCGGAACGATCGTACATCCAACACACTCGATGAATGTCTTCCATCTATCACAACATGATCAAATTGATTACTTGTTCTTTGATCTGGAGACAGCCAGGTGCCCTTATGAATATCGATATGATTAAATCCGGCACTGCTAACTACCAGGTTTTTTGCAGCTGCAAAGTCTATCAGCCTCATACCATTGTCGGATGTTTCACTGTGGAGACTGAATTTCCCGACTGTTGGGCCAGAGATATTCTCCTTTCCAATTTTGGCATTAAAATCGCCTAGAATGATTTTAATGTCATGGGCAGGGCAACGGTCATATTTTTCTTCTAAGCGCTCGTAAAATATATCTGTGGTCTGTTAGTCCTTTTCTTCAGTAGGATCATGATAGCAAACAAAGCTGATGTTTAGCTTTTATTCGAATTGCAGGGTGTCTTTTATTCACTGGGGTGAAGCTGGATACCAGATGCTTTAGCCTCCGACTAACTACGAATCCGGTACCAAACTCATGCTTTACGTCATGGCAGCTATAATACAGCGCGTCACCTTTAGGTGTTGTTGTGACGCCTTTCCCAATCCATCGTATTTCCTGTATGGCAGTTATATCGGCCTTGTACTTTTCAAGTACGTCTGCCAATGCGAAGACTACACCTTCTCTATAAAGAGTGCGAACATTCCAGGTGCAGATTCGCAGATCATGGTCCTTAAAAAGTTTGCGGGGTCCGTCAACTTTAGAGGGGTTTGTTTTTCTTTCGTTTCGTTCATAGTAGGTTGTTTTTTCTAGGGGAGGGTTACTAACCTGACGCCCAAACCCAAGTTTTTGACGTTCTTATGAATGAACGCGCGGCACATGTTAGCTCACTACCTTTAACGGGTGTTAAAGGCAGTTCCCCAGGTGACACCACGGGGAGGTCAGTGTCCACTTGAGATTAAAGAGATAAATCCTGGTCATTGCCATGTTAAAACGGGACGGGACCGTTCCTTGGTATCTTCCATCCCCTACCTCACCCGGTATAAAAATATACACACAAAAAATATATTATAAAATATAACAGAATATAACCACCGATCATGGATCAATAGAAACCGACATTCATTAATATATTATTAAAAGGCTTCTTATGAACATGTTTCTACTTCCGAGACCACCTACTCCTTGACTAAATGATTAATAGTCTGGCGTCATAAAATCTACTCGTAGACTTTACTTGTCAATCACTGTAGAAAAAAGTGTTGGCCAGGCAATGTTATCACAACACTAGCGCTGGCATGAAAATCATAGCGAAAAAGGCGGAATAACTTAATAGCTCTCAAATGCACTTAGAAAATTAAAATTAAAAACTAATCCAACTAAAACATAACAATTTTATTATTATTGTTATTATTATTTTATTTAAATATAAATGTTAATTTCTTATTTATGCTGGGCATTTGGCTATAACGTATCCGCCCTCTACAGTAAAAATGAATTGCATGTCTTTGATAAAAAGCTAAAGCCTGCACTCGTATTCGATTAAAATTTATCTTGAAGTACAACATTCATCCATTCACTCAGTCAGTCATCCATCAGCCTTTGATGATAAGCGATCTGTTGCATATTTTTTTTTCTTCAAGTAATGAAGGTAAATAAATGGAAGAAATATGGGTGGCTAGATTTGCTGGACATGCGAATGGCTTTGTTTTGATCTTTGAGCCGAGTTGAAGAAAAAAAGAAACAATATGGAACACCTCTTTGTGTGGTGAGTCCACTCAACCTAATTCTTAGTTTGTAATTTTATCAAAGACCCCTAATCAGAATGCATGAATTCAGTGTTACTTGTAGCAAATTATAAACATCTCATTACGATTTTCCACAACTCTATAAATGCACTCACAATTTATATTTAATCAGAAACGACTACTTGTTTTATTGCCTAAGGCTTTTTATTTCAGATTAGCATTATTTTTTGTGATAATAATATATTAGCTTTTTAATTATATTCTTCAATTTACACATTTAAATGTGCTAATGTGTTTTGTAGACACATCGCCATTTGCTGAAAGGGTAAAATGTACATTTTATTAAATCATATTAATTATGAAATGGTGGTTATTATAGTCAGATTAAAATAAATTCTATATTCATACAAAAATATGTGTGTGTGCAGTAAAAAAAAAAATACTCCAAAACTCAAAAAACAACTTGGGCAAAAAATATCCAAGCCGAATCGTCTTATAAAATAACCACCCCATTTTTAGGCCATCATCACAAAACACATCAACCCCTGTTAACCTTCATCAACAGGCCATGAATGCTCTTAATGCAGATGGACGTGTGACAAGTGAATTTCCGCCAGATAACAACAAAAAACTCATCTTTTACGTAATGTCAAAAAACATTAAACGGATGCAAAAATAAACAAAGCCACTCTGCCGAACTTCACCACCACTACTGAGCAGCAAAGTGTTCTTTTGCCATCTAAAAAATAGCAATGAATATTCAACATTTTGCTAGCCCAGGGAACTGTTACTTTCATCACACACTCGTGGCCGGCAAATGGATACAAAACTAAGACCAGTCGAAACATAAACACAATCACCATGAAAAAAGATATTGCCTTGAATAAAAAGTGTCCTTTTTTAGGTTATGATGTATAATACGGACATAAAAATGTTGATGGTATGTAGATGTGTGCGTAATCTATGGTCATTTGATATATAAATGACACTCATCACGCTATATTCAGATGAGGAAACAAAAAAGGAAAAACTGAAAAGGAAATAAAATTTGGATAAAGCGTAAATGTTATTTCAGACGCAATAACATCCACCCCAATGGAAAATGAAGTTGATTGGGAAATTACGAAAAAAACTATTTTGTGGAAGCATTCGAGAAAAGTTCAGTCTCTTCTAAAATTCATATTGGTAAAGAATTACAGGTAAATAAATTCGTACTACGTTATAAACCACATTTTCAACAATACATTTAACATAAATTGTATTTCTTACCAACATCGCGAAAAGTTACAAGGTAATAAATTGCTGTCTGCTTGAATTTTGAGACCATATTGTAAGTCGAGCTAAAAACGATTTCCATTCCCCTTTTTTTACTTTTTCATCGAAATAATGGTTTTAGACCAGAAGCGCCCGATAACTCTCGAACGGATTAACCGATTTGGTTTAATATTTGGATTTGGTAATATTTTGTCCAAACTTAGTTTAAGTTTGAAGATGGGCTTTATCAGTCCACTCCTACGCACGATAACTCTCGAATACAGTATGTAACCGATTTATATCCGGTTAGAAAATGGACCAATATAACAATTCCTACGGAAAAGTGTAGGTTAGGACCTCCTCTCTATTCTTTTCGATTTTTCTTACAACAGGTTTCACTCAAGGCCCCTATTACGATGGTACAAGTTTCTTGAGTGGCAAGTCCACACTTCATGAGAAAATGACCCGAAAGCTGTAAAAATCGCTACGGCCAACACAACTTTCGAACCGAATACTACGTTGGTCCACACTTTGCATATCGAAATATTTTTTCGAATATTAGATGAAGTACGAAAATATTCGCTAAAATTGTCATAAACGGAGCAACCGATTTAGTGTAATCTTTGGATTTCGAAATATTATGTCCAAACTTTGCTTATGTTCAAAATTGCTAACTATCGGTTCACTCTTTGGGGTACCATCCACACAAATGATCAACATTTTTGTTTAAGTGCGGTTAAGGGTCTGTTCGATGGTCATTTGGGAAGTTTTACCGAAGGTACTCCTAGTGGCCATGTTTACATCGATATTATGTTTTTCGTGGGCAAGTCCATGTTTCCTGATATAATGGTCCAAAATCTCTAAATTATATGATCACCAACTGAAATGACGTGTGTGCCCAATATCTATCTTCTTTCAAAATGGACTATGTCGGTCCATTCTACCTATCCCGCAAAACTTTTGAGCTTTAATCGAAATCCATATTTTTGTCAATAGGTTCATACGGCAAAAAACAGAAACCCCTCTAAATACATACGTTTAAAAAAAGTATTTTAGTTCACACAGGCTGAGGATACATCTCCGTCGGCAAGTCGACGGAGACTTTTTACTTGTTTTTTGTCGATTTAGCTCTGTCCGTCCGTCTGTCTGCCAACTGGGGTGCATGATAACTCTCGAACTTATTAACCGTTCCAAAATTTGGTTGACGTAATTTGTTGTCAATCGGTCGGTCTACTCCTCCCGCTACCTCCATCGCAAACTTTCAAACATTTTCGCTAAAATGGTCCGTACGAGGGAGTAACCGAATTGGTCATAACTTTGCATATGGTAATATTACTTCCAGACATATACCAGGTTTAGATATTGTTCGGGGATCGTTTTTTCAATTTTTTGATGCTGTGTACAGTGACATAATTATTTTCGTGGGAAAGATCATATTTCATGATCCAAAAACTCATAAAGCTGAAGCTAAAAGACTCCCATGGTACCAGCAAAAATGACTATTATCGATGATAGTAATCGAAAGGATTAACTATATTGTGTTGATTCGATCCGTCACTGTTATGTAGTCTACGCCGCAAACGCCTAAAATTTACGCTGGAGACTTCCAAAACTCAATTTGCCCCTTATAAAAATGCTATTTATTTCTAGCCATAGGCTGAGGATAGTCAGCTGTCGGCAAAACAGTCTGATTACTCCTTTACTTCAGATATTTTTTATAACTGCTCAGAGTCCTGAAAATTTAATCAGTAGCATGCAGAGAAGAGATATTGTGGGGGCAATCAATATTCTAAGAATAAAATCTAAAAAATATATTGTTGCTTCAACCATGTATTTTTACCTAGAACCCGAAATAAAGTCATGTTTTGTAGGCTATACAGTACAGAGAGACTAGCAGGTAGAAGTGCTTAAGAACGAATATAGTGAATACGTAAAAGAAGGGCGGCACCACCAAAATATACGAAGAGCAATTTTGTAAATATCATCAAAAACGCTACGCTATTTTTCCCTCCAACAGTGTTTGAAACATTTGAAAATCAACCACAAGTCGAAAACAGCAGTCTTTTGTGGAATTCAGTCAAAGTCGAAGATCCGTAGAGTGAACCAGCGAGTTCTCCAAGGCGCATATATCACATCATACATTAGCCTGTACATCCTCCAGATGGCATAAAGTATGTGGATTAGGGATATAACTTATTACACTTTTTTTTGCAAATATCAAAAATACCACCACATAGCCGTGTAGAGCATGAAAAACTATTATGAAATAAGGTGTAATTTTTTTCTCTATCGCGAAAGAAGTTTCCGCACCAAATGCATTGAAGTTCAGTAATGCATTTTTTAATTTTATTTGTTATAATGACATATACGTTTTATATTAAAATTTGTATTTTTTTGAAAACAAATTTAAAATCAATATCAAACCATTCTGGACCAATTTGTAATCAAATCGCGGCATTTCAGAGCATATTTGGAACTTTTGACAAAATTGCAATTTTGCAGTTTTTTTTAAAAACTCGCGAATTTTATGTTTATATTTATTGTACATATCGGACAAGAGAATATAGTGTCATCTGTAACAAATTAGCGAAAGTTACAGACCGTTTTTAATGACTTTGCCTGTGAGAATTGTATTTATTTTCTACTAGCTGAACCCGGTGCGCTTTGCTGCCCCGACTACGATAAAATATAATGGAATGCCATAATTATATTAACGTTTGTAATATTTTAATGAATAAATATAGGAGATATGAAGGCGTTATATACCTATTCAGGGTTGTTATGGAGCTACTATGGTATTTTTGTATGTTTCAGGAGGTAACACTGCTCCGAAAGCCTTTCCGCCTATAAGTATTCCTAATGATTTAGATATCTATATTAATAAAAGAGTAAAGTGATTGACTGACTGACTGACTGACTTAATGATTCATCAACGCCCAGACGAAACGGCTAAAGCTAGAATCCTGAAATTTTGGGTGTGGATCACTCTTGGTCCGAAGGGGTCAGATAAGGCTGGGTTTTTGGAAATTCGAACTGGAAGGGTACGAAAAGTACTAAAAGGTACTAAATATGGTACCGTTTGTATTTGGCGAACCGGTAGAGCTAGAACTTTGAAATTTGGAATGAAGGTCACTGATGGAGTGTAGGAAAGATGTGCTAAAGGGTTTTTAGAAATTCGAACTATAAGTGTACGAAAAGTACTAAAATGTACTAAACATGGTACTATTTTGTATTGTGTGAACGGATAGAGCTGGACTCTTCAAATTTGAAATGAGATTCAAGAAAATGAAGTAGGATTGATAGAAGAGGTGGTTTCGAAAATGTGTACTAAAAGTACTAAATGGTACTAAATTTGGTACAAATTTGATTTGGATGAACGGATAGAGCTGGAATCCTAAAATTTGGAATTAAGATTACCGCTGAAGTGTAGGTTTGAGATGTGGAGGGAGTTTTGGAAAGTCATACATATGGATACGAAAAGTACTAAATGGTACTAAATTTTGTACAATTTGCATTTTGGTGAACGGATAAAGCTGGAATCCTGAAATTTGGAAAAAAGATTACTGTTGGAGTATAGGATTGGGATGTGGAAATAGGTTGGCAATTCGTACTTAGCTGTACGAAAACTACAAAATGGTACTAAATTTAGTACAATTTGGATTTGGGTGAAAGAATAAAGATGAAATCCTGAAATTTCGAATTGAAGTTAATGTTGGAGTGTAGGATCGAGGTTGTTTTGGAAATTCATACTTATGTGTACGAAAAGTACTAATTGGTACTAAATTTGGTACAATTTGGATTTGGTTGAACGAATAAAGATGGGATCCTGGAATTTCGAATTAAGATTATTGTTGGAGTGTAGGATCGAGGTAGTTTTGGAAATTCATTTTTATGTATACGAAAAGTAATAAAAGGTACTAAATATGGTACCCTTTGTATTAGGCAAACGGGAAGAGCTAAAATTTGGAATGAGAGTCACTGATGGAGAGTTAGAAAGATTCACCAAAGGTTTTTGAAAATTCGACCTATGAGTGTACGAAAAGTACTAAAAGTTACTAAATTCAGTACCAATTTGGTATTTCCATACAAGGTTGGGGAGTGGCGATGATAAAGGAAATGGCTTCGGAAATTTTTACTTATGTACTAAATGGTACTAAATTTGGTACAATTCACATTTGGATGAACGGATAGAGTGGACACCTAAAATTTGGAACTAAGATTGTTGATGGAGTGTAGGATAGATGTTTGGATGTAGTTTTGGAGATTCGTTCTTATGTATACGAAAAGTACTAAATGGTACAACATTTGGTACAAATTAGATTTGGATCAACGGATAAAGCTGGAATCCTCAAATTTGGCATTATGATTACTGTAATGAATTTACTTATGGAGGTAGGTTTCATAATTCGTACTTATGCGTACTAAATTGTACTAAATTTGGTACAATAGTGCTGTTGGAGTACAGGATAAATGTATGGAGTTAGTTTTGAAAATTCATACTTATGTATACTGTAAGTACTAATTGGTACTAAATTTGGTACAAATTGGATTTGATTGAACAGATATAGCTGAAATCCTTAAAACTTGAACAAAGATTACTGTTGGAAGGGAGAATGTCAAGGATTTTGATAGTTTTGGAAATTCCTACCTATGTGTACCAAAATTACTAAATGGTACTAAATTTGGCTCAAATTGTATTTGGATCAGCGGATAAAGTTGGAAGCTGGAACCCTCAAACTGGGAATAAAAATTACTCTTGGATATAGAGATAGTTTTGGAAAATCGTACTTATGTGTACAGAAAGTATTAAATGGTACTAAATTTGGTATCATTTGACTGACTGATTGATCAAGGCCCAGACCAAACAGCTGAAGCTAGAAACTTGAAGTTTTGTGTGAGGGTTCCTCTTGGTCCGAAGGTGTCAGATAAGGTTAGGTTTTTAGAAATTCCGACTAGAAGGGTACGCAAAGTACTAAAAGGTACCTAATATGGTACCATTTGTATTGGGGGCTACCGAAAGGTACTAAATGGTACACCCAATATAACGTTAGTGTGTGGGGCTGAGATATGGAGGTGGTTATGAAAATGTGTACCATAAAGGGACGAAATTAATCTGGAATTTTGAAATTGTCTAAATGTACGAAAAACGGTACAACATTTGGAATAATTTTGATATTAGATGAATGAATAGAACTAGGTCACAGGTGATAAGTGGGGTTGATATGCGGAGAAAATGGAAACCAAAGGCGTGGAATGGGATATATCTTGAATTCACAAATTTGGTAATTACCATATTATTTGTGAGTGTTGTTGATATGATGAGGTCGTTTACGAACTATAAGTACTATAATCGTACGGAAAGTAATAAATGGTACTAAAATTTTGATATTAGGGTCACTGCTGGTGCTTAGGTTTAAACAAATTGCAAAATCACTACATTTTGTATAGAGTGGAAGGATGGAATTGGGATTCTGAAATTTGGTGTGAGTGTCATTGTTGATGTGTTTGAATTTGAATTCGAATCGTCTATTTTAGCAACCCGACATAAGTGTACAAAAATTATTTTTATGTGTCATTAGTTTTAGGTATTTTAGGAATCGAATTTTGTAATATGAAAAAATTCCTTTATAAATTATTAAAATATTAACTGGGTAAATAAAAAGTCTGTTTGCATCCCATTTTCTATTAATGGGATCGAAGTAGCGGATACATGCTATATTTTAATAAAAATAAAAAACATTTACACTTTCTAGCGACATCTGTTTTTGAATATGATATAGCGCCATCTACTTTCGAAAATGTTCATAAAATTGTATGAAGTTGGTTGCATTATGTATTTTTCTTTTGATTTATAGAACTGTAAGTCTTTCTTTTGGTTTGCGATCCTGCACGAGTGATAACGTGTATCGGAAAAGTGATAAGTGAATAAAAAGTGAAATATTAATTAAAATAGAAGTAGTGAACCGTGATATTTTACGTTTTTATATCGTTAATAATCGTATTAAATTCGCAATACTCAAAGTAAATAACTTTATCTTTATTTTGAAATATTTAAATAGAGAACATTGATCATTAAATTTAATAAAACAATTTATTTAATTTGTTAATAAATGAGCTAAACTAAATATCTACATAACATTTTAAGAACATAAGAATTATTGTTTTCTGAATAAAATAAACATACATATATGCATTTTAATCAATAATAAATGAAAGATTTAATAGTTTAAAATAAACATATTTTACAACATATATGATTAATTTGTTAATGAAAAAGTGTTTCACAATAAGAACCAACATGGCGACAATACTTCATTAATATGACGTAAAAAGTAATATGTCGCCGGTGTCATGCTTACATGTTCCACACCCCATTTCTGACATTTTGTTAGAAGTTGGTTGCATTGTGTATTTTTCTTTTGATTCAGAAAACAGTAAATCTTTCTTTTGGTTTTAGATCCTGCAAGAGTGATAACGTGTTTCGAACAAGTGTTATAGATGTGTTGAAGTGATTAAAAAGTTATATTTTAATTAAAATATAAGTTGTGACCGCGATATTTTACGTTTTTATATCGTTAACAATCGTATTAACTACGCAATACTCAAAGTAAGTAATTTTATTTTTATTTTGAAATATTTAAATAGAGAACATAAATATTTAAATTTAATGGAAAAATTTATTTAATTTGTTTATTAAATATCTTAATGAAAGATTTAATATTAAAAAAAACATATGTTATGCTACAATATGACATATAGCACATAAGAACACCCATGTTGACAATACCTCATTCTTATGACGTAAAAAGTAATATGTCGTCGATGTCATGCTTCTATGTTCCAAATCCCCATTTCTGACATTTTAAAGTAAAGGTGTCTCACAATATGCTTATCCGCGTTCTTCAATTTTTTTTATCATTTCTCTTCTGTCTCCTTAACTTTTTGAAATATTCAGATGTCAAAACACTACATATAGACTTTGGTACGCTAAAAATCTTTCTTTTATTCCATATACATAAAGCCTGGAATATGGAAAAAACAATTTTTTGTTCAATATCTATTATCGTATGCAACAAAAAATTATCCTACACCAACAAATATGGCGCTTGGACAAAAAACACGTGCACATGTAACGAAAGTGTGGCGTATAAAAAAATTGTATAAATAGACTTGATTTAAGAAGAATGAAGAATGAGAAAAATCTAAATATTTTTTGAATGTTGTATTGGGCTTCGTAATATTAACAAATAGTCCGAAATTTATAATTTAAAGCAACCTGTTTGGTTTATTTTGCTTTACAAAAAAATGACAGGAAACATATAATCGTTGTCCCTAACATATTTCTTTCATATCGTACAACTGTTTTATTGCAACCCTAAATTTTAGTTCCCATTATAACATTTCCCAACTAATAAAATAGTTTTTTGTATAAATGTTACAAACGTGCGATATTAACTAGCGAAAACGAGAAACCAGATACATGTGACGCAAATTTTTGGGGAATTTAAAAATCTCGCTATCCTGGAATATAATTTGTGTTTACCTTAGTATAATTCTACTCTTAAAGGGTTTGATTTTTGCATCACTTTTAGCCAGTGCGGACTCAAACATTATTTTGAATCAGAGCCAAACATTAATTTTTGAATCAGGTAAATAGTGTATGGAACACTTAAGCATAACTCCGACGATATATGATACCTAAATATGGCATACACACTTTATTTTAAATTGTATGAGGTTGGTAGCCCTGTAATATTTGACATCTTCATGCTCGACACCGGATCTGCAATTGACATTATAAACATGGCGGGAAATGTCATTAGTTTGAAGCTATATGAAGTGTGATAGGAGAGTAGCAAAGTTCATCATAAGAACGAACATGGCGACAAAACGTCAATAATATGATGTAAAACGAAACATATGTTGTTGCCAACTGTGACATATAAAATTATTCAGAAATAATATGCAGTTGGTTAGACTGTAATATTTTACATCTTCATGGTGGACTCCGAAACTGCAAAATTAACAACAGCAAAATTAGTAGCGATAGTTATAAAATATTTCATCATTAGGATATCCAACAATACGTCTTAATATGACGTGTTATGAATTTTATAGGCTTTGTACTACAATATTAAAAGGTTATCCAATATATTTCTTTCAAATAACAGTTATATTTAAATTATAACAAAATATTTTTACAACAATGATGGGCCATCGTAGCATTAATCATTGCATATTCCGTTTATGTGAATCTCAGTTGCTTGGAGCTTGCCAGTCCACAGAATATACATAAATATACAAATAAAGAATTTTTCAGAATATTTTGGGGATTTCCATAAATATTTATTTTTGATAGCCTGCAAACATAAAAACATATTACCGACTACAAAATCTATAAAGTTACATTGAATTATTATAACATTTTTTTTGGTGAGAAAATAAAGCAGTGAAAAATGTTCTTTAAAGTTATGAAATATCTTTCTTATAAACAAATCTATCACATTAACTTAGCACTGTTCGAAGTTAATCATTTTTTTCATTTCCTTATTAACAGATATCAAGAATATAAATAATATCAGACGAACGAAAAAAATTTACAAAAAAAGGCAGTTAGTATTCAATGTATAGGATTTTCGGATATACTTTTTAATATCGCATACCTACTTTCAAATTAAATTTTTAAATTGGATAAGTACAAAAAAACTGTTTGTATTTTTTAGTACGCAGTGCTATTGCAATTAGTCATTCCATATTCCCAATTTTAGACTTTAATCTCCCAAAACAGTTCTACACATATTGCCGCGTAGAAATTTTCTAAAATCTGCCTTTTGTTATTCTTTCATGTACAGACTTACATAATTTGATATGTAAGTGATTTCATAGAGCGCACAATGGTTCACAAAATGATTTTCCTGTCCATATTTTTGTGGTCACCCATTTTTAATTTACTATTGAATACATATTGAAACTAAGGAAACCGAAAAATAAGGTAAACATATTTGAAGACGAACATTTCAAATTTAGTGGATTAGAACTTTTAACATTCGTTAAGACTTCCTCTTTTGTATTCGCAGAAAGATGCCTGAGAGTATCCTCTTGCCGCCCATGTATACTTTTATACCGGTCCCGTCCGTTTTGTATACCTGTCGAACAAATGATATGATATGAACAAAAGGATGATGATATCTTTGTCCGTTAAAAGTTACAGAAACTTTGGCCAAGAAAAACACTTCTAAACCACTGTGCACCTTTTACCCAACCACTCATAGAAACATTTTAAAATGTTATCTCTACCCACAACTAAGAATTATTAACATATAATCGGTTTCTTAACGTGTTTATAATATTAATTATTTGGCCTATTCAGGTATTGTCTACGACTTCCATTGGTTAGAGTATGCGTATAAGTTTTAAATGAAATTAAATAACGAATACGCAAGAAGCAAATCAAATTGTAGAAAGATGTATGATACATTAGTACACCATTGATACATTTTGTGTTTTTTCGATTTGCACCACCGACGTCCACGATCCAGTGGAAAGCGGTTTGTGTTATCTGCGGATCAAAATATTATGAAAATATGCATCTCTATCCGTTCAAACTTCATTGAATTTTGATAAGAAAAAAACTATTCTGAACCACTGTGCAAGTCACCTTTTTCCCAACCGCACATAGAAACGTCTCTTTTCAACACTAAAAACGTTACTTAACGTGTAAATAATGTTAATTTTTTGGCCTATTCAGGTGGTTCTTGAGACTTTCATTACGTTTTAAATGAAATTAAATAACGAATACGTAAGAAGCATACCAAATTCTAAAAGGATGTAATGATAAATTATTACACCATGGACACATTTGTATATTTTTTACTTGCAGAAGTTCATATTTCGCCTATTGATATTTTATAGCTTTCAGGTACTAAATTTAGCTAAATTCCAATTTAATAGATTAGAATTTTTAACGTCGCTCAGTGGTTCAGGAATCGATTTTCCCCCCATTTATTGTAGTAACCGATTGTTAATTCATATATGGTATTCGACAGTAAAAATGTTGAAACTAAGGAAACCAAAAAATTAGTGCCCTCTTTTAACACATATGTACTTTCCCGTCCCGTTAACTCTTTTTTAATTTATTGAAATTGCACGTGTAAATTTGTGTTTCCCTGTGTTCTCCCATATTAATAGTTTTTTACGCAAATTTTTAAAATTTGTTTAAGATATGTATGAGTTTGTATATACAAGTGATATAAATGGAAAACCAAGGAGTATTTTGTATTATTTTGGTTTTTAAAAATAAACAAATTTTTTGAATAATATTTTTAATTCGTTTTTTTAATACTTTATTAATTGACCTTTCTCCTTAAATGGGAAGATTTGAACTTTGATCTTATTAGTCTATAAATATTAATTTGCTCTATTTTGATTCACTGGAAAGCGGGTTGATTTACCTGTGCAAAAAAACATCCTTATTCAAACATTGTCGTATTTTTATGGGGGAAAACTATTCTGAACCACTATGCAAGTAGTAACCTTTTACCAAACCACACATAGAAACATTTCAACATTTTATTTCGACTAAGAAATATGAATTTTCAACACAAAAATAATTATTTAACGTGTTAAAAATGAAAATGTTTCGGTCAAATTAATGTAATGTCTACGATTTCCATCGGTTAGCGTATGCGTATACGTTTTAAATGGAATTAAATAACGAATACGCAAGAAGCAAATCAGATTGCAGAAAGATGTATGATATATTAGTACACAATTGATACATTTTGTGTTTTTTCGATTTGCACCACCGACGCCCCCTCTCTTACTGATGTCAAGCGGTATTTCTGGCTACGTCCCTGATTAGCATCATCCAGATTTGTATTTGATGGCACGGTTTGCATCGCTTAAACTTTACTTCAATTAAAAAAATTTAGACAAATTCGTTATTTTCTGACATTATTTCGAAATAATTGTCATAGAACAGCTTCAGCTATCAAGTTTTATTTAGTTGCCTAGAGTCATAGTTGTTTTTATTAAGTAAATTTAGTCAATCTGATATTCCAATAGTAATACTTAACATTCCTTTTGTATACTTCTCCCTATTTTACAAAACATAATAGTTAAGAAAAATGGAACCAGATTTACTTGATATAAATGGAATAAATGTTCCCCATTATGCTGTCCCAATAACAAGAGATGGGGCATGCCTGTTCGGGTCAATTTCATATCACGTTTATGGAACCCAAATGTTCGCTGATATCGTTAGAGAAGAAATAGTAAATTATGTTGTAGAAAACTGGGAGTTATTTGCCCATCAAACATGCGATGAGCAGGGAAATAACTACGAAAATATAGATGTTTATAAATCAGAAATGTCTATTTCCAGCACATTTGGTAGTTTATGCGAATTAACTGCTGCGGCGGATTTGTATGAGCACTGCTTTGAAGTATATCGTTTGGGGAAACTTTATACAAAAGTAGGTAATGTTGGCAACATAACTAATAAGCTCAGATTTACTGGTAACTTATCAGCTGGACATTTTGATGTTTACCTTAGTCAATTAGAGGAACAAGTTACCCACGTTATTGGCCAACCAAAGCCTTCTCGCAAACGCCGAGCCAGGGTTACTCATAACATTCGTCGAAAGCAAATAAAAACAGCTGCTGAAAAATATCAGAAGAATCATACAGAAATGCATTCTTTATCCACCACAAAATATCGAAATAAAAATCCTGAAGTGTACAGAGTAGCCGCTGCTAAATATCAGACTAATAATCCTGATGTTCACCGAGATGCTGTTGGAAGATACCAGCTAAGAAATCCTGACGTCCATAGGAAAGCAGTAGAAAAATACCAGCAAAAGAAACCAGCAGGTCACCGGGACGCAGCCGCAAAATACCAGAAAAGAAAACCTGAAGTTCACCGGGATGCTGTCGGAAAATACCAGCGAAGAAATCCAGAAGTTCACCGAGATGCAGCAAGACGTCATCAAAAGAAAAATCCCAATTCACATGTGCAAGCACAGTCTCAGTATCGCCAAAGTCGGATTAAAGAAAAATGGGAAATTAAACATAAATCTGGATTTGCGTATTCTCCAAACACAGACTATGAAAATGATTCAGCCGTAGAAATTGGCGAAATGAGCCATATTTGTAAATACTGCAATGCGATGAAGTGGAAGGAAGAGTCGGCAGGGATGTGTTGTTGTTCAGGAAAAGTTCATCTTCCTTCTTTCCAACCTTTACCGGAAATTCTCAAGTCCCTTTTAATAGGTACTCAACTAGAGTCCAATCATTTCCTCAAAAGTATTAGGCATTACAATGGATGTTTTCAAATGACCTCTTTTGGAGCAAAAATTGTAAGCGAAGAAGGTTTTATGCCAACTTTTAAAGTACAAGGCCAGGTTTATCATTCGATTGGCAGTTTAATGCCACCATCAGTAGAAAAACCATCATTTCTGCAAATTTATTTTGTTGGGGAGGATGAAGCCGAAGCAGAACTTCGCTATACGAATTTCCCAGGTACCAGGACATATATCATTAAACAATTACAAGATATGCTACATGCTGAAAATCCGTACATCAAAGATTTTAAAACCGCAATTGAACAAGTGCCTGCAGGGTGCAAAGAATTCAATGTGGTTATACATGCCGATAAAACACCTCCAAATGCTCATGTCGGACGTTATAACGCTCCTTATGTTCCAGAAGTTGCTTTAGTAATAGTAGGACAGCAGTTTGAAAAAAGGGACATTGTTATTCGAAGCCACGGAAACAAACTTGATCATATAAGTGAACTTCATCGGTCTTATGATGCCTTACAGTATCCACTAATGTTTTGTCGTGGTGAAGACGGTTATATGATAAATATACCCCTTATTAATCCTGTCTCAAAACAACCCGTTTCTAAAATGGTGTCGGCTGCAAACTTTTATGCATACAGGATAATGATAAGACCAGATGTAGAAAACCACATTTTATATTATAGAGCCCTTTTGAGTCAATATTTGGTTGACATGTATGCCAAAATCGAGAGCGAAAGATTGGTTTATATTCGGAGTCACCAAAAGGAACTAAGAGCAGAGAACTACATACATTTAAGAGACGCCCTTGGAAGGAACGACTCTAATATAGCGGAAATGGGTCAACTGGTAGTCCTACCTTCGACGTTTACGGGAGGTCCACGGTATATGCATGAGCGAACACAGGATGCCATGACCTATGTTCGAAAATTTGGCAGACCAGACCTTTTTATAACCTTTACGTGCAATACAAAATGGAAAGAAATTAGCGAAGCACTTCTCCCATCCCAAAAGCCCCAAGATCGCTATGATATTATAGCGAGAGTGTTTCATTTAAAAGTAAAGAAGCTAATGGCTTTATTAACCAAGGGACAGATATTTGGTAACACAAAATGCTTTATATATTCCGTGGAATGGCAAAAGAGAGGTTTACCTCATATCCACATTTTATTATGGCTGGAAGAACGGATATTACCAAACGACATTGACAACGTTGTGTGTGCTGAAATTCCGAACCCATCCGCAGACCCAACATTACATGAAATTGTTAAAAGTAACATGATACACGGCCCATGCGGGGGAAGCAACAAAAACTATATATGTATGAAGAGCGGAAAGTGTAGCAAAAAATATCCACGCGATTTCCTTAGGGAAACTCAAACAGGAGAAGATGGTTATCCCAGATATCGCAGAAGAGCGGAAAGTGATGGCGGCTTCAAAATGAAAATAAATAAGAAAGAAGTTGACAATAGATGGGTAGTCCCTTACAACCCACTTCTTCTACGCACTTTCTGTGCGCATATAAACGTTGAAATTTGCAACTCGGTTAAATCAATTAAATATATTTGCAAGTATGTAAACAAGGGTAGTGATCAAGCCGTTTTTGCCCTCGAAAACGAAACAGACGAAACAAAAATTTATCAGGCAGGTCGCTATATCAGTACTTCTGAAGCGGTATGGAGAATTCTTGCCTTTCCAATACATGAAAGGTACCCTTCAGTATTTCACCTTACAGTGCATCTAGAAAACGGCCAACGAGTTTATTTTACAAAAGATAATATAAATGAACGCATACAAAATGCCCCCAAAACAACTCTTACAGCGTTTTTCGATTTATGCAGAAATGATCCCTTTGCAAAAACATTGCTCTACCCGGAAGTTCCGTCGTTTTATGTGTGGAAAATAAACAAATTTGAACGAAGAAAGAGGGGTGCAAAGGTAGAAGGATGGGAAAGCATCAGAAGGGATGACACCATGGGCAGAGTATATACAATCCATCCAAATAACTCAGAATGCTTTTATTTGAGGATGCTTTTGCATTTTATCCGAGGCCCAACTTCATTTTCATTCTTGAAAACTATAAATGGCGTAGTACATCCAACATTCCAGTCTGCCTGTTTGGCCCTAGGTTTGCTAGAAGACGACAAGCATTGGGACAAGGCACTAGAAGAAGCCTCTCTATGCAACCATCCATTTAAAATACGAGAATTATTCTCAATTATTTTGTGTTTTTGTCGAATCTCAAATGCAGAACAACTATGGGAAAAATATAAAGACAGTCTTTCCGAGGATATAATAAGACATTTTGAAAATGAATTTCCTGAAAATAAGGAAACAATAACGAATATCAGCCACAATAAATGCCTTCAGCTTCTTGAGGATAATGTAATGTCTATGGGAGGACAACAAATTCATAAATATGGATTGCCTAAGCCAACCAATTCCATATCAAGTCATCAGTATGTCATTGAAACTGACTACAATGTAGATGCATTAGCAAGTGAAGTTTGTGAAAAAGAATCTTCTCTAACAGACGAACAAAGGAATGTCTACGCAAAGATTGTTGAGAGCGTAACAAATGAAGCAGGCAAAATATTTTTTCTCGATGCACCTGGAGGTACAGGAAAGACATACCTTATAAATATGATATTAGCTAATATACGCAGTAAGGGCTCAATTGCTTTAGCGGTAGCTTCGTCTGGTATAGCTGCGACCCTTTTGGCAGGTGGGAAAACCGCACATACTACATTCAAGTTGCCACTAAATTTAGTTCATACTGAAACCCCAGTTTGCAACATATCGAAAGGGAGCGGTACTGCGGAAGTTTTACGAAATTGCAAGTTAATTGTTTGGGACGAAAGTACCATGTCACATAAGAAAGCATTTGAAGCCGTTGATAAAACTCTACAAGACATAAGAAATAATGAGAAATGTATGGGAGGAGTAACAACGCTTTTGGCAGGAGATTTCCGACAAACACTTCCGGTTATACCTAGAGGAACTGAGGCGGATGAAGTGACCTCATGTATAAAGTGGTCATATATTTGGAATAATGTAGAGAAGCTGTTATTAACAAAAAATATGAGAGCCCATGTGTACGGGGATTCTCTGGCATCAACATTCTCTGAAATACTTTTAAAAATTGGAAATGGGGAATTTGCCAATAAAGACAAAATAATTGCCATCACTGAAAACATCTGCAATGTTGTTAATTCTATAGATAAATTAATAGAAATGGTTTATCCAAATATATCTGATCTGAAAGAAAAAAGTAATGAATGGCTATGTGAACGTGCTATTTTAACACCAAAAAATGATAGAGCGGCGATGATTAATGAAATGTTATTGAATTCATATGAAGGTCTGCAATCCGAATATTTATCTGTGGACAGCGTCTTGGAAACAGATGATGCCGTTAATTATCCTGTAGAATTTTTAAATTCACTTAATCCTCCAGGATTTCCTCCACATAGATTAGTATTAAAAATTGGAGCACCAATTATGTTATTACGTAATTTGAAGCCGCCTAAATTGTGCAACGGAACAAGACTTCGTATAAAAGCTTTATTCAATCACGTTATCGAGGCAACAATTTTGACTGGATGCTGCAAAGACGAAACAGTGTTTATACCTAGGATTCCTTTAATACCATCTGAGCACCCATCCCCTTTAAAAGATTGCAATTTCCCGTTAAAATATCTTTTGCAATAACAATAAATAAATCGCAGGGTCAATCACTTAAGGTAGCCGGAGTAGATTTGACCGAACCCTGTTTCTCTCATGGACAATTCTATGTTGCCTGCTCTCGAGTAAGTACGCCAAAGAATTTATATATTCTAGCACCCAGTGGAAAATCCGCAAACATTGTGTACAAACAAGTTCTTCGTTAACTAACTACAAATCAATGATGGTAACCTCTAATCTACATACATGCTATACTTGCAAAGATATAGCATAATGCTTACAACATAACTCTGGTATCATATTAGCAAAGCCTGATCATATTATTTAACAAAACTACTTACCTTTAAAAGAAACATTATGTACAAAGTAAAACAAACACTCAAGACGTCCAACGTTATATATAGTAAAATTGGTAGTATGCCTAAAGGGGAAGCCAGCCAATTAAAATAAGTGGCAACGCACAATGGTAGTACCTCCTGGGTTGTGTGGAAATCTACCACAACTTTTGGATGATCAGTCATCACAGCACTCTTCATCTTTATTCTATTTTTTAGTATTAAACATTCATTATCAAACTTATTTGAGTTTTAGTCGAAAACATTATTGTGATTTTAAATACGAAGAAATTTAAATCATTATTCTGAAAAACCTATTATGTTTGTTGTCAACATTTGTCTAAGTGACCGACTTTGTGTAGGCCATAATTTTCACATGTACTACTTATGTCACAATTAGAAGTTTTATAGATAAAAATATCACAAGCAACAAAACAAACAAAATGCATAATACCTTTTCTGCTGTCATCTGTTTCTACATGAATGACAAGTCCCAAAACCAAGAAAATTTAGCAAAATATTCAGTAAAATTAAAAAAGGAAAATATTAAAAAAATGTTAATTTCCACGTATGTAGCATTCTTTAACAACACAATATGATTGGACATGTTTAAATACTTCTACTTTCGCTAACGAAGTAGCGGGCACATGCTAGTATCATAATAAAACATAAATCTTAAGAAGTCTCTCAAAGACATGATACTTAATAGCTGTAGCCTTGGTCAATTCCTTCCCGACTATAAGTAAATACTTCTGTAAATAATGATGACTTTTACTGACTGCTAAGTCTTCAAAATTTCATTGAAATTTAACATACGTAACAAAAACATGAAATCGACCGAAAATATATATGGGTAGCTATATTTCTATATGAACCGCTCTCGATATAATTTGTCAAATTTATTTTTAGACCAAATCCCGTCTCACATTCACATTTTGTGCATAAAATACAAAAAATCAGCCGAAAATATATGTGGGAGCTATATTCTAATCTGAACCGATTTCGGTATAAATTGTCCCATTTATTTCTAGAACGAATTGCGTCACGCTTTCCAAATTTCAATGAAATTGGACATATGTAGTGTGTCCAAATCTGAACCGGTCTCGATATAATTTGGCATATTTATATTTGCAACAAATTCCGTTAGACATCCCAAATTTCAGCGACATTGGACACAGATAGCGTGCTTAGAGCATCAAATACAGAAAAACGGCCTAAAATATAGATAGGAGCAATATCCAAATCTGACCCGATTTCGATATGATTTGGCACATTTATGTCTAGACCAAATCCCGTTACGCATTCCAAATTTCACCGAAATTGGACATAAATAGCGAGTTTGGTTCATAAAATACAGCAAATCCAAATCTGAACCGATTTCGATATAATTTGGCAAATTTATTTCTAGACAAAGTTCTGTAACACATTCCAAATTTCAGCGAAATTGGACATATATAGCGTGCTTGCTGCATAAAATACAGGAAATCGGCCGAAAATATATATGGGAGCTATATTCAAATCTGAACCGATCTCTATATAAGTTAGCACATTTATTTCTGGAACAAATTCCGTCAGACCCTCCAAATTTCAGCGAAATTGAACATATACAGCGTGTTTGGTGCATAAAATGTGGAAAATCGGCCGAAAATATATATTGGAGCTATATCCAAATCTGAACCGTTTTCGATATAATTCGGCACATTATGCCTAGACCAAATTCCGTTACACATTCCAAATTTCAGCGAAATTGGACATATATAGCGTGTTTGGTGCATCAAATGCGGAAAATCGGCCGAAAATATATGTATATGGGAGCTATATCCAAATCTGAACCAATCTCGATATAATTTGGCACATTTATTTTTAGAACAAATTCCGTCAGACATTCAAAATTTCAGCGAAATTGGACAAATATATCGTGTTTGGTACATAAAATAAGGAAATCGGCCGAAAATATATTTATGTGGGAGCTATATCCAAATCTGAACCGATTTGAATACAATTTGGCAAATTTATTTTTACGTCAAATTCCGTCACACATACAAAATTTGGAGGTTGTATCTGTAATAGTTCTAAAGATATTTGCATACAAAATCTAAATTTTTTGGAGGTACCTCCGGTTTTGATGCTATATCTCCAGATCAGCGCGAAATTTCAAAAAATGATATAGCCTATTTTCATTCCTGGCCATTTAGCAATGTAACCTAAAAATTTCAGTAAGATCTGTTCAGCGGTTTTCGAGTCTATAAGGCACAAACAAACAAACAAACGTACAAACAAATTTCAATTTTATATATATAGATAGATAAATATTTATTCAAACAAAGCAAATTTAAAATTTTAAGTAGAAAAAAATATCAAAAGGGTTTTAGTAATCGCAGTCGGTGCGGAAACTTTTTTCACCGAATCGATCATAGAAACGCTTTTTCGTTATCAGGACAAAATTCCCCACACGGTACTGGTGTGGTATTTTTTTGGTTATATCCCTAATGTGGATTATTGTACGATCTTGGAATATGCTCGCTGCTACTACGCAGTAAAATAATATTCAAACCTGCTAGAATGTCTACCTGAGGACTGCTGAATGGTTCCTAATCATAACACACGTGGAACATTTTCATAAGACAGTGAATATGTTACCGATTCGTCAGAACAACATGAAATACCTACCTGATACACTAGTACCTCGATTTGCGTTAATAATTGGTTCCGGCAAACTTCAACGCAATGCGAAACAACGCAAATCGAAACACGTTTTTCCATATATTTATGTGAAGAATTTTTTAATTGGTTCCACAATTTTTTAATTTAATTTATTAGGCGTAAATACCTCGGTACATACAAGCCTCGGCGCGTGGCTTTATTCTGACATAAGAAAAATAGAAGAGTTAAAAGGCCGAGCCAATTTTGAACAAGGTTGCACTTCTCTCCTTTTTCTTCTATTTTTATTATGTCAGAATTGAAGCATGGCAAGAAAGCCTTGCGGCCATGCCAAAAGGCCAAAACTCAATGAATTTTCTTGGATTGTATTTCTGGCAAAAGAATAAATAACAAGTAAAAAAGTATCAGTCGGCTTTGCTGACAGAGATATACCCTCAGCCTGTCTATATTGAAACAATTTTTTCCCAAAAACGTATGTATTTAGGGGGTTTTAAAAATTCTGGGCGTTTGAACCGACAAAAATGTTGATTAGGATTAACGATCAAATGTTTTGCGGAGGAGATACTAAAAGGAATGGATCGACATTGACCATTATGGAAGTGGCTCTCCAGCCACTACATATAGTGCCATAGGGGGTTTTTACACCCTTCGGCCTGGTTGCTCAAGAAGTATGGACTTGCCCCTGAAAAAAACTTTTACCATCGTAATTGAGGCAGCAAATGCAAGTTGCTTCAACAAAAATCAAAGTGATTCGATATCAGGTCTTAAAGTCAACTTATCCGAAATTTTGTGTGGGAGGTACCGGATGGAGTGGACAAATATAGTCCATATTTGAACCTGATCTATATCTGGTAGATATATTAGGATGTGCAAAGTATGGACCAATTCGGCCACTCCCTTCAAGAGTTACCGTACGAACAATTTTTCTGAAAATTTTTGAACTTTTGTGTGGGAGGTACCGGAAGGAGTGGACCGATATAGCCCATCTTCGAACTTAAACTAAGTTTGGACAAAATATTACTAAGGCCAAATTTTGGACCGAATCGGCAGATCCGTTCTAGAGTTATTTGCGCTCCAACCACCTTTTACGGTGTCATAGGTGTTTTTTGCAACTTTTATGCTATTTTCTCAGGAAGTATGGACTTGCCGCTAATGAAACTTGTACAGTCGTATGGAGGGCAGTAAATACAAGTTCCTAAACTGAACTTTTCCAAATTTTTGTGTGGGAGGTACCCGACGGAGTGGACCGATTGAGTCCATATTAAAACCTGATCTAAGTCTGGTACACGCTCCACGATGGACAACGTATGGACCAAATCGGTTACTCCCTTCAAGAGTTATGGCGCGCACAAATTTTCCGAACATTTTCCAACTTTTGTGGGGGAGGTACCGGAAGGAGTGGACCGATATAGCTCATCTTCGAACTTAAACTAAGTTTGGGCAAAATATTACGAAAGCCAAAATTTGAACCGAATCGGTTCATCCGTTCGAGAGTTATCGTGCGCTCGAGCCAGCCAGACAGACAGACAGACGGACGGACATTGCTTAATCGACTCCAAATTGTCTATAACACATTTCGTCCAAACATACTTGGGGTCTAAAACCATTATTTCGATGAGGCACATTTTGCCCGTATGAAAGTGTATATACTCTCGTTAGCATAAATGCTGAGGGTATAATGACAGAGACATATTCGAACCATAAATAACTTAAGCAAAGCAGAAAAATTAATAGCAGAATTGAAGAGCTCAATGAGCCACAAGTGATTCCTCTTCTAATGCATGTACCATGTTAATGGAAAATAAGTCTTCGTTGTTCATTAGTTCATCGTGAGACTTTAAGAACGCATGAATGTCTTATTCTTCCACACCTGCAACATCTGTTGCGGCTGCAATATCTGCACTGAGAAACTCTTCCTTTACCCGTTAAAAAAGTATAAAGCTAGGATAATATTTTCTATATATCTCGTAGTGCAAATCAAAATCGGTAAAAAATGTGTGACAGTTTTACCATACTCATGATTAATTAACGCAAATCGATTCAGTAATGAAATTCGAAATAAAATTGATTAAATTTTGATAACGCAAATCGAATCAGTAACGCAAATCGAAACAAAATCTACAATTTTTTTGTTGACGCAAATCGTAACAACGCAAATCGAGGTATTAGTGTATTGTGTTTGTCATTCCGTTTGTAACTTCTCGAAATAATAATTTGCGACCCTATAAAGTATATAGCGATTTCTGAGTGAAATCGGGCACTTTTTTAAAATGAGGTTTTGATTTCCTTTATTTTTTGCTGTGGTAATGCTGTTCATCATTAAAAAATTTTAGTATATATAAACATGTTTTTCACTAAAGGTTCTAGATATATCGCGCCTTGAAAAAGTCGAATTCTTTAAAAACTATCTACAATCAAAGAAATATTCATAACTTCTTTAAAATTGGTCATAATTGGTTATATCAGCTATATAATAAATAATAGAAACAAATTTTGCACAGCTGGTTTGGATGCAATTTTAGCGATTTAATTTTAAATATTTTAAATATAAACTTTTATCTATTACTGTACTCTTCTATTGTATTGAAATTTTTATACCCTACACCACTATGTGGGGACGGTATTATAAGTTGGTTTTGGCCAAAAAGTTTGTAACGCATCGAAATAATGGTCGTAGACCCATACTTATATATACCAAAACAAGTAAGCAAAGTCTATAGTCGGACGGGGCCGACCATGTGATACCCTACACCACAACCTTGTAGGAATTAGCTATGTGCAACCGCCTTACACTCTGAATGCCCGGTTTCGATGCCCAGGCCGGGCCACATAAAATTTGCAACGGTGGCAAACTACCCTTTGTAATGTTGGCGATATTTCCTGAGAATTTCAGCAATGAAAAACTTCTCTACAAGTGGCAACTTAGGGCTTGCCTTTCGGATTCGGCAATAAAAACTAAGTCACACATCAATGATCTAATATAAATCCATTGATATAAGAGAAGCCTCCCATGTCACTACTGGGATGTTTGTGGAACAATTATATAAATAGTTCATTGTGGTTAAATGATGTGACATCAAACATATATTTTATACCGGTAGTAATAACTAATATTGAATAGAAATTCATATAATTTGCATGCAAACAAATTTATAAATCCCAAAATTATTCATATTCAATTACACACCAAAGAAGATAGTATAAGTCAGCTGCTAACGGTGATATACACAATAATTATACCGTATAAAAATATATTGGTTTTGTATCACGAGTTTGCTTCTAAATCGTGGAATCTGTAGGTATCGAAATGTAAGGCTATACCAAATCAAGTTTTGTAAGCTTACTTCTGATTTTTGAAAAATTTGAGAATTTTTTTTTTAGAAATTTTGGACTCATTCCGGAAAAATTGTACCATTGCAATAGGGACCATGGAAGGAACCTTCTTCAAAAAAATTCAAATAGATCCGATACGGGTCTTCAAACTGCACTTTTCCCAAATATTGTGTGAGAGGTAATCGAAGGACATGACTGGATGAAATAATAGAATGTGCAAAGTTTGGACCAATTAGAAATTCCCCTTAAGAGTTATCTTGCGGATTTGCCATTTTAGTTAGGTTTCATGTTTGTTGTTCATTGCTTCTTGGAGCTTTTCGGCCATAATCTCAGGAAGTATGGAATTGCCATTGTAATTGTACCATCGTAAAGGGGAACGCAAGAACAAGCTGCTGAAAATATTCAAAACGATTCGAGGGGACTCTTAAAGTTCACTTTTCCGAATTTTGTGAGGGAGGTACTTGAAGGTGTGGACCGATCTATATCTGGAAGGAATATATGGAAAGTTTGGACCAAATCGATTGCTCACTTCGCCAGTTATCGTTCGTACAAACCAAAAATAAAATAAAATTTTGTATCATACAAAAGCAATGGTCTATGTCACCCGCTAAATAAGATCAGATCATCATGCAAAATTATAGGCATTTTCTTCAACCTAAATTCTTACCCCCAGCAAAATTTCGCGACTATTGAGCTGTAATTACGACCTCTAGCGTGTTTATGATAACACTACAAACAAAAAACTGGATATATTAGACTGTAAATCTGTTTTCTGATAACGTATGTACATCAACACAATTGACATCAATAGAAAGGCCAAGCGTTCCTCTTCCAAAAATAGCTTACTTGCCCGGAATGTCTCTTCCAGGAAAAAAGATATAATATGTATATTAAAACTTTTCACAATTTTCACACAAAAGTTGTGGTCCATTTAACCCTCTAAATATTATCTGATCGCCATCTCAAATTGCAAGCTTCTCCTTTGTCATATACTCTTACCTTATTTAAAATTTCGAGGTGATCGCACTATTATTGTGACCTACAGAGCAGCTACAAAATCGGATAAAAATTATGTTTTTGGTCCATTTCACCCGTTAAATATTTCATGATCATCACCAATTAAAATAGCGATCTATTCTGATGTGAAACCGATCTCCATACCAAATTTCGTGACGATCGGTCCATAATTGCGGCCTGGAGTTTGATTACAATTTATAATGGATAGACGGACACACGGACGGACGGACACACATTTCAAAATCGCTTTATCTCGCCGAGATATGAAGATTGGTATTGGTATTGGGGGTCTCCGACGAATATTTCGCGGTGTTACATGAATTTTTACCAAAACAAACTTATAATAAATACCCTTTCCACATAGTGGTGTAGGGTATAAAAAGGTTCCGTAAAAACAACTTTGAATTTTTTTTAAAAAAATTCTATGAAATAAAAAAAATTAAACAAATTATTTCCTGTTGCACGAATGAATGGCCTTTTGCCTATTAATGCCTAAAATAACGTTTATTCGATTTAAATTTTAAAATAGGTCCCGCACAAACCACTTTTAGTTTTTATGATATATGAAATAAAGTTATATATAATATACAATGATATATATGCTATAATACGATGATAAAACTCGTAAGAAACAAACGGTTATGTCATTTTGGTTATGTCGTGTACCCCTATACCTTGTTTTAAGTTAAATATCTGCTTACAATGACTTAAAAAAATTGTTAAAAGTTCTGAAAAATAGAAACTTTAATAGCTGTGTACGTAAAGTTTCGAAAAGGGTTTCAAAAAAATATTAAAAAAAATTGTTAAATTTCTTTTCTATCGAAAAGTAAAAAAAAAAACTATTTTTATTAAAGCACAGAATATTACACAACGATTTGTATTAACATGTGCTGTATGTAAATCAGCATGCAAAGAAAAAAATCAATGTTAGTTTTTGATACTTATCGCCAAGTGTTTATGTTGAAGGTTCAAAACGAATAGAAAGAGTAATGAGATTTAAAAAATCATAAACCTCTTTTTACTACAAACAATTAAAACATCTCATTCCAGACTTCCCAATAATAACCATCTCCACCAAGTTACACTTAGGACTACATGTTCAACAAACTAAAATATAAACCAAATTATTTATATATTTAATGTTTGACTGCAAGCATTGTTGTGGACATGCAGACATCAGTGTAACTGGTTAAGCGCACTTGCAGTTGAGCCAGACAATTGGCAACAACAAACAACTTAACAGAGAGTATTAAGCTGTAGTTATTAATGTGCTCCACTCATATGTATAACAAATTGCTGGAATATGTCTGGAGTATATTAATTGTTGTTGATTTTCTTTCTCTTAAATTTTGCCTTCTGTAAATATGTTATTAATAACATGCAAATTTTGTATCTTATGTTACGAAAGTAATAACAGAAAGATGTAATAAAAGAAATAATGTAAAATTACGCTTAATAAACATTGGCTCAAAGAACATTTGATATAGAAAATTAATAAATCATATTTATGAGAAATAAAATTATAAACTATTGTTGGTGAATGAATAATTCCGCCAACAAGCTGTTTGTGCGGTTGTTTTTTTTTTTCATCGAATCACTTTTTATTTAAGATTTTATGCAATCTTAAGTACAAACTCATTAAAATATCATACAGTGATTCCCATTTCGGGAATAATTGTCCAATGTAGGCCATAATTTTCCATGACCCCATCGGCTTAAGATTATCCAGGATTAATATAAGCTGCTATCTAGTGCCAGACTTTAAATGCTGGATTGCAGTCTGAAGCAGCCCTAGAATATGGTTTCTACAGATATATTAGGGTATAACTCTGTTATCTGTCCACACACATTAACATAATTGGCATCAATGGAAAGGTAAGGAGCTTTTCTTCCAAATATCACTTACGTGGGTGGTGCGAGAATTCCAGGAAGAACGCTATAAGATCAAATTATTACCAATTTTCAGACAAAAATGTTGTTTTGGAGAATGTTGCTCCATGCCCATGTTGGCATCATAAGAAAATCGTTACTTTAGTTCATAACATTTTGTATTCAAAGCATGAAGCATTTCTTACCGTGTACCCCCTCCAGAGGGGAAAGAGGAAAGAACACTACGCTCATGATTTCTTAAAACAATCTTCGAAGCAGCACGAAGATGTAACCAGCGTATTAGCTACCTATTTGAACTGGAAATATGTTTGGTCACATTCTCCATACAAGTGGATCCACTGTGCAACTGGTGTATATGCATAGTTTTTTAAGGATATAAACTTTGTAGCCCATGTATATACATATATTGATTTCCCTTGTCCATGGGACATGAATCTCTTATAACTCGCGATAGAACCTCAGAATTCAAATGTCCCCATTTCATTGTGGGTGATATTTAGCGATTTCTATGAACATTACCAATGACTTCATCTCGTCGACGAAATCAAAAGGAAACATTATTAAATATCATAGCTTACGAATAAGACAAAATGTAAATCTAGTGGTTTCATAATTACGAGAATGCAATAAAACAATCCTTAGTTACCGGTGATTTTGAATGTCAAAGAAGGAAAATAAAAGGGGCCATACTACTCAGTTTTAAATTTATTGAAATTTCTATATAAGAACTCTACTTGCTTCCTCGTTTAGTTATAAATCCCAATGAAAACCAACCTATTAATCCCAACGCTTTAAATGATTTCAACATTTCTAGGTAAAATACCCTTGGAATACATTACATGCCCTCGAGGGACTTTCTCACTAATAGGAGGGCTAATGCACCAATTCCTTTAGAAGAAAGGACCACTCAACAACGATTTTTCAGGGAACCAAACTACCCAACTCTAGGTGTTCAATACCGCATTTAAGGGGTTGTTCTGGACATGCCCACGTGAGGGACTACGATAGGGACTATGTTGCTGCATGCTGCGCGAACACAGACCCCAGTAAGTCGTCGTCGTCAGATTACGAAACTCCCCCGCAGTCAACCCAACAGCAGCCGCACGCGCAGCACTTAACACCAGCCGTTGTTGTTCCAATTCCAGAAAATGCATCCTTTTTGCAATTTAATTGCAATGGGCTCCGAGGTAAGATCGATGAAATAGTGGAATTTACGTATCGGAATAAGATCAAGGTCGCGGCGGTGCAGGAAACCATGCTGAACGACCACAGCTCACTACGTTGCGATGGTTACAACGTAATAAGGAAGGATCGCACCAGATGTGGAGGTGGGGGATTAACTTTCCATTTGCACCAGTCTGTTCAATACAGACCTATCTCGCCTGAGCTTGCCTCTAATGACCCGTACATGGAATGTATGGGGGTAGCAGTCAGGTGTGGAACTGCCGAGATAGAGTTGCTGAACGTATACATCCCGCCGAGAAATAGCTGTATCTCAGATTATAAGCCTGACATTAGCCCGCTTTTGGAAGGTCATAATCGTCAGGTACTGGGGGACTTTAACGCGCATCATGAGATGTCGCATTCGGCCCTCGGAAACGACCAGAGGGGTATAGCGCTGGCTAAGCAGATTGATAGCTCTACGTTTTGCTCGGTCAATGAAGACGCCAGAATTAGAGGAGCGTGTCACAGTTCGCCAGACATAACAATCGTGTCACCTGGTCTGACAAATGACGTCACCTGGCAACCCGTCATTTCCCTTGGATCAGACCATCTCCCCATAATTGTATCCATCGGCAGACCAATCGATTTCATCACCTCTGAACGCCGCACATTCGTCAATCATGGGAAAGCTGATTGGCCGAGTTTCGGAGAGTTCACCAATCACCGCTTCAGAGAATTGCCCAATAATTCTGATGTTCGGGTAGCGGAAAGGACGTTCCGAGACATCATCAATGCTGCAGCCGCTCGCAATATACCTGCTGGTCGAATGCCAGAAGTAAGACCAAATTTCCCAGCAGAGGCGACGGGCTTAGCAAATGAGCGTGATGAGCTTCGTCGAACCAACCCCGACGACCCCAGAGTCAGGGAGCTTACACTGGAAGTTAACAGGCTGGTCGGCGAACATAAGCGGAACAAGTGGTTAAATCATCTGAAGTGTTGCAACATTGGGGCCGGTATAAGTAAATTGTGGGCAACGGTTAAGACACTCTCGAACCTCGACCTCAGTCACGTTTGGCGACGTTACGTTGACTGACCCGAAGAGGTGTGCAAGTTACTTCAATCGACAGTTTGACGAGCACCCCGAAAGTGACAGGGCGAAGAGTGTTACGTCGCATTAGATCTCTGCCTGCCGAGGATGAACCACCACAGTTTACAATGGATGATGTTGCGAATGCCATCAGGAACGCTAAATCATCCAAAGCGTTGGGCCCTGACGGAATTTACATGGTAATGTTGAAACAGCTGGATGAGCCGGGAGTGGAGTATCTCACTAAAGTTCTGAACCTGTCGCTAGCCACCTTTGTTGTTCCCGAATTCTGGAAAATGGGCAGGCTGGTTCCGCTACTGAAGCCAGGCATGGAAGCCAGCAAAGGTGATTCGTACAGGCCGATTTCGCTTTTGTGACCTGTAGCGAAGACCCTTGAGGCCTGAGCCCCCCCAGCATTAGAAATAGCTATCAAGTTGCCGATCATCAGCATGGATTCCGTTAGCAGCACAGCACGACAACAGCGCTGCACGCCATCTCCACACATATTTGTTGAGAACTCAACCAGGAGCGACCGTGTGATAGAACAGTGATGGTGGCGCTTGATTTATCAAAAGCCGTTGATACTGTCAAGCACTCCACGCTGTTCGAGGACATCGAACAGACAACCCTCCGGCCAAGTCTGAAACGTTGGATAATCAACTATATGTGTGGCCGCCAGTCGCCAAGCCCCGTAGAGTGAAACAAGGAGTTCCCCAAGGAGGGGTGGTATCTCAGGAAGTGTTTAACCTCTACCTTCCTGTCTTCCGCCCCCTCCAGACGGCATTGAGATCGCAACGTATGCGGATGATTGTACGATCCTGGCGTCAGGTACCTACCCTGATGATATCTGTGAGAGACTGAACTCCTATTTAACCGATCTTACCACCTTGTTCCACGCGAGGAATATGCAGATATCCGCCATTAATCGACGGCCAGTCTGTTCACTACAAGGACGGCTCAGTATAGAAGAGAGTTGAACATCAGGGTCGATGGTAGCAGAACTCCGACCACAAACTGCCCCAAAATTCTAGGGGACACATTCGACACCACTTTCACGTCGTAAAGAAACCTTGTGGACCACGTATAAAGCGATAGGTCGGTCTGTGGTAAGCTATGCGGCGCAAGTTTAGTCTCCGAATTTATGTGACACGCAGTGGGATAAAATTCAAATTTGTCAGAACGCCGTCCTGAGAACAGCAACAGGGTGCCTGTTACGACAACATAATGAGATGCTATCGTTGCAGTACTTGACCGGGTGTTACCGTGTGAGCCATCTCAATCACCATCTGCTGGCCACCGATACACCCCGGCATATCAAGAAGGATATTCATGCTCTAGAGACGGAGGTCCAACAATATAGGAGAGTACCTCTAGATCAACAGGCATATCAGGCAGGTTTGAACAGCACTCACACTGACACAGTTGCTAAGGCCATAAGCAGTTATTGTGTGAATGCAGTCATCGGAATACATCCCACATCTATCGCAGCTGAAGAACGTCAGCTGCCACGACAAACCAGAGTAGTTTTGGCCCACTTACGCTAGGGATATTGCAGTCGCCTAAATTCCAATTGGGCGGGAATCGATCGCGCCGTCCAAGACATCTGCCCACCTATTCAACTGCCCCGCCAAACCTACTCATCTAACTCCAGTGGATCTGTGGTTACATCCCATCGAAGTAGCCACTTCCCTGGAACTGGAGATAGACCCAGAGCCAGATTGAACAGGAGAACGAACATACAAACATAATAATAAAACACTGTTACAACAACAACCATAGGTGTTATATACTGTTGCTTATCATAGCCAGTCATCAATGGTTGAGCGATATTAAAATTAGTTGACAGATTCAGATACCAAACGTCTTGTTCCACAACATCCCATACGGGACAAAGGAGACTTCTCTCATATCAATGAGTGCACCCCGATTCATATTAAGCTCAATGATATGGGACCTACTGTTTATCGCCGAGTCCGAACGGCGTGTCTTAAGACACCACTTGTGAGAAGATTTCAAGGCGGAAATACTCAGGAAATGTCGCCAACATTACTGAGGGGTATTTTTCCACCGTTGAAAAATGTTTGATGTTGCCTGGTCGGGGAATCGAACCCCAGACCTTCTGCGTGCAAGGCGGGCGTGCATACCATTGCACCACGGTGGCACCCGATACCAAACGTCAATGAAATAAAAAAAACCTAATGACCAAGATAGGAAAAAATATTGATGGCTTACCGAGTCTACAATGTAAAAAATTCTAGTGTCCGGCTTACCGCGTTGTCCGGATTATCGAGACTACACTGTATATTCAATGCTTAGATATTCTTTTTGGGATCTCGACAGCAATACATACTATCACACCATGTGGCGCCATCACAGTTTGTGCACTTAAACTTCAATTATTTCCATATATTTCCCTATATTTTTGCGCTTATCTTTGTGAATTTTTCCAATTCAACTGCAAAAGAAATAAAATGTTTTGGCCTCTTAATAAAACCAACTACAACCTGCTACATTTCATTGGTAAATCAAATAAATTAGCAAGAAAATGTTTTTCACTTTTTGCCGACATGGTTTTATAGTGGCGGTAAGTCAAGATTACCCAGAAGAGACCATAAAATATGTGTGGTGCTCTAAAAACATGAGGAAGTGTTTTGTTAGTGATATCTCTCGGAACTCTGCAATGGTAATTTTTAGCAACCACAGTCTAAGAGAGATACAGCGATAACAAATCATGTAGTCACATTTGCGCTTGGACCCATCGTCTCATATTCATAACTTGGCAATTTATAGTTCAGAGTAATTTTTATGTAGTTTTTATAGTTTATATTCAAATCATTCATCACAAGATATTCATCGCCCCCAAACGTTGGTGTTGTGTTGTTCTGTTCTGTAAATTGTACTTTTTAATTTTTACCATAAAAACGAACGATGTTATGGTTGGCATTTTACGCCAAGCAAGTTCATTTGTAACAAACAGCCATCCAGCCAGTCAGCAATTGGATGGCCAAGTTAAGAAGTTTTGTTTGTGGTATAGCGTGCGGCAATGTAAATTCTTCTTATTTATTTTTTCACCCACCGCTGAAGATGGTAATTGTGAATGAATGGACAGACAGACATAGAGGCGCAGACAAACCACAAGTCGAAGGAAAAACACAATCAAGTTAAAGTTAGACAACCGAATGGTGCACTTGAATATTCCAAGCCAAGTTAAAGAAAACAAACGTGTTAAATTATTTCTTATCGCCTGCGTATTTATTTCCAAAGAGAAACAGACACTGTCTGAGTCAGTCAGTTAGATGAAGGCTCTGCCACTGTAGTTCCAGACAATTGCTTCAATTTAAATGGATTTTTAAATAGAAAAATTCAAAGAATCCCCATTCATAGTTGAAGTGAAATCAGTGGGTCGGTCGGTTGGTCTGCTTTGCATTAAAGAAATGAACATTAATTTGCAGTATTTCACACTTAAGCAAATTTACAACAGATACATCCATATGTATGTATGTAAATATGTACGTATATACTCATTATGCAAGTGAAAACGACTGGTGGAAATGTAAAATTGATTTAACCTATTCTGCGAAGCAATGTTTTTGAGAAGTAAATCTAGAGCGCAACAATGTTGCAATAAAAATTAGTCACTTTTAATTAATGTTTCAAAAGTTTATTCATCATTTTGTTAGAATATGCCACCATGGAATATGGTAAGTACTTACCATATTTATTAATTTTGTGCATCCATCTCAATTCTTGATATGTGAAAAATAAACCAACCTCTAGTTGTGTTTTACAATTACGCTGGTGTGTGTACTAATTGAAATAAATATCGTTTTATTACTCGAATGAAGTTTAGTATTAAAAACTAAGAACGGCGTTAAGTTCGGCCGGGCCGAACTTGTTATACTCTCCACCACGAGTTGTACGGAGGTAAGATGGAACAATTAGTTTCCTTTCGTTTATAAAGAAGACTAAACACCAAATTTCAGCAATTTCGGTAAAACAATGTGGCTAAAACCTTCAAAATACCGAAATTCGGGAGGTACCGTTCTATGGGGGCAATATCAAAACGTCGATCTATACCGACAAATTTCTGGCGGAAAGTTTTTAGACTCAAAGAAGACTAAATACCAAATTTCCGATATTTCGGTAAGATAATGTGACTAAAACCTTCAAAATACCGAAAATCAAGAGGTACGCTTCTATGTGGGATATACGAAGACGTAGAACTATAATGTTAATTCTTCGGAAAATCCGGAAGTACCTTTCTATGGGTGCTACATGAAGGACCCATACCGATAAATTTCTGGGTGAAAGTTGTATAGCCCCAACGAAGACTAAGTACTAAATTTCAGCCATATCGGTGTGATTATTAGGCTAAAACCTTTAAAATACCGAAAAACGGGTGGTACCATTCTATCAAAACGTGGACCTATATAGCCCATTTGCAATACCAAACATCCTAGGAGTAATAAAAACTTCTGTACCAAATTATAAAACTCTATCGTTACAAGTAAAAAAGTATCAGTCCGCTTTGCCGATAGAGATATACCCTCAGCCAATTTGAACTTAAACTTTCATCTACGGACAGATCGAATTTATTTAGGGTCTTTTCAGAATTTTGTGGCCTTTTTTGGGCATTTGAACTTGCCGAAAAAATGCGGATTAGGATTGAAGTTCAAAAGTGTTGTGGAGGAGGTAATGAAAGGAAATGGACCGACATAGTCCATTATGGAAGAGGATCTTATTTTGGAAGTCATATCATTTCGATAGAAATCGCGCCCACTAGTCATTTCAGTGGGTCACAATACAGCATTTGGACCAGTATTCCAGGAAGCATGGAACTTGTCAATGAATCTTTGAACAGACACTAAACTGCACTCAGACAGAAATGCTTTACTTTTGTGGGGGAGGTACCCTAAGGAGAGGACCGATATATGTAATTTTTGAAGTTAAACTAAATTTGGACAATATATTAGGAGATCCATTTTAGTGATATTTTTTAATATTGGGGCGAAGTACCGAAAGTTGTTGACTGGTATTGCCCATCTTCGAACTGAAACTATGTTTGGACAAAATATGACGAAGGACCGAATCGGTTGATCAGTTCGAGTACCGGAAGTTGTTGACTGGTATTGCCCTTCTTCGAACTGAAACTATGTTTGGACAAAAAATGACGAAGGACCGAATCGGTTGATCAGTTCGAGAGTTATTGTGGTATCCAACTACTACATATCGCTCATTTACTCAAAGAGTGACACATCTCGAAAAATCAAGTTTCGAGAAAAACGCGTTTTAAGTTGGCGATTGAAATTTGACTTCCCAACTTAAAAAGATTATTACTCTAAAATTAAAATGACTACTTGGATCATATTTTGCAACTAGATAGCCAGATATCAGTGCTAAATTTCTGTGCATGATCAAGCATGATTTGACGTGTTTTAGTACTTCATAAGCTCAAAAAACTTTTGTGTTGAATTATGCGAAACTCGTAGTAAATGAGCTATAACTCGTCGAGTTTTAGAGATATCAGCATGAAAATTTGACATAAGATAAAGTAGAAGTCGTAGAAAAAATAGAAATTGCTAACTCAGAAAACGCATTTTCTGAGTTATGACACTCTTTGAGTAAATGAGCGATATGGTGCAATAAGAGTTTTTTACGTCTTTCAGGCAAGTCAAGAAATATGGATTTGTCCTGTAAAAAAACATTTACCGTTGTAATTGAGGCAGCGAATGCAAGTTGCTTCAACAACAATCAAAGTGATTCGAAGGCAGATCTTAAAGTGACCTTATCGGAAATTTTTTCTGGGAGGTACCTGAAGGAGTGGACAATTATAGTCCATATTGGTTAGATATATTATATGTGTAAAGAATGAACCAAATTGCTCATTCCCTTCAAGAGTTATCGTGCACACAATTTTTATTTTTTAACTTTTGTGGGGGAGGTACCTAAAGGTGTGGACCGATATGGCTTATCTTCGATATTAAAGTAATTTTTGGACAAAATATTAGGAAGGCCAAGTTTTGAGCCGAATCGGCAGATCCGTTCGAGAGTTATCTTGCGCTCCAACCACTACACACGGTGTTATAGGGTTTTTTATGTTTTTCTCAGGAAGTATGGAAATGCCCCTGATAAAGCTTATACCGTCGTATGGGGGCAGTGAATACAAGTTGCTACAAAAAAAAAAAAAAAATCAAAGCGATTCGATAGCAGGTCCTAAACTGAACTTTTCCGAAATTTTGTGTGGGAAGTACCCGAAGGGGTGGACCTATTGAGTCCATATTGGAACATCATCTAAGTCGGGTAGAAATTTCACGATGTGCAAAGTATGGACCAAACCGGTTAATTCCTTCAAGAGTTATCGTGCGCACAAATGTTCCGAACCTTTGTGGGGGAGGTACCGGAAGGAGTGGTCCGATATAACCCATCTTCGAACTTAAACTAAGCGTGGACAAAATATTACGAAAGCCAAATTTTGGACCGAATCGGTTGATCCGTTCATGCTAAAGGTGCAATTGAAATTCGACGGTCATGGAATTTTAAATTTGTTTGCAAAATTTAGAGGATTAATTGGGCCAACAAATTCTTTATATTCATTTTTGATAATTTTAGAAAAAAATAGTCCGTAGTCGAGTTAGTTTTTTCGACTCAGACTCCGAGTCCAGCAAAATTGCACGACTCAGACTTCGAAACCCTGGTTCATTGACGAAGAATTTTAATACCGAAGTGGGGGTAATTCTCTGTTATGATAGGAGTTATTTTATTTGCCATGCTGCAACAAAGGACAGATCCGAATCAAAGTTTCCACCTCGAATCGATTATATTTATTTCGAAGATACTCGATAAATGCATGCAATGAAACAAAATATTGCACTGTGCGACAACCAAAAAAATGACAAGGAAAACTGAGTAGATTATGAAAGAAGAGCTAAAAATGTGAGACACGTGTATAGGCGTTTTTAAAGTTTACATCGGAAAGTAACCAAAGTAGGCGGGACAAGTTGCGCCCATTTCTATTTTTTTTAATAGTCGAGCTAAGATATCTTGGAATCCTTGCATTTTAGGTATATAGAGTATTTGGCAACTTTACTGAGGAGGATGTGGGGAATATTTTTGTTAAAAATGTTCACCCTCATGCTGTTCACCAAAGGGATCTTTTTGGCCTTTTTTTCAAAAATTATTCCAAAAATCCTTTAAAATGTCATCTTATCAAATAAAATTTTCATCAATTCATCAAATTTTACTATAGGTCTCAGAATACACCAAATCTGTAAATCGTATCTAGTCGCCAGGAATCTCTAAAAACAAAAAAACACGTTTTAGGGTTAAAGTCGGACTTAATTGAGTTTATTAAAAACTGTCCCATAAAACATAATTTTAGAGAGATGACGTCAAAGACTTTGTTGCCAAAGACACTACTTTGGTTACTTTCCGATGTAAACTTCAAAAACGCCGATACACGTGTCATATTTTTACCTCTACTTTTATAATCTACTTGGTTTTTTTCCATCATTTTGAAAAAATTGAATTTTGTTGCACAGTGTTACGAGGGAAAGTTTGACAGTTTTTAGCCTAGACTTACTCAGGACAGTTGGCCCTACGACAAATAACATGTTGTTTACAGTGACTTGAAAAAACACTTTACAAAAAACATTTTCGTCCAAGAATTTTTCATAACTTTCGACGTGGATAATCACAGCAAGTGTGTATCGATCAAATTAAATCTTTGTATGTCGAAAAGGGTCATCCTATAGGACTATGAAAAACTGGTTCAATGAATTCAACCGTGGTCGGCACTCGCCAAAAAACGAAAGTCGTGAGGGTCGCCCAAAGTCGGTCGTTGTGCCAGAAAAAATATATGCCGTGCATGAACGGATAATGCGTGATCGCCATGTTAAATACCGTGGGATAGATGCATCCGTGGGCATTTCTTCCACCAACTAACATTTGATATTTCATATACTCATGGCCGCTAAAATGGACTTTTCTCGATAGATCCACAAAATTGGAAAATCGCTCAAAAAACGGCTCCTGTTAATTGGTTCAAAGGAATTGTGTATAAAATCGATCGCGGTGCTTCAAACGACGTTTATATCTAGGATCTGTGCTCAGGAGCCTGAAACAAAGCAGGAATCGGCCGTTTGGGTCTTCGAGAGCGAGCCAAATCAAACGAAATTTGTTCATGTAACAAGCACTTCGAAAAAAAGGTTGCCTGTTTCTTTAGAAAAACTGACCGTATGGCATCTATTCGACTTGAGAATTATAGCACGGTTAATTCAGACACAACACGAAAGTTAGACATCGGTAAGCTGCAATCACAACAGATAGCACACAGCATATCCCACTCAACTAGCCCAATTGCTTAATCAAAGCACTCCTCATCCCAATAACATATCAGCGCAATGGCAAAGCATTGCCCACTCCATGCAAATAGCCGCAAAATCCATACTTGGATACCAGAGGCCTCCACCAAGGAATCCATGGTATGATCAGGAGTGTCGTGCTGCCACCGAAGAGAAAAATGCGGCATATGGGGCTACTTTACAATCCGTAGCAACGCGTATTCCGCAGGAAAACGAGAGAGATGGAAAAGCGGGAGTGTAAAACAATCGAGATGTACTGGAGCCAGAATGAAGTCCGAAAGTTCTATCAAAGAGTAAAACGTTAAATTGATGGCTTTGGTACAGGCACATCCTCCTGTAGAGACCAGCAAGGTAATTTAGTAACTAATACAGATAGTGTACTCAGGATATGGAAAGAAATCTGTTGGTATCCAATAGCAGCGAAGACGACGAAGATACCACAGTCCCAATCCCAGAAGATGGTATTGAATGTATACCGCCCAGCCAAGATGAGGTAAGTACAGAAATAAATCGGCTGAAGAATAATAAGGCAGCAGGGGCCGATGGCTTACAAGCCGAGCTGTTCAAAACCGGAGGCGACACGCTGATAAGGTGTATTCATCAGCTAGTTAGCACCACCTGGCAGGAGGAACGAGTACCCACCGATTGGAACCTGAGTATCCTGTGCCCCGTCCACAAGAAGGGAGATAAGACTGTATGCTCTAACTATAGGGGCATAAGTCTACTCCCTATTGCCAACAAGATCGTGTCAGGGATATTGTGCGAACGAATAAAGCCTATGGTTAGCGAGAAATTGGACCATACCAATGCGGCTTTAGACCTGGCAAGTCCACCATTGACAAGATATTTACCCTGCGGCAAATCCTAGAGAAGACCCAAGCGATGCAGATCGATACCTACCACCTTTTTGTCGATTATAAAGCACCCTTCGACAGCCCGCTGCGTTCAAAGGTATTCCAAGCTCATCCGGCTTTGTAAAATGACTTTAACTGACACGAGGTCCTCAGTTAAAATAGGAAAGAACTTCTCGGAAGAGTTTGGTTCCAAAAGAAGTTTCAGACAAGGAGACAGCCTTTCGTGTGATCTCTTCAACATCCTGCTGGAAAAGGTTATACGATAGGCAAACGTCAAAAGAAGTGGCACAATCTACACCAATAGTCACATGTTACTTGCGTATGCTGATGATATAGACATCATGGGCCGATCAGTAAAAGAAGTAACTGATACCTTTATAAAGGTCGAAGGAGAATCTGCTAAAGTGGGTCTGGCGGTAAACGGTGAGAAGACCAAGTTGATGGTGTCGACGCGCAATGCGTCCATTGAGCTCGGACCGACTCTGGAAGTTGGTTCCTATAATATTGAGGTAGTAAAAGACTTCGTCTACCTCGGCACCTCCGTAAACACAACAAACGACATAAATTGTGAAATAAAAAGAAGAATTGTGTTGGCCAACAGATGCTTATCTCATCAAACAAAAGTAAAGCTCTACAAAACACTGATACAACCCGTGCTGATGTATGGCTCCGAAGCCTGGGTACTTGCGCAAGCAGACATGGCAGTGTTTGGTGTGTTTGAGGGAAAAATTCTTCGAAAGATATACGGACCAATCTGCGTTGACGGTGAATATCGACGTCGCATGAACCACGAGTTGTATCTGCTCTACAACGACATCAATATTGTTAAAAGTATCGAGATGCTGCGATTGCGTTGGCTAGGCCATATCATAAGAATGAGCGATGATGAACCCGCTAAAAAGGCACATAAATACGGACAGCTTGGCGGTGCACGCAGAATTGGCAGGCTAAGGAATAGATGGCGCAAACAAGTGGATGATGAGATGAAAAGGCGCGGTATTCAAGAGTGCGAAGCAACAAATAGAGAGGAATGGAGATATTGTCTTAGTTCGGCCTATGGAACAAATGTTCTGTAATGATAAAATCGCGCGATTTTTTACAAAAATATTTTGACCATTTCAGAAGAAGAAAATGTTTGTTAAAATATTCAAATACTTTCGGAAAAAAGAAAAATATCGTGCGATTTTTTACAAAAATATTTTCACAATTTAAGAAGATAAAAAGTTTTTGTAAAAATATTCAAATAAATTCTGAAAAGCGAATAGCGCCGCAGGCGAAAATGTTTTTGAAAAAACGCGAGAATTTCTTAAAAAATATTTTCACAATTAAAGAAAATACAATTTTTTTGTAAAAATAGGCAAATACCCTGAAATCGCTCGATTAAAAAAATATTTTTTTTACTACTCCGAATTAAGAAAACATTTTTTACATGTCTATATTGAAAATTTAAATAATTAACATATATACAAAATGACTTCGTCTAATACCGTAGTATGCTTAAAATTTCTCCGAACTGCTACTGACGTAATTTCGGGCATAATTTCGTTTTTAAATAATTTTGTGATCAGGAGGATTTTGTGGATACTTTGGCATTGGTTGGCACTTAGGTCTTCTCAAATGTATAATTCCGATTACAGTCTTACTGCTACTCTAAAATTTATAAAAATGTTCGTAATTATAAATTTCAAAAATATGCAAAGAAATAATTTTGAAATTAAGAAAACATCGTTGGGAGTTATGTCCGTTTTGCTTCATGGGCATAACTCCCAACGAATTTTGGAAGTTATATCTGCAATGCAAAGGGGACATAACGCCCAAAATCATTTTGGGAGTTATGTCCGGACACCTCCAATGACTTCATTTAATACCAGAACATCAAGAAAACAAGTGAGCCAAGGCTATAGTCGGGTCGGGGCCGACTATGTGATACCCTACACCACTACCCCTGTTCATAAGCTTTTGACTAATAAAATTCAAAATATTAAAATTGGGATAGCTTAGCGCCTTTGCTCTGAATGTCTTCATAACAAAGGTCAATTTTTTTGAAACGCATTTAAGTGCATCGACAGTACAACCCAAATAAAAAATGGAAAATTGGGATGTATGCCAACCATCAATAGGCTTCTTTCTCTGTTAGACCCCATCAACCCCCAAAATTTCGTGAGGATCCGATCAAAATTTCGTAGTGTGATTGCACAAAAATGGAAAAATTGATGCATTACCGACTATTGCGATATCTCTGTTGTTTGACCACCTATGACAACCTACTTCATCGTTGTAAAGGTGATATTTTCTACTTTCCTTACCAGGTTTTGCTTTCGATATACCTCCTACAGAAGGGAGATATTAACTTTGAAATAAAACGTTGGTCCTTTTTTTCAAATATTATTTTTCACATTCCGACCCCTGAATAATATCCGACCATTATCAAAAATCAAAAGGTTTTTTCCTCTGTGGGACTCCCAATAACCCCCAAAATTTCGTGACGATGCAATTAAAATTGCGACCTGTAGCGTGATTTCCAAAAAAGTTGAAAAATGGGATGTATTACCGACTATTGCGATATCTCCGTTATTTGGATACCTACGCCAACCTGCTTTACATCATTGTAATGATGGGATTTTTTACTTTCATTGTCAGACTTTGCTTTTGGAAGGACCCGAACCAAAGCTGTGATATTCGTCATTATTATTAAAATCGCAAAAATGAAAAGTTGTGTTCTATTAGCGGCTATTGCGATATCTTCGTTGTTTGACCACCTACGAGAACCTACTTTACATCATTAGAAAGTCGATATTTTCTACATTCATGGCCAGGTTCTGCTTTTGGTATACCCCATATTAAAGCTGAGATATTCGCTTTGGAAAAAAACGTTGTCTTTTTCTCCAAATAAGTTTTTTGCCCATTACGACCCCTAAATATTATCCGACCACCACCAAAATCAATAGGCTTCTTCATCTGTGTGACCCCCATTAACCCTCAAAATTTCGTGATGATCCGATCAAAATTGCGACCTGTAGCGTGATTTCCAAAAAAGTGGAAAAATGGGATGTATTACCGACTATTGCGATATCTCCGTTATTTGGTCACCTACGCCGACCTAGTTTACATCATTGTAAAGATGGGATCTTCTACTTTCATAACCAGGCTTTACTTTTGGAAAGTCCCCAACCAAAGCTGTGATATTCGTCATTATAATTAAAATCGCAAAAATTAAAATTTGGGTTTTATTTGCGACTATTGTGATTTCTTCGTTGTTTGATCACCTACGATAACCTACTTTACATCATTAGAAAGGTGATATTTTCTACTTTTATTGTCATGTTTTGCTTTTGGTATACCCCATAAAGAAGCTGAGATATTCGCTTTGGAAAAAAACGTTGTCTTTTTATCCACCTAAGTTTTTTGCCCTTTCCGACCCCTAAATATTATCCGGCCATCACCAAAATCAATAGGCTTCTTCCCCTCCGGGACCCCCATCAACATGCAAAATTTCGTGACGATGCGATCAAAATTGCGACCTGTAGCGTGATTACAAGGTTTAGATGGACAGACGGACGGACACACATAGCCGACTCAGCTCGTCGAGACATTCATTTTGGTATATATAAGTATGGGTCTACGACCATTATTTCGATGCGTTACAAACTTTTTGGCCAAAACCAACTTATAATACCCTCCCCACATAGTGGTGTAGGGTATAAAAATACGAGATCAACGATTTTCGTCGCCAGAAGATGCTGTAAAAGTGTTCAAAAACCAGGTTTTGGAGGTGTCTCAATCGGAGTGGAAAAAGTGCTACGCCAATAGGTTTGAACGCACGAAAAAGTGTATAAATCATGCTGGTGACTCCTTAAAAAACAATAAAACCGTTTTTGATGGTAAATATTTGCGTTTTCATTCATTCATATTTGCGTATCAATCCACTTGGCCGTAGCCAAGTCATCAGCCGCATCCCGTTGTCGAATGTTTCGCTATGAAGGCTAAATTTTCTGACAGTAGTGTCAAACATACCCTTCACAATATTGAATGTTTCAGCAACGGTGATATTACATTTCCGTGAGCTAGAAAAATATATGTACATATCGTTGGTCTGCTTCGACCGAACGTAAATCAAACAGATGATATTTATCTTTTATTTCATAACAGATGTTGTATCGTCCGACTAACCACATGAGACCCACATGTAAAGAGACAGCGTCATTTTTAGTAGTTCTTGGAATAAATCATGCTAATTGCCATTCATCTGAGACAACAATGTCGGTCATGCATCTCAGGTGCAAATTCGCAAATGGTGGTCCTTTTGATGTACATCCCAACCAAAGCTTTTATTAAAAATTTATTCACTCAAATATTTTCCAAAAGAAAATAAAATTTTAGTCAATCTCAAAGACCAAAAAAGCACATCTTCTACCATTTGAATCATGTAACTGCAACCTTTTTTCGTCAAATATGATTCCTCCTTATAGGCTCTACTGCCATCATCCGCCAGACAACGTTCAGTCAAAGCATTTATAATGGTGTTGGAATATTGTTTTTTTTTTTTGTTTTTCATAATAAATTGCATTTTCATGGCTGTGACTTTAACAAATTTGTTAATTACATTTGGCATTTTTGCAACTTTTTGTTATTGGCGTTTTTGTTGTTGTTGTTGTTATTGTTATTTCCTAGTTAATATTTAGTCTGCTTCATATTTTGAAGTTAAAATTTATCTTTTGAATCCAAACACCATTCATACTCTCTACTCTACATTTCCATCCATCTACATATTCATAGAGTTAAACATGTATTTGTTGCTTGTACGTAATTAGTAAATGTTTACTGTTTGTCTGCCAAGAAGAATCACATATGTACGTATTTGGTGTAGGCTTATGCTCGAACAGAATATCCATCCATCCAGTCAAACATTTAAACATCTGTATATCTATCACTTTGGATGTTTAGAGATTGTCCGTCCTTCCAACCATTTGGCTAGGTTGGCTGTTTGTCTGTCCGTCCGTCTGAGTTGCCGCGGTACATATGGCTTGTTATTAATAATATTGTACATGAAATTCTAATTTTGCACGCAAACAACTGAGACTAAAGTCGGCAGTCTGCCGCAAAGTAGTTGTCGGGATTTCTTTAAAATATTTTTTTTTCGAATTATTTTTATAATTTTTATTATTTGGTGCAACATACTTTACAGTAGATTTACCTTCTTAATCTTTTTGAGTTTATTAACATTCCTGTCTTAAATAGTTGTATTTTTCACTAATTTCCACCTGTGGAATTATTAAATGAAATCGCCTCAAGTATGTATGCTACTTGTTTTAATCCAACATTAACTGTGGTGAGGAGGCATGCACTGCAACATTGTATGTCGTTCAAATTAATTGTGAAGAGGGACACACGTCTCAATAAGTGTCTATGTTTTATGATTGTGATGTTTGAATTTATCTACTCCTCGGTAGACTCCTAATTGTTCAATGTACCTCTTAGGTCATAATAGATCAACTCGAAAGAGAAACAATTAAAGGTATTTTTTTCATTCATACGAGATATTGCGGAAGGCCCCCACCCCAACTTCCCCTACCTTATTTTTTTAAAAATTCTATATCTTTATAAATAAAAATCAAATTTCAATTTTGGTAATGGCATCAGTTGGCAACGGCTGGACCGATTTGGATAATTCTTTTTTTTTTTTTTTTTTGAAATTTTCAATCTTTACCTTTTCTACAAAAGTATTGCACCAATTTTTCTGACATTGTCAGGGAATGTACAGGAATGGCCCCCGGTTAAAATGGGCTACAAATTTTGTTGAATTTCGGAGGGGCGGTGCACTTCTCCTACATCCTATTTCTTTAAAAATGCTACATCAAATCAAATCATCATCAAATCATCAAATCATGCTACATAAAAATCAAATTTCGACAAAGTCTATTGATAAATTTAAAATCTTCAATGAATAAGTCGGTCTGACAATGGACCCGAAGAAAAGAGGTAGAAAATACCTATTTTTGAATTGTCAAGCATAAAGTCCATAAAAAGTTGTCATTAAAACTCATTGCGACGGGCCAGCAACGCGGAAAATAAATAAATAAAAGAAATATCTGCAATTTACACCTAAAGGTGACGCACTGTGTTATAGCTGCCATGACACAAAGCATGAGTTTGGTTGCGGATTTGTAGTTGGTCGGAGGTAAAACATCTGGTCTCCAGCTTCACCCCAGTGAATGAAAGACTCGCTACAATTCGATTAAAAGCTAAATTCTTCAACATCAGGGGCCTAATTACGGCATTCCATGGTATAAGTAAAGATGTAGATTTAAATGAAAAAAAAAATCTATAGAACCCTTGTTTTTCTTGAATCAAAGATGTCAATATTATAAGATAGGAAAAGTCAATTGTGAAAAATTAACTGTAGAGGGAGTTAACCTCTGTTGCTACGATATCATAGCAACATTCTGTTAAACGAAAACTGTTACTCATTGGAATATTGACAATAAAAACATTAAAACTCAAGTTTGACGGCATTCGCTTTTGATTTTTTCATTGAATGAACAATAAAAAAGAAAAGAAATAAATTTCAGCCACAAAATACGACGTTAATGTTTTCTGCCGCGAGAAATGGGAATCAAAAACGATTGGCATTGCTGTTATCAATTCCAGTGTGTTGTGTAGCCATTGCTACACGTCTTTGCTTGAATTCCTAAAACTTCAAAATAAAAGCAACAAGTGGGTTTGTTTACAATGCATTTTTGAACATTTTATAAAAAACGCGAAAAATGAATGAAGAGTTTAGTTTTCTCCAAATAATCGAGTTGTGAATATGATAAACTGATTTTTTTTGCATTGCACATCTCGCCAATTTCTTCCATACAAATGGTCTAAAAACAATTTGAAAAATCATTGAATTGAATTGTTTTTAAAATTGTTTGGCATATTATTCACACACATACACAGTTTGTTTATATTGTTTTGAAGTTTTAGGCATACTCGAATGAAAAAATTTAAATTTACATAAAGCTTTGGCTAACCTTTCTTATTAAACCATGCGGCATTCGATTCGATCGAGTATTTGCTCCAGAATGAAAAAATCAAACTATGAAAACCTATTCACTCCACCAATAAAGACGTATAGCAGTAAAGACCCGAACAAATGCATTTTCCAAAAACATATGCTAATAGTTCCACTTTTTGGTTACAGATGGCTACACAATTCACTGGAATTGATAACAGCAATGCCAATCGTTTTTGATTCCCATTTCTCGCGGCAAAAAACATTAACGTCGTGTTTTGTGGCTGCAATTTATTTCTTTTCTTTTTTATTGTTCATTCAATGAAAAAATCAAAAGCGAATGCCGTCAAACTTGAGTTTTAATGTTTTTCTTGTCAATATTCCAATGAATAACAGTTTTCGTTTAACAGAATGTTGCTATGATATCATAGCAACAGAGGTTAACTCCCTCTACAGTTAATTTTTCACAATTGACTTTTCCTATCTTATAATGACATCTTTGCCACCAATTGAACACTTAAAAAGGTATATGCATTAGCAAATTTGTTACAACAAAGTCAAAAAGTTTTACAAAAATAAATAATTTTGTACAGTTTTCTAGCACAACTTCATTCCGAAAATATTACCCAAGGTATTATTCAAAGTTTTCGACAAATATTTAAATTTTTATACCCTACACCACTATGTGTAAAGGGTATTATAAGTTTGTTTTGGGAAAAATTCATGTAACACCGCGAAATATTTGTCGGAGACCCCCAATGTGGTATACCAATCTTCATATCTCGGCGAGATAAAGCGATTTTGAGATGTGTGTCCGTCCGTCCGTCCGTCCGTGTGTCCGTCTGTCCATTATAAATTGTAATCAAACTCCAGGCCGCAATTATGGACCGATCGTCACGAAATTTGGTATGGAGGTCGGTTTCACATCAGAATAGATCGCTATTTTAATTGATGATGATCGTGAAATATTTAGCGGGTGAAATGGACCAAAAACATAATTTGTATCCGATTTTGTAGCTGCACTGTAGGTCGCAATAATAGTCCGATCGCCTCGAAATTTTAAATAAGGTAAGAGTATATGACAAAGAAGAAGCTTGCAATTTGAGATGGCGATCAGATAATATTTAGAGGGTTAAATGGACCACAACTTTTGTGTGAAAATTGTGAAAATTTTTAATATATAGCTTATATCTTTGTTCCTGAAAGACACATTCCCCACTCGTGAGATATATTTGGAAGACGACTTCTTGACCATTCAATTGATGTTAATTATGTTGATGTACGTGATCAGATAACAGAGTTACAGCCTAATATATCCAGTTTTTTGTTTGTAGTGTAATCATAAATCCGCTAGAGGTCGCAATTATAGCTCACTAGTCACGAAATGTTGCACGAGGTAAGAGTTTAGGTTGAAGAAAATGCCTATAATTTTGCATGATGATCTGTTATTATTTGGCGGTTGACATAGACCATTACCTTTGGATAAAAAATACACAAATTTTTTTGTTGGTCCATATTTTCATTTCTGGAGGGCATATACTGGCAAAGTAGCCTACATTTGGAAAAATAACTACTGATCTTTCCCCTGATGCAAACTCCAATAATTTGTCTGCTAGATAACGCACCTACTGCCTGTTATATAATGTGTTTTGTGTAGAGAACCACAATTTCCTCCCATGCTACAAATTGTCTCTATCATGACAGAGAAATTTTCAGTTCAGTTTGGATTTTAATGCAAATATTGCAACATGGGGTCGCCTCGCCACCTATTTCATACCTCAGGATTTAGGTTAAAGGGGATACAAACAAAATACGACTAAAGATGTGTCTCATCGAAATATTGGTTTTAGACCCCAAGTATATTTGGACGAAATTCGTTTCAGACAATTTGGAGTCTATTTAGCGCTGTCCGTTCATCTGTCTCTTTTAATGTCTAGCTGGCTGGTGCGCAAGATAACTCTCGTACGGATCTACAGATTAGAACCAAAATTTATACTTCGTAATATTTTGCCCAAACTTTGTTTAAGTTCGAATGTAGGCTATGTCGGTCCACACCTCCCCCAACAAATTTCAAAAATGTTTTCGATAAATTGTGTGAACGATAACTGGGGGAGTGAGCAATCGATTTGCTCCAAACTTTCCATATATTATTTTTCCTTCCAGATATAGATCGGATAGGACTATATCGGTCCTTAGGGTACCTCCCACACAAAATTCGGAAATAGGAAACTTAAGAGTCCTCTCGAATCGTTTTGAATTTTTTTCAGCAGATTGTACTTGCTCCGCAAATCAGCAAGTTAACTCTCAAAGGGCTTTTTTGATTGGTCTAAACTTTACACATCGTATTATTTCTTCCAGTCATGTGGAATATGGACTATATCGGTCCGTCCTTCGAGTACCTCCCACACAAAATTTGGGAAAAGTGCAGTTGGAGGACCCGTATCAGATCTATTTGATTATTATTATTATTATTTTTTGAGAAGGTTCTTTTTACGGTCCCTATTCTGGTTCCTTTCCCTGGGTAAGTCATACCTCCTGAGATAATAGTCCAGAAGTTCCCAAAACCCCTGCCAGCTCTAACTAAAATTACAAATCTGAAAAAATAATTCTCAAATATTTCCAAAACTCAGAATTTATCTTACTAAAATTGATTTGGAATAGTCCCATATTACGATACCTACAGATTCCACGTATTTTGAAGCAAATTCGTGTTACAAAAAAAATATATATTTTTATACGGCTGAGGGTATATTACTGTTAGCACAGCTGACTTATACTATCTTCTTTGCTGTGTAATTGAATATGAATAATTTTGGGATTTATAAATTTGGTTGCATGCAAAATTTTTGAATTCCTATTCATTGTTAGTTATTTCTACCGGTATAAAATATATTTTAGATATCACAATATATGCCCACAATGAACTATTTTCTAGGCATATGTGAGGTACAAGTGCACAAATTTTTTCCCAATTAACAAATATACCAAATTGCGTGGTATATATATATATATATATATGTATTTATTTTAGGTGTTTATTTTAGGAACCTGATATTCAAAGACAATTTGAAGGTGTAGCAGGTGGGGCTAATCAATGTGAATTTTCCAATGTGCGAACATTTTTTTAGAAATGATAAATTACACTGGTCAACAGGACTTTTGTTTCAACCAAAGTTGCAGTTGTTTCTAGATGAAATCGGCGAGTTATTTTCAAATCCGGTCCCGGTTTTTCTCCATCAGCTCTTGTTTTTGAGATATAGCTCAAAATCGGTTTTTACGAGTTTAACCCAGACTTTTGTTATTTTCGGATACAAACAAATATTTTGTTGTGGGTTTTTCGACATTAATATATTAAGGAGATGTTGTACGCTCGATACAAATCGTTTTTGAAATAGTTATGGTGAGTATATATCAAAAAAATATAGAAAATATAAGACGGACCTTGTAAAATTTGCATATTTTGAGTACTTTAAGCTGTAATTACGTCATCGGGGGAAGTTATAGGATCTCCATATGGTACTCCGGACATGCTTAGGGTGTCTACTATATAATCCAGTATTCAAATGTATAATATAAAGTTCATAGCCCCCATGATTCGGCCATAACCTAAAAATCGCCATGAAGGCTTCTAAAGGGAAATAATTTACCAATGATATCATTACCACATAAGCCATATACTTTTCAATGGCAGTCTTCATGATGATTTTTAGGTTATGGCCGAATCATGGGCGCTGTGAACTTTATATTATATATTTGATTACTGAACTATATAGTAGACGCCCTAAGCATATTCGCATTGCCATATGAAGATCCTATGACTTCCCCCGATGACGTAATTATAGCTTAAAGTACTCAAAATAAGCAATTTTTACAAGGTCCGTCGTATATTTCCTATATTTTCTTGATATATACTTACCATTACTATTTCAAAAACGATTTGTATCGAGCGTACGACATCTCCCTAATATATTAATGTCAAAAAACCCACAAAAAATATTTGTTTGTATCCGAAAATAACGAAAGTCTGGGTTAAACTCGTAAAAACCGATTTTGAGCTATATCTCAAAAACAAGAGCTGATGGAGAAAAACCGGGACCGGATTTGAAAATAACTCGCCGATTTCATCCAGAAAGAACTGCAACTTCGTCTGAAACATTCACTTTTTTCAATTTTGTTGAGCAGTGTTATACATATATTTTTCCACAAACATCCCAGTAAAGAAAAGGGATCTTCTCTTATATCAATGGATTCATATGATGTTATTTATATGTGACCTAGTTTTTATCGCCGAGTCCGAACCGCGTGTCCTAAGTTGCCACTTGTAGAGACGTTTTTCATGTCTGAAATACTCAGGAAATATCACCAACATCACTACGGGATATTTTGCCACCGTAGACAATTTGATGGGAATCGAACCCGGACATTCAGCGTGCAAGGCGGTTGCACATAGCTAATTCCTACAGGTTGTGGTGTAGAGTATCACATGGTCGGCCCCGTCCGACTATAGCCTTTGCTTACTTGTTTCGTTAATAATTTTGTTTTTTAGTTTTTGCTTTAAAATAAACCAATTTTTTACCATCTACCTTCTTGTTCTTTGAAGAACACATAGGTTTTCATAGTTCGATGTTTTCATTCACGAGCAAATTCTCGATCGAATCGAATATCGTAATTAGACCCCAGCTTTATTCGCACTAATGCTCCAACAGGAGAGAAGGACGAACAGACCAAAAACATATTTTATGAGCGCTTAGAAGAAACTTATGACCGTGGCCCTGCCCATGACATTAAAATTATTCTAGGCGATCTTAATGCCAAAATTGGAAAGGAGAATACCTTTGGCCCAACAGTCGGGAAATTCAGTCTCCACAGCGGCAAAAACATGGTAGTTAGCAGTACCAGATTTAAGCATCTCGATATTCATAAGGGCACCTGGTTGTCTCCAGATCAAATAAGAAGTAATCAAATTGATCATGTTGTGATAGATCGAAGACATTCATCCAGCGTGTTGGATGTACGACCGTTCCGAGTAGCATACATAGATTCGGACCACTACTTTGTTGCAGCAAAGGTACGTACCCGTCTAAACGTAGCAAATAAAGCACGAACAGATACAAAGCGGAAGTTCGACATCGGTAGGTTGCAAACACAACATATATCCACAGCATATTCCACTCAACTACCCCAATTGCTTAACATATCATATAACATATCAGCACAATGGCAAAATATTGCCCACTCCATTCAAACAGCCGCAAAATCCATCCTTGGATACTAGAGACCTCCACTAAGGAATCCATGGTATGACCAAGAGCGTCGCGCTGCTACCGAAGAGAAAAATTCGGCATATAGGACTACTCTACAATCAGTAGCAACACGTAGCGCACAAGAGAGGTATCGGGAGAAAAGGAGGGAGGAGAAACGCCTTTTCCGCAGGAAAAAGAGAGAACTGGAAAGACGGGAGTGTGAAAAAATCGAGATGTACAGGAGCCAGAATGAAGTCCGAAAGTTCTACCAAAGAGTGAAACATCAAACCGATGGCTTTGGTACAGGCACATCCTCCTGTAGAGACCAGCAAGGTAATTTGGCAACTGATACAGATAGTGTGCTCAGGATATGGAAAGAACATTTCTTCAAACTGTTGGTATCCGATCCAATCCCAGAAGATGGTAATATGTGTATACCGCCCAGCCAAGATGAGGTAAAGGCAGCAATAAGTCGGCTGAAGAATAATAAGGCAGCAGGAGCCGATGGCTTACCAGCCGAGCTGTTCAAAACCGGAGGCGACACGCTGATAAGGTGTATTCATCAGCTAGTTAGCACCATCTGGCAGGAAGAAGGAGTACCCGACGAATGGCACCTGAGCATCCTGTGCCCTGTCCACAAGAAAGGAGATAAGACTGTATGCTATGGGGTCATAAGCCTACAAGGTAGTGCCACGGATAATGTGCGCACGACTAAAGCGCATGGTCAATGAAACAATTGGGCCATACCAATGCGGTTTTAGACCTGGCAAATCCGCCGTTGACCATATATGTACCCTGCGGCAAATCCTGGAGAAGGGCCAAGAGATGCAGAACGACACTTACCAACTTTTTGTTGATTACAATGCAGCCTGCGACAGCCCCCTACGATCAAAGGGATTCCAAGCCATGTCTGAATTTGGTATACCTGCAAAGCTCATCCGGCATTGTAGAATGACATTAACTGAAACTCGATCCTCAGTTAAAATAAGAAAGAACCTCTCCGAAAAGTTTGGTACCAAAAGAGGTTTCAGACAAGGTGATGGCCTCTCGTGTGATTTTTCCAAAATTCTGCTGGAAAAGGTTATACGAGATGCGAAGGTAAATAGAGGTTGCACAATATATGCAAACATCCATATGTTACTTGCTTATGCCGATAACATTGACATCATAGGTCGATCGATAAAGGAAGTAACTGATACCTTTGAAAAAGTCGAAAGGGAATCTGCTAAAGTGGGTCTGGTGTTAAACGGCGAGAAGACAAAGTTAATAATGTCGTCGCGCCATGCGTCTATAGAGATCGGGCCAACCGTTGACGTTGGTTCCGATAATTTTGAGGTAGTAAAGGACTTCGTCTAAAGATCTACGGACCAATCTGCGTTGACGGTGAATATCGACGTCGTATGAACCACGAGCTGTATCTGCTATACAACGACATCCGTATAGATAAACGTATCGAGATGCAACGATTGCGTTGGCTAGGCCATAACATAAGAATGAGCGACGATGATCCGGCTAAAAAGGCGTATAAATACGTGCCATGTGGCGTTGCACGAAGAATTGGCAGGCCTAAGCCTAGATGGAGCAAACAAGTGGATGAAGAGATGAAAAGGCGCGGGTACCTTCCACACAAAATTTCGTAAAAGAGCAGTTAAGGACCTCCTTTCGAATCCTTTTTATTTTTATTGTAACAACTTGTATTCGCTGTGTGGTGGATGGAGCGCGCTGTAACTCTCGAATGGATAAACCGATTCGATCTATAATTTGCAATCGTAATATTTTGCCCAAAGTTTAATCAAGTTCTAAGATGGGCCTTATCATTCTAATCTTTTGGATACTTCCTACAAACACAATAACTCTCGAAGGCAGTAACCGATTTGGCCCATATTTTGGACATCGTTATATTTCTACGAGACCTATCTGGTTCGGATATGGAATATATAGGTCCACTACTTCGTATAACTCCCACACATAATTTTGGAAAATGCACTTAAAGATCTCGTTCCGCTTTGATACGCATACTTCCTGAGAAAATGACCTGAAAGCTGTAAAAACCCCTACGACCACCAGGTGTAGTGTCTGGAATGAACGATAACTCTCGAACAGATCAGTCGAGTCGGTCCAAAATTTGGCCTTCGTAATATTTTGTCCAAACTTAGTTTAAGTTTGAAGACGGGCAATATCGGTCCACACCTTCCGGTCCGCGATTCAAGTTGACATTTTTAGGGATTTTTGGGTTTTCACGATTTTGCTTGGAAACTGCAAGTCCTATCGAAATGGGACTAAACAAATTGTGGCTATGAAAATTGTCTACAAGGTTGACCTTTATGGTATTTTCGTAGGTGTTACCGTTATTGAGATATAGAAGTTCAAATTGGGACATTGGACTGTATCGTCTCGTTATAAAACAGTGTCATGACTGCAATTTCCCAACTTAAACTTATATATCTCAAAAAGAAAGAAGAGAAAAAAGATACGCTGTCAATCTTGCAGAGAATTTTCACATCTATAACATTTTCTTTAGTCCCGTTCCGATAGCACTTGCGGTTTTCAAGCAAAATCCTGAAGACCTGAGAAAAAAATCTGAATGATTGAGCTGAAGTTCTATATCTCAAACACAATAAATCCTAAGAAAATATAATGCTGGCCAATCTTGTACAGAATTTTCACTGCAACAACATTTTCTTTGGTCCCATTTCAATATTACTTGCGGTTTCCAATGAAAATCATGATAACCTAAAAGAACCCTAAACATGCGAACTTTGATCGCGTTAATTTAAAAAGCGCTCAGGAGTTTTTTTTTTTTTTGTTTTTTCTCATCTATGAACATTGTAATTTCCGAATCCGCAAAAACTTCCCAGGTGTAAGCATCTTCCATTTTAAGTTGCTTCAAGAGCACCGTGCACATGCTGAGGGTATATGTCTGTCGGAAAAGCCGATTGATACTTTTCATTTGTTTTTTATTGTTTGTGTGTGTGTTTTTTATAGAAATAATAATATCGAACAAAAACAACAAATGCTCATTTTTAGCGAATCAAGAACAAAAGACTTAAGAACCGAACACCATTTACTCTAATGTTAAGATATTGTTATTATTACATTTATAATTTATCCATACATATAATGGTTTATAAATAAGTAAAAATTTTTACTTAAGTGGTAAGTTTCGTTATGTGGCCAAGATTATCACGGCCACATAATGAAACTTACCACTACTGGGTGGAAACAAAACGAAAGACTTAAGAAACAAACTGTACAAGTTATAAGTACGAGTATAAGAAGGAACCTTACCTCCATTTAATCATCATTAAAACGACACTAATACCTTAATAAATGTGGTTAAACTGATAGAGAGAGAGAGCGTAACTTACAACCTACCTTATTGTTAAAATAAATAATACAACAGAGCACTTGTAGTCCATATATTTAAAAAGATATATTTATAAAATAAATATAAATTATAAAATGCGCCAACGAACTCAATTTGCTTGGTTGCACATTTTGCGTATACAGTTACAATTTTTTTATTCGTTAGCTGTAACAAGCAAAAAGAAGAAGAAGAAGAAAAAAACGAATTAATATGCCGAAAAATTCCACTGGCAGCTACCACACACACACACACCACACACATCAAAAAGGCTCCTCAATGGATGCGTCTTTAGATTTTATTACCAAAAAATGCAAACGCTACAACTCTTCAGCCACACATACACATGTACAATGTACATACTTACATACTAATGAGATTAATTACCTTAAATAATTAACTGCAATAACATTTAAAATAATAAAACAAAAACATAAATTTAATAGGTTGCCAACACCACCGAAACGTTTATTAAATTCCAAAAAATGGAAACAAATGTTAATTTTGAATGTTTAGAAAATAAAAAAATGATTTTGTTTTATTTCCTAAGAGCAACAACATTTTCAGCTTCAGTTATAGTAGTAATATTTCGCATATAATAATCATTATGATTAGTGGTGGTGTTATTGTTGTTGTTTATATTTGTTTTAATATAGTATTTTTTGTTTTATTTAATTGTAATGGCTTTAAGAAGGCATTGCAAATAATATCCCCACACACTGCAACAACAACAACAACAACATGTGGACTTCATGTGGCGACGTTAAGCCAGGCAGGCGAAAACAATGGCAATTAAGCTTTTGTTGGTCCGTCCGTCCGTCCGTGGCGCATTGGCATGCCAGCGAATTGGTGCATATGCACATATCCCCAAGCCACCATTACCATCATCGGGCGGCGTATTACAATTACATATTATGATTATTTGCTGCTATCTGCTTGCCACAACATTCGAGAATAATCTCCTAGATTAGAGTTAGAGTGGTGTCGTTGTTGGTGCTGTTGTCTCTTTGGATGACTGACTGAATGCGGTTTTTTAAATTTTGCCTGCTGCTGCCGCCTGGATGACTGCTTGCCTTTAATTAGATGTACTCCGCTGTGCTGTTCGGATTTTGTTCGGTATCACACAATCTTTCAATCTCAATAATACTCCACAGTATCTGAATTCGAATGACACGCAAATTTTTGCATTAGGAAAATTTCAACTGAAATAAAATCGTCGACATGCATTAAATTTTCTTTTATTTCTTCATTTGTTTGTGCACATGGCGAGAAGAAAACCCCCACACAAATCACTTACAAAAACAACAACAACGATAACTCCTCTGTGTATAGCAAGCAACTAATCATCAGCATTAATTCTTGGTATAATATAATAATTTCTGCTAGGAGGTAAGTGAGTGATTCTAATAACAGATATGTCCCACAATAATTCCGAGAGGTGCCAAATTAGTTGACACTAATAGCAATAAGCGTAGACTTTTAACGAATATATTTTAAGGAAACGTCATTCCGATATGCGGGAATATGCAGGAATATTTTTTTTAGAAAACGTCAGAGCTGAAATCGTGACTTTTTTAGAATATATTTTTAGGAAGATCTCCAACTATAAGCGTGACTTAATTGTTGAGGAAGGATCATCTATTTTCGATTAAATTTGATCTGACGGATTGTTTGAAGAAATAAAAAAGCTATTGTGGAAAGGCTATAGCCGGACGGGGTCGACCATGTGATACCCTACACCTTTACTCCTGGGAATTAACTTTGCACATATCAAAAATTTTTTTTTATGGAACAAATTGTAAAAATTAACTTTGTGGATTCTGTTACCGTATCACAAAAATAATTGTTTCACAAACATCCTAGAAGGGACAAGGGAAACTTCTCTCATATATGAATGAGTGATTCATATTCGCTCAATGATATGGGACCCACAGCTTATCTCCGAGTCCGAACGGCGTGTCCTAAGACACCACTAGTAGAGAAGTTTTACATGGCTGAAATACTCAGAAAATGTCGCAAACCTTACTGAAAGATATTTTGCCACCGTTGAAATTTGATTTTGCCTGGCTGGGGAATCGTTTTGAAAAAAGGTGGCAAAGCAACCCATGCTTAGGGCACCATTTAATTGTTCAATAATGCAACAACTGGGAATGGGCAGATGTGGTTCTCTACACATAACCCATTATGTATTAAGCAGTAGGCCCGTTATCTAGCAGACACGTTATTACAGTTTGCATCAGGGGGAAGATCAGTAGATTTATTTCCATATGTAGTCTACTTAGCGTTCCTCTTCCAAGTATAGCTTACTTGCCCGGAATATCCCTTTTCGCAATTTTGACACAAAAGTTGTGGTCCATTTGACCATCTAAATATTAAAATTATCGCCATCTCACATTGCAAGCTTTTTCTTTGTCATATTCTCTAACCTTTTTCAAAATTTCGAGGCGATCGGACTATATAGCGACCTACAGAGCAGCTACAAAATCGGATAAAAATTATGTTTCTGGTCCATTTCACCCGCTAAATATTTCACGATCATCACCAATTAAAATAGAGATCTATTCTAATGTGAAACCGACCTCCATACCAAATTTCGTGACGATCGGTCCATAATTGCGGCCTGGAGTTTGATTACAATTTATAATGGACAGACGGACGGACGGACAAGCACATTTCAAATTCGCTTTATCTCGCCGAGATATGAAGATTGGTGTACCACATTGGGGGTCTCCGACGAGTATTTCGCGGTGTTACATGAATTTTTACCAAAACAAACTTATAATACCCTTGCCACATAGTGGTGTAGGGTATAATAATTAATACTTAATTTTATATTTGACTACTTTCGACATCACCAATATCAATATGCTTCTATCTCTGTGAGAAAATTTCGTGATGATCCGATCAAAATTCCGACCTGTAGTGTGCTTGCAGAAAAAGTGGAAAAAGGGATGTATTACCGACTATTGCGATATCTCTATTATTTGACCACCTACGCCAACCTACTTTGCATCATTTTAAAGGTGGGATTTTTTACTTTCTTAGTCAGGCTTTGCTTTTAAATGGTCCCCAACCAAAGGTGTGATATTCGTCATTATTATAAAAATCGCAAAAATGAAAAGTTGGGTTCTATTAGCGACTATTGCGATATCTCCGTTGTTTGACCACCTACGGCAACCTACGTTACATCGCTGTAAAGGTGATATTTTCTACTTTCCTTACTTTTTATATACCCCTTATAGACGCTGAAATATTTGCTTTGGAAAAAAATCTGTCCTTTTATATAAATAAGTTTTTTGCCCAATACGACCCCTAAATATTATCCGACCATCACCAAAATCAATAGGCTTCTTAATCTGTGAGACCCCCATTAACCCTTAAATTTTCGTGACGATCTGATCAAAATTGCGACCTGTAGCGAGATTTCCAAAAAAATGAATAAATGGGATGTATTACCGACTGTTACGATATCTCCGTTATTTGGTCACCTACGGCGACCTAGTGTGCATCATTGTAAACATGGAATCTTCTTTTTTCATAGTCAGACTTTGCTTTTGGAAAGTCCCCAACCAAAGCTGTGATATTCGTCATTATAATTAAAATCGCAAAAATGAAAATTTGGGGTTTATTTGCGACTATTGCGATATCTTCGTTGTTTGATCACCTACGATAACCTACTTTACATCATTGTAAAGGTGATATTTTCTATTTCAATGTCGGGTTTTGCTTTTGGTATACCCCATACAGAAGCTGAGATATTCGCTTTGGAAAAAACATTGTCTTTTTATCCACCTAAGTTTTTTTGCCCATTCCGACCCCTAAATATAATCCGATTATCACCAAAATTAATAGGCTTCTTCCCCTCCGGGACCCCCATCAACATCCAAAATTTCGTAACGATCCGACCAAAATTGCGACCTGTACCGTGATTAGAAGGTTTAGACGGACAGACGGACGGACGGACGCACGGATCGACTCAGCTCGTCGAGACATTCATTTTGGTATATATAAGTATGGGTCTACGACCATTATTTCGATGCGTTACAAACTTTTTGGCCAAAACCAACTTATAATACCATGTAGGGTATAAAAACCGAAGTGATTCGAGAGCAGGTCTTAAAATGAACTTATCTGAAGTTTTGTGTGGCAGGTACCCGATGGAGTGGACAAATATAGTCAATGTTCGAACCTGATATACATATATCTGGTATATACATATATTAGGATGTATAAAGTATGGACCAAATCGGTACAAGACCGACATTACTGCCATACAGGTAATGCGATGGATTGGGAAAGACGTCACAACAACACCTATACGTGACTCGCTGCATTATAGCTGCCACGACACAAAGCATGAGTTCGGCTGCAGATTTGTAGTCGGAAGATAAAACATCTTGTCTCCAGCTTCAATAAATGCAAAATTTTTCAACATAAGACGAACAGACCAAAAATATATTTTACGAGCGCTTAGAAGAAATATATGACCGTTGTCCTGCCTATGACATTAAAATTATTCTAGGCGATTTTAATGCCAAAATTGGAAAGGAAAATTCAGTTGCCACAGTGAAACAGCTGACAACGGTATGAAGCTGATAGACTTTGCAGCGGCAAAAACTATGATAGTTAGCAGCAACAGATTTAAGCATCTCTACATAATATAAGGGCAACTGGCTTTCTCCGGATCAAAAAACAAGAAATCAAATTGATCACGTTGTGATAGCGTGTTGGATGTACGTTCGTTACGAGGAGCAAACATAGACTCGGACCACTACCTTGTTGCAGCAATGGTACGTACCCGGTTAAACGTAGCGAATAATGTACGAACTGACACAACAGGAAAGTTGGACATCGATAAGCTGCAATCACAACAGATTGCCACAGCATATTCCACTGAACTTACCCAATTGCTTAATCAAGCACTCCTTGCCCTGATAACATATAAGCACATTGCCCACTCCAGAGACCTCCGTTCTGCTACCGAAGGGAAAATGCGACATATAGGGCTACTCTACAATCAGTAGCAACGCGTAGCGATCGAGAGAGGTATCGGAAGAAAAGCAGAGAGGAGAAACGTCCTTACCACAGGAAAAATAGAGAAATAGAAAAGCGCGAGTGTGAAAAAATCAATATGTACAGTATATACCGTCCAGCCAAGATGACGTAAAGTCAGCAATAAACGGGCTAAAGAATAATAGGGCAGCAGGAGCCGATGAATTACCAGCCGAGCTGTTCAAAACCGGAGGCGACAGGCTGATAAGGTGTATTCATCAGCTAGTTAGCACCATCTGCAGGAAGAACGCGTACCCGCGTTAAACGGTCTAAAGAATAATAGGGCAGCAGGAGCCGAGGAAATACCAGCCGAGCTGTTCAAAACCGGAGTCGACACGCTGATAAGGTGTATTCATCAGCTAGTTAGCACCATCTGCAGGAAGAACGCGAAGCCGACGATTGGAACCTGAGGATCCTGTGTAACGTCCACAAGAAAGGAGATAAGACTGGATGCTCTAACTATAGGGGTATAAGTTTTCTCAGTATTACCTAAAATATAGTGTCAGGTACATTATGCGAACAACTAAAGCCTATGATCAAAGGAATAATTGGACCATACCAATGCGGCTTTAAACCTGACAAGTTCACCATTGACAAGATATTTACACTGCGGCAAATACTGGAGAAGACTAAAGAGATTCAGATCGACACCAACCACCTTTTTGTCGATTAGAAGGCAGACTTCGACAGCCCCCTATATCAGGAAAGAGATAAGACTGTATGCTCTAATTACAGGGGCATAAGTCTTCTCCTTATTGCCTACAAGATAGTGTTGCCAATGCTCAACGTAATAATTGGACCATACCAATGCGGCTTTAGATCCTTCGACAAATACAGGAGAAGACCCAAGAGATGCAGATGGATATCTACCACTTTTTGTCGATTATAAAGCAGCCTTCGACAGCCCCCTACGTTCAAAGGTATTCCACGCCATATCAGAACTAATTCGGCTTGGTATAATTAGTTTAACTGATACCCGATCTTCAGTTAAAATAGGAAAGAACCTCTCCGAACAGTTTAGTACCAAAATAGGTTTCAGACAAGGAGACAGCATTTCGTGTGATCTCTTCAACATCCTCCTAAATAAGGTTATATGAGAGGCAAACTTAAAAAAAATGGCACAATCTACACCAGTAGCCACATGTTGCATACTGATTATATAGACATCATGAAACGATCAGTATAAGAAGTAACTGATGCCTTTATGGAGGTCGAAGGAGAATCTGCTAAATTGGGTTTGGCATTAAGCGGCGAAAAAAACAAAGTGGGTGGTGTTGACGCGCAATGCGTACTTAGAGCTCAGACCAACAGTAGATGTTGGGTCCTATAATTTTTAGGTAGTAAAAGACTTCGTTTACCTAGGTACCGAAATGAACACAACAAACAACATCAGTTGAGAAATAAAACGAAGATTTGTATTGGTTAATAGATGCTACTTTGGTTTGAGTAAGCAGTTGAAAAACAAAGCCACATCTCGTAAAACAAAAACAACGCTTTACAAAACATTGATACTGCCCGTGATAATGTATGGTTCCGAAGCCTGGTTACTTGCGCAAGCAGATAAGGCAGTGCTTGGAGTGTTTGACGGAAAAATTCTTTAGTAGATCTACGGACCAATCTGCGTTACCGGTGAATATCGACGTCGTATGAACCACGAGCTGTATCTGCTATACAACGACATTAGTGTAGATAAACATATTGAGAGACAACAACGGCGTTGGCTAGGCCATATCATAAGAATGAGCAATGATGAACCCGCTAAAAAGGCGTATATATATAGGACACATGGCGGTGCACGCAGAATTGACGAGATGAAAAGGCGCGGTATTCCAGAAAGCGAAGTAACAAACAGAGACATTTGGTGTTTTTTTCTTAGTTCGGCTTATGGAACAAATGTTCTGTAATCTATAACATAGATTTCTAGGAATGAGTTCCAGTGTAATAAACATGTTTTTAAGTTGTGAAAGAGATCATCTGAGTTGTAAACGGGCATAGTTCAAAAATATTTTCTGGCGTACTTCGCCAGCTAAAAAGTGGAAGAGCTATAAACGCGATAGTTTTACCCTGCACCACTATGTGGGATTTGGATTTGGCCTAAAGTTTTGTAACACATCGAAATCATTAAAATTAGAAATTAGGTCTATTTGGCTATGTATATCTGTCCGTCTGTCCATCTAAACCTTGTAGTGATGCTACATGCCGCAGTTTTCATCACAACATTTTGGCGGTTGATACGGGTCCCAGACCTTGATTTTTGTGATGGTGGAATAATATTCAGACGTCTCAATGGGCAAAACACTTTTGTTGAGAAAATGTCAGCAAATATCTTCGTTTCTAGTAGGGGTATTTCAAAAGCAAAGACTACCAATGGAAGAAGAGAATATCACCTTTGCAATGGTGCACAATAGGTTGACATAGGTGGTCCAACCCAATTATTTTATTTTTGGGATTTGAATTTTAATGTCAAATATCACTGCTGTGGTTGGGGGCATTCCAAAAGCAAAGCCTGACAATAAAATTATAAATATAACCTTTACAATGAAGCAAAGTAGGCTTGCATAGGTGATCTTTCAAAATTCCCTTTCATCCGTTCAAGTACGAGTTATCTATTTCCCAAGAGCCATTCCCTACTGGGCGCGTCTCCCCGTGTGGCGGATGAGAGTGGGGTTAAACATGTTGAATCAGAACTACCTGAGGGAAACCGCCGACAGACCTGCCTCTCCAACCTTGGGGATCCTCTGGATCCTCAGTAAGCTGGGATCAGAGATATGTTTTCTCCTCTCTCATCTGCACTGTGCGACAAGCGTTGGTGAGACCACAGGCCATGTGTCGTTAAGATCAAGTGATTATGTTCCGTTGCACTTGCTACAAGTGCACAAAATATTAACGATATTAAAGTTGATGAACCGACGATGTCTAAGGAAAACGATTAAGTCAAAGATGGGTGCTAACTAGTCTACGGCTGACAGGACTAATTCTTTGGGCGAGTATGACTTACACGGGACTCTGAAGACTATAGAAGATAGCTTAGAAAGATAAAGTAGGGAGCTCCTCGATTAACTCGAAAGAGTTTTTTCAGAAGAACACAATAAGGACATATTTCCGGAGGTCAGGTTCCTCAATTTGACACTAACTGACGATGAGTTCGACACCACGATGATCTCAATCATCGCATGGACTTCGATGTTCAACTTGCAGCAAACCCAGTTTCAGATGATCCTATTTTGAACCACGCGTTATAAAACTTCAAAGGCAAAATGCAACAGGATTATTGACAGATGATGGGGAATCCAAGGAGGGTGCAACAGCAGTCGATGACACTAAGGACAGATCTGCCAGAGAAGTGAAAGATACGAAGTACTATAAATGTGCTGTGACGTACCTACGCAGATTCGTGCGGACGAGACCAGAATTTGCATACTAAGTTGGAGGTCTCCTGCATCAGAAGTATGTTGTGTTACATGAGGAAGTTCGAGAGAACTTATGCCCTCATGTACAGCAAAGCGAACTTCAGTTGCTCAAACCAAAGCCTCTATAGAAGCTGTGGTGGCAAGCAAAAGAAGTAAGAGTGAAGAAACCTAATGCCCAAGGCAAAAAAGTGAAGTTAATCTCTGATCGGAAATCGAACTCAAACCAGAAGGGAATGAATATGATTTCCGTAAGGGAAAATATTTGGCGAAGCGGTCCTCTAAGCCCCATCCAAAGAAGAAGGAAGGTAAGGGTACAGCGGAGGAAAGAGGATTAGTCCAGTGCTGAGAAGGCAACCACCTCATCGGGAAAGGCGAACTTCAAAGCTCATTGACAAGGGCACAACAAACACTACGCTAGACCTGACCCAATGATGCCCGCTGAAGACTTTCGAGTGGCAATCATCCACCGAGTTGACACCGATGGGAGAATCGGCGAAAGTTTCTAGTCGAAACCGATCTTCGGAAGTTCAATGTTTCTGACATTATGATAAATAAGTTCGGCAGTGGAGCGCATAACTTCAAATTTACATAAAATTCAAAGTTGGAATATGTCGGTCCACTCCTTCTTGTACCATCCAACAAAAGTTCAACCATTTTGGCTTTAGTACACACTGAGATATGCTCGGGGATAAATTTACAAGTTTGATTCGTATAATTCTCTGCTTCTTACTACAACAGTATAATTTTTTGCTTTTCCATAATATATGTCCAAACTTGGCGACAGAGATGCATTGTCCCCGTTTAAACCGTACCTGCCGATTTAACGCGTTTTGAAGGACTCTCTATGGACAGGAAATATCCGAAAAAATATTGTTCACATAGAACAAGTTTTGGTTGAGTGTTTTTGGTCACGATTTCAAATTCAGTATTAAACACAAGCCTCCTTACCTACCGAGTTCAGGCATTTTTAAGATTTCAGCAACATTTTCTTTTGGAATTGGCTGTATGTTGACATTTCGGGTCTCAATGAACCGCCTTAACTTTCATCGTTATATATGACATTTTTCATCGTTATATATTCGCTAATATGTGTAATATTGGAGATTTTTCTTACGCCATTTACTCTGTGCGTCCATACCAGCAAAAATGTAAAAAAACTACGTCTCCACATTGCCTCCGTGGGTAAATATGGAATGTTTTTATTTCGTGTCATGTGACATTGATAGATAGTGTAAACTACTTCTAAACTGTCAAATTAGGATGGATAAGCTGCGCGCTACAAGACGTAACAAAAAGAGACAAAGTTGGTTAGGGGACGCCACAGGGAGGAATACTATCACCTCTCCTATGGGTTACCACCATAAATAGTCTACTATGGATCTTAACCGACGAAGGATTTGAACCCATCTGCTATGCAGACGACGTTATAATACTCCTTAGGGAAAAGAATCCAAATATACTCTGTAGAAGGGCCAAAACGGCTCTAAAAATAGCATACAACTGGGCTAGACCGAGAGGTCTAAATGTCAACCCGGAAAAAACACAATTATGTCTATTCACTAGGAAAACGAAAATAGGAGCTTACGAAGAACCCGTTTTCCTAGATAAGATGATAAACATTTCTCCAACAATTAAGTACCTGGGAGTAATTTTAGACAGGAAACTTAAATGGAGAGACCATGTTCAGGAAAGGGCTAATAAAGCCCACAGATGTTGGTCAACCTGCAGAAGAGCTATAGGCTCAAAATGGGGTTTCAATCCTAGGATGACATACTGGTTATACAGAAGCGTAGTTAGACCGATTCTAACTTTCGCTTCTGTGGTATGGTGGACAGCTACGGACAAGAAATGCAACGTAAAATTACTGCAAAAAGTCCAAAGAACGTGCTGCTTAAGTATTAGCGGGGCAATGAGGACTACACCAACTAGGGCTTTAGAAACAATTTTATTTGTCCACCCAATAGAAATTCAGGTAAGGTATAAGGCAGCCATCGCAGCTATAAGACATTACAGGTTACAACGGGTGAGTCAATAGATTATATTGTATCAGACCGTATACCTGAAACAATTGAATCCGCCTTGAGTGAAATGTTAATACCAGACAGGGACATGTGGATCGATGGAACCCTGGAACGGATGCCAACGGGAAGCTGTGGTTTCACAGATGGGGCCGTTCTAGGGGGGAGAACGGGTCTGGGTCTATATATCGGAGACCAGGAAACTAGAATCTCCCTTCGACTGCCGGATCATAATACGATCCTACAGGCCGAAATCCGACCGATCACTGAGTGTCTGAACTGGTTTAAAGCTAACACAAGGCCAATCACTGTAAACATCCTAACGGACAGTAAAGCAGCAATTAAAGCAATAACAAGCAAGACGGTGAAATCAAAAACTGTCCTGCAGTGAAAAAAATCAATCAACGACTACTCCCACCATGGTTCTCTTAACAATATATGGGTACCAGGACATAAAGGGATTAGGGGTAACGAGATAGCCAACTCCTTGGCAAGGCAAGCCAGAGAGCAAGCTACGATAAGCCTAGATAATGCTAAGCCTTTAAAAGCGGCGCGTCTAGAGTTAAAAGCATGGGCAGAAAACGCCCATACATCCCTCTGGAATACCGAAGAGAAAGGGAAAAATACAAAAATCCTCTGGGGAAACCCAGACGAGGATAAAACAAAGGAACTCCTTCAAATGAGTAAAAAAGACATTAGTAGACTGACAGGCATCCTTACAGGACACCTAGGGCTACAAGCACACCTGCACAAAATCGGTTGTGCAGAAAGCAGCAAATGCAGAGCATGCGGAGAGGACGACGAAACGTTGGAACACTATCTCTGTCATTGCCCAGCCTTCGCGACGCTAAGAAACCAATTTCTAGGAAATAACACTATACCAGAACTCCACCAAATTAGGGCAAGCGAGTTCAAAAACTTAAGAGATTATGTCAATGGCACAGAATTTCTTAACTGATAAATTTATTTTCTTTTAATAAATTAAGCAATAAAAAATTTATTCCCCTTAGGCTTCCGAAATTAGAGCGCACAACAGGCCTATACTGGCTTAAGTGTATGTCCCATACGGGCATGTGGCGATTCTTATATTCGCCCCTCTTTTCAACCTAACCTAAACTGTCAAATAGGTGTAGTTTTAGACAAAGTTTTAACCGAATCGGCGATAATTCGTCTTTCCGAGTTTTCTGTGGAAACGAAAATTTAAAAAATTTAAAAAAAATAATAATTTATCTCCGGCATGTACCAGTAGTCGGCATCTTTCGTATTTGAGTTTAAATAACTCAAAATTACTGTAACAAAATATGAAAATAATACTAAAAGGCTTCAACAATACTCTCAGCTAACTATGTGTAAAATTTCATTGACAGACCATTTATTGTATCGGAATTTAACTTTATGTTAGTGAGCGTTTTTCACCACAACCGAAAATGCATGTCTCTTAAGAAAAAATTAGTGGAGACGTCAACATAATAATGTCTGTAATTATATTAAAATTAAAAAAAAAACTTTTACAAAATTGTTGTTGTGTTCGTAGAGAATAGTCAAAAGAACACTTTAGAAAAATAAATTATTAAAAAATTGTTTTAATTCTGGCCTTTTTGTCGATGCCGACTTTAGGGACAACAAAATGTAAAGTTTGCCAGAAGTCGGCATGGGGTGAAAAACGCCCGATTTGTCCGTTATTTTTAGCTCAAAATTTTACAAAAATGTTAAATAAATACTTTAAAGTCTAATTAATAAAAGTAGTTTCATTAAAGTAATGACTTTTTAGTGATTTTAGGCATGGTTTGAAGTGCGTACATTTGCGTCATGCCGGCAATTGGGTAATAGTTGCCGACTATAGCACCAACTAATTTATTTAAGCAATATATTTACAATTTCCTACTTTTATGATGCAAAATGATATGGAATATGAACTAAACTGTAGATACTACTGACCTTTCAAGTAATTTAGTTTATGTTGAAAACAAATCTAGAACGAACCAGTGAATTCCAAATGTTAACAAAATCTTTATTTTATTTACTTTTTAAAAGCAATATCGGTTAAAATATGTATTATTTGTGTAAAAGTATGCTTTTTGTTATTTAAAATAATAAAAAAGAACATTTATATACTAAAATACAAGGTGCCGACTATTGGAACATGTGATGCCGACTATTGGAAAATGGTATACTAGCAAAAAAGCACTATTCTAACAAATTCGCAAATTTTACAAGTTTTAAAAGAAATAATTCAACATTTCTTTATGTCATCGGAAAGTAAACTAAATTTCGAAGCAAATAAGCTTTATTTCATTGCAATTGACCAAATTGTCTCGGAATGCGAAGGATTGAAGTTGGGCAAACTCTTAAAGTGTCGACTATTGGTGCACTTACCCTATCTATTTAGTACCACTGTTTGTACATCTCAGTCATATTTATTTCCGTGGTAAAATGTTAAGCGTGTGCTCAAAATAGTCTTTGCCATTAGAATTAAAAAACAACAACACCAACACCAAAACAGCATATTAAATCCGTTAACAAGATTGGGTCGCTTTTTGTTTTGTTTTTCTGAATTATTTACCATGCAATTTCTCGGTTTTGTATTATAATTTTTGCGGATTGAGATAATGGCATTAGTGGCAATATGCACCCTCGTCAGAGCATTAAAATCACTGCAAACAAAGAGACGATTCAGATACTAAAAAAAAAAAACTACGAACTACGGGGAAGTCGACAGCGACAAAATTTTTATGGTTTAATGCAGGGATGCCAACTGTTCCGAGGTAAAAATCGCTACAGCCACATACGCACCCTAGATCTGTAGCGATTTTTAACTTAAAACAGTTGACATTCCTGTTTAAACAGTGGTTTTTGTACGTCAAAAATCACCACAAGTAGCGGGAAAACCACCAACTTGGCACCCCTGGTTTAATGCACATACTCAAAAAATCTTCAGACTCTTTAGTGGCTATTTCAATTTTGGCGCTCATGATATATACAAACATCTGCAATAAGAAATGACGATATGCTGACTTTGGCACTGTAAAGTCGCTATATATATATATATATATATATGTATATAATTTGTGTTTACTCAAATTGTAGTGCTCTTCAAATTCGTCATTACCCCATTGGGTAATGACTTCTTTAAGCTTCTAGTTACATTTCTTCACAAATGCAAAGGTTTCGTGCGTGGGTGTAATTTAAATTTTGTTTTAATTTTATTATTCGAAAAAAACAAGAATAAAAAACCCAAAACAATCTTATGCAGTTTCTTCGCTGCATAATTTTCTTTTCTTTCGCATTGCATTTAAATCATAAAAACTCAACACAGAAAAGTGATTGTTACCAAAAACAGAAAAAAAGATAAAATAAATAAAACAAAACCCTGGCAAAAATCCCTCTAGTTTTGTGATGAAAATTTATTGAGCGTAATTTTTATGGCCTCAAAAAACGCATAACTACAACCATCTACAGTGGCGGCCATATAATTAAGAACGACATCGTATTAAAAAGTGTTTGACTTGCTACGTTCCAAATATTTGAATATTTATATGGAACAAAATTTGTAAATAAATTACACGGTAAGCACTTTCAAATAAAGCCAAAACATGTTTTAATTCTCCCTCGTTTATACGAAAGAAACCACGATTTATTAAAATAGTCATAAATCGACCTGGCCACATAATTAAGAACGATATAAGTAAAGGTTACTTTAAGGTAATTTTCATACACAATATGTGAATATATCGTTATGTATTTTAGAAATAGGTTACTTTGATTCATTTTTAGTATCAAATGTCCTTCAATGGTACATATTATTGCGTCTAAGTTTGATAATTAGGGCATACCTAACGTTTTCAAAATTTTGCCCATAATTTGACGAATTTATTTTAGTTTTGGGATCTAAAGCCACAGTTTTGGCTTCCTCTCATTCCCTCGATGACGCTATAAACGATACCCTGTGATTGTCGTTCCATTGTCGGCGCTTACTTACCCTTAAATTGGCTTTTATCCCACTTCTTTGAGTCCTTTACGAGGGAATTGTCTGGGAAATAGTTTCGTAAGAGCCATTTCCACCTTATAAAGCGGTAGGATTTTTGTCTGAAGGTAGTAGACAGGAAATGAAACAATAATATAAGGTCTATACAAAAATTGGAAGAATTCCACACCGAATATAACATTAATTAACATAATGTTTTGAATGCTCGAATTCCACAATAATTTTGTGTATGTACATCAGACAGTTTATACAAAAATTGTATTTTCATCTATAAAAATTATTGATTTCACTGGTTTTGATATTAATATGAGCTTCATTGATTAAAAAGTCTTACATAACTATGCCTACCACACCCACAAAGACATTGTGCAATGAAATCTTTCAAAATATTAAACCTTTCATTTGTGTTCGGTGTACCGTTAGGCCAATTTTTTGTACAAAACGAAATTATTTTTTTATTTCCTGTCTACTATCTGCAGACAACAATCCTGCCGATTTATAAGGTGGAAATGGCTCATACGAAACTATTTCCCAGACAATTCCCTCGTAAAGGACTCAAAGAAGTGGGATAAAAGCCAATTTAAGGGTAAGTAAGCGCCGACTTTGGAACGACAATCACAGGGTATCGTTTATAGCGTCATCGAGGGAATGAGAGGAAGCCAAAACTGTGGCTTTAGATCCCAAAACTAAAATAAATTCGTCAAATTATGGGCAAAATTTTGAAAACGTTAGGTATGCCCTAATTATCAAACTTAGACGCAATAATATGTACCATTGAAGGACATTTGATACTAAAAATGAATCAAAGTAACCTATTTCTAAAATACATAACGATATATTCACATATTGTGTATGAAAATTACCTTAAAGTAACCTTTACTTATATCGTTCTTAATTATGTGGCCAGGTCGATTTATGACTATTTTAATAAATCGTGGTTTCTTTCGTATAAACGAGGGAGAATTAAAACATGTTTTGGCTTTATTTGAAAGTGCTTACCGTGTACTTTATTTACAAATTTTGTTCCATATAAATATTCAAATATTTGGAACGTAGCAAGTCAAACACTTTTTAATACGATGTCGTTCTTAATTATATGGCCGCCACTGTAGTTGCTGTTGTTGTTGTTCATTCTACGATTTTGATGTAATTGAATTTAAAATTTTTTGACTTTCCTCTAAATTTACAAAGCCCAAATTAAGATTGGTGGTTACCACAATTCACCCATAATGCCAACTAAACTTTACCAAGATAAGAGCGAACAAAATGTATTATCAAAATGTAATAAATTTTTGTTCGTAGTAATCTCAGGTAGTGGTAAGTGGGAGGTTAAGACAAATGATTTAAATGTTTTGGCAAAGCATATCGTCAGAGTTGAAAATACACGTTGTATTTGTTTGACTGTTTCCATTTTTTGTGTTGGAACGTGTCTATTATCTTAATTGGTGATTGAAATTAATTGAAGCATTTTCAAAGGCCATGTAAAAGATTACACACTTTAATCATGAAGTCTTAGTTGTGAAGATAATATATTTTTAAAGTATTTTAATGCAGAATATGTTGTCTTCAAAAGGACAATTCAAAATGAACAAATATTATCCATAAAAATTATTCAACTATTTATTTAACCATTTAAAAAAAATTAAACCAACCAAATTTAAACCGCAATATATTTTCATCCATAGAAAATGATCATTAACAACGATAAAAACAAGTAAAAAAGAATCAGTCGGCTTTGCCGATAGAGTTAGTTATACGCTCAGCCTTTGTAAATTGAAACTTTCATCTACGGACGGATCGAATGTATTGAGGTTTTTTTTTTCAGAATTTCGTAACCCTTTTTGGATATTTGAAATTGCTGGCAAAAATTTGGATTAGTATTAAAGTTCAAAAGTGTTGCGGAGGAAGTACTTAAACAAGGCAATCAGGAATAAAAATTCCGTGCGGAATTTGTTCTCTTACCCCAATTTCACAGTATTTTACTACTGTATTCATGTCCAAAAAGGGAATATGAGATTCTAGTAATTTTCCACGTTTTAAAATATTGATTTTTAAAGAATTTTACCTTCTTAAATTTTTTCCGTGTGGAAAAATTCCGAGGAAATATTCATAATTGCCCTGAAAGTAGAATACCAACATATTATTTAGGGACTCATATTTTTTCGATAGGTTTCGCGCCCGCTAGTCATTTCAGTGGGTCATCGTATAACTTTTGGACCAGTATGACACAAATGTTGAACTTTTGTTGGGGCAGATACCCTAAGAAGAGGACCTATATCGGCCATTTTAGAAGTTAAATTTAATTTGGACAAAATATTAGAAGATCCAAAGATTCGACCAAATGGGTTGCCCGTTCAAGAGATAGCGTGCATACCATTTTAGTGAACGTTTTCATTTACACCTTTCGGGCTGTTTTCTTAAGAACTAAGGACTTGCCCCTGAGAAAACGTTTACCGTCGAATTTGAGGAAAGCAAGTTGCTCAACAAAAATCAAAGTGATTCGAGAGCAGGTCTTAATGTGAACTTATCCAAAATTTGGTGTGGGAGGTACCTGAAGGAATTGACCGATTGACCCATATTATACCCTTGATGGAGGTTATAAAAAGAAATTGAATTATCTTAGGTGACAAAATATATTTCAGAAGCTTTCAGTCTGAATTAAAGAGCAGAAGTTTGAACTTCTGCTGTAGTTGTGCTTGAAAGAATGTTAGGTTAAGTTAGGTTGAAAAGAAGGGCGAATATAAGAATCGCCACATGCCCGTATGGGGCATACACTTAAGCCAGTATAGGCCTGTTGTGCGCTCTAATTTCGGAAGCCTAAGGGGAATAAATTTTTTATTGCTTAATTTATTAAAAGAAAATAAATTTATCAGTTAAGAAATGCTGTGCCATTGACATAATCTCTTAAGTTTTTGAACTCGCTTGCCCTAATTTGGTGGAGTTCTGGTATAGTGTTATTTCCTAGAAATTGGTTTCTTAGCGTCGCGAAGGCTGGGCAATGACAGAGATAGTGTTCCAACGTTTCGTCGTCCTCTCCGCATGCTCTGCATTTGCTGTTTTCTGCACAACCGATTTTGTGCAGGTGTGCTTGTAGCCCTAGGTGTCCTGTAAGGATGCCTGTCAGTCTACTAATGTCTTTTTTACTCATTTGAAGGAGTTCCTTTGTTTTATCCTCGTCTGGGTTTCCCCAGAGGATTTTTGTATTTTTCCCTTTCTCTTCAGTATTCCAGAGGGATGTATGGGCGTTTTCTGCCCATGCTTTTAACTCTAGACGCGCCGCTTTTAAAGGCTTAGCATTATCTAGGCTTATCGTAGCTTGCTCTCTGGCTTGCCTTGCCAAGGAGTTGGCTATCTCGTTACCCCTAATCCCTTTATGTCCTGGTACCCTGGTATATAATGTTAACAGAACCATGGTCGGAAGTAGTCGTTGATTGATTTTTTTTTCACAGCAGGACAGTTTTTGATTTCACCGTCTTGCTTGTTATTGCTTTAATTGCTGCTTTACTGTCCGTTAGGATGTTTACAGTGATTGGCCTTGTGTTAGCTTTAAACCAGTTCAGACACTCTGTGATCGCTCGGATTTCGGCCTGTAGGATCGTATTATGATCCGGCAGTCGATGGGAGATTCTAGTTTCCTGGTCTCCGATATATAGACCCAGACCCGTTCTCCCCCCTAGAATGGCCCCATCTGTGAAACCACAGCTTCCAGTTGGCATCCGTTCCAGGGTTCCATCGATCCACATGTCCCTGTCTGGTATTAAAATTTCACACAAGGCGGATTCAATTGTTTCAGGTATACGGTCTGATACAATATGATCTATTGACTCACCCGTTGTAACCTGTAATATGCTTAGGTGGTATGTTTGGTGGTCTCTTACGATCCACTCGCTCATCGACTTAAGTCTTATAGCTGCGATGGCTGCCTCATACCTTACCTGAATTTCTATTGGGTGGACAAATAAAATTGTCTCTAAAGCCCTAGTTGGTGTAGTCCGTATTGCCCCGCTAATACTTAAGCAGCACGTTCTTTGGACTTTTTACAGTACTTTTACGTTGCATTTCTTGTCCGTAGCTGTCCACCATACCACAGAAGCGTAAGTTAGAATCGGTCTAATTACGCTTCTGTATAACCAGTGTGTCATCCTAGGATTGAAACCCCATTTTGAGCCTAAAGCTCTTCTGCAGGTTGACCAACATCTGTGGGCTTTATTAGCCCTTTCCTGAACATGGTCTCTCCATTTAAGTTTCCTGTCTAGAATTACTCCCAGGTACTTAATTGTTGGAGAAATGTTTATCATCTTATCTAGGAAAACGGGTTCTTCGTAAGCTCCTATTTTCGTTTTCCTAGTGAATAAACATACTTCTGTTTTTTTCCGGGTTGACATTTAGACCTCTCGGTCTAGCCCAGTTGTATGCTATTTTTAGAGCCGTTTCGGCCCTTCTACAGAGTATATTTGGATTCTTTCCCCTAAGGAGTATTATAACGTCGTCTGAATAGCAGATGGGTTCAAATCCTTCGTCGGTTAAGATCCTTAGTAGACTATTTATGGTGGTAACCCATAGGAGAGGTGATAGTATTCCTCCCTGTGGCGTCCCCTGACCAACTTTGTCTCTTTTTGTTATGTCTTGGTGCTTCTTCTGATGCATAAGCTATCTCCATCGGTGACACTGTGTGTGCCGTAGTACTCGACGGGAAGTGCGTTCTCATCAGAAGGCTAAGAGTTTCCTCGGTTGTTTCCATCTTTTTACCCGTCTCATCAACCATAAGCTCGGGTTGTGAGTGAGTTTTAGATAGAAACTTTTTAATTTTAGAGACGTCATTCACGCTATCTACCTGTTTACAAAAAAGCTTCCAGGAGTTCCGTTTGGCGTTTCTTGTCATGTTGTTGTATTCTTTTATTTTTGTTTTGTAGAATAACCGAATACAGCTGCTTTTTTACGTTTTGCCCTATTGTAAAGTCTTCGGACCTCTTTGCCTTTGTTACGAATATCCCCTGTCATCCAGGGTTTTTCGTAGGCAATTTTCCTCTCTCGAAGTGGACAACTGTCTTCGAAAGACCTTACTAGAGCCTCTGTTAGTTTATTGACATTTCTATCTATATCTTCTTTGCTTAGGCAAACTTGAAAGAATAGACCATCGTAACCCATCTTCGAATTTAATATATTTTTCGGAGTCATTCCTTTCGATGATCATTGTACAATAGAGCCATTTTATTTGGTCATCGTGAGATTTTTGGAGTCTTTGGATCATTACGTCAGGAATATTGGACTTGCCCACGAACAATATTTTGTATGTATATCGCTTTAAACGGAACTACAAGGACTGCCTTCTATGAAAATTCCAAAACAACCCTCCAAAGCGAACATTTTGAAATTTTGTAAGCGAGGTAGATACCGTAAGTTATTTGTCCGTTTCAGTCACACCTCCGTTTTTGGTCACCGTAGGATTTCTTTAGAGCTTTTCTACCATTATACCAAGGAAGTATATGATACCGTTATAAACGGGACCACAAAAAGTACATTCGGCAACAATTTAAAACGATCGTCAAACAGCTCCTGACGTTGCGTAAGCGAGCATTTTTATATTTGTTGAGGGAGGTACCCCAAAAGTTTTGTCCGATATAAACTTGCTTTAAACTTGAGGTGCGTTTGGAAAAAAATCTACGATAGGCAGACGCAAAATTGGGTTGAATGGGTTTGATTAACCTGTTGGATCATTATATCAGGAGGTATTGAATTGGCCGGAAAAAATTTTATCGTTGGTAATCTGCTGCACAAAAAAAAAAAACACAAGTAAAAACAAGTTCGCAGGTACCTTTGAATGAGGGATATAATAAACAAGTAAAAAATTATAAGTCGTCTTTGCCGACAGAGATATATCCTCAGCATGTGTGAATTGAAATACTTTTTTCCCAAAAAAAAACTTATGTATTTAGTGGGTTTTGAAAATGTTGGGCGTATGACCTGACAAAAGTGTGGATAGAATTAAAGCTCAAAAATTTGCGGGGATATCGATAGATAGAGTTTTTTTATCACACTAGCCTACGAAAAACATAATATCGCTGTAAATAGGGCCACTAGGAAAGCCTTCGGTAAAAATGTCCGAAGGATGCTCGAACCACACAACGATTGGACAGATAGGACCCAAATTTGAACATAAACTAAGTTTCGACAATATTTAGAGATCCAAAGTTTGGACCAAATCGGTTGCTACGTCTATGAGAAATCGCGCGTACCATTTTAGCTAATATTTTCGAACTTTTGTGGGGTAGGTACCGGAAGGAGTGGACCTATAAGCACCACCTTCGAATTTCATCTAATATTCGAAGAAATATTACAATATCTAAAGTGTGGACGAACGCAGTATTCGGTTCGAGCTCTCCAGCCACTACATATGGTCCCATAGGGGATTTTTACAACTTTCGGGCTGTTTTCTCAAGAAGTATGGACTTGCCCCTGAAAAAAAACTTTTACTGTCGTAATTGAGGCAGCGGATGCAAGTTGCTTCAACAAAAATCAAAGTGATTCGAGTGCAGGTCTTAATGTGAATTTATCCAAAATTTTGTGTGGGAGGTACCCGAAGGAGTGGACAAATGTAGACCATATTCGAATCTGATCTATATCTGGTAGATATATTAGGATGTGTAAAGTATTGACCAAATTGGTCACTCCTATCAATATTTATCGTGCGCTCAAATTTTTCGAACATTTTTGAACGTTTGTGGAGGAGGTACCTGAAGGAGTGGCCGATATTGCTTATCTTCGAACTTAAACTAAGTTCACACAAAATATTACGAGAGTTATATTGCGCTCCAACCACTACACACGTTGTCATAGGGGTTTTTTGTACCTTTCAGGCTATTTTCTCAGGAAGTATGGACTTGCTCCTGATGAAACTTATACCGTCGTACGGAGGGCAGTGAATACAAGTTCCTACATCGAAGCGATTGGCGAGCAGTTCCCGAAAGAGTGGACCAATTGAGTCCATATTGGAATATCATCTAAGTCTGGTAGAAGTTTCACGATGTGCAAAGTATGGACAAAATCGGTTACTCCCTTCAAGAGTTATCGTGCGCACAATTATTGCGGACGATAGAGTAATTGCAACATACGGTGGAGGGTATAAAAAATAAATAAATAAAAACTGTCCGAGACATGGTGCTAAACTGCAATTTTGAGTTTTTTTAATTTTGTATCCATATTCGAACCTGAAGAAATATTACAAGAAAGATATTTAGACCCAATCTGTTGATTCATTTTAAAGTTGTCCTGCCCACCAACATTTTGAACTTTTTGCGTTCACTTTTTCTTGCAACTTTTTTTAAGTTTGGACAAAATATTACGGGGATCAAGTCAGTTCATCCATTTGAAGATTATGGCGAGCTCCAGCCAGCGAGAGCGACAGGGCTAAATCGAGTCCAAATTGTTTGAAAAGGATTTCGTGGAGTTTAAAACAAGTATTTCGAGGGGGCATATTTTGATCGTAGAGTTAGTCTAAAGGCTTCGGGTATAAAAAGTTGATGCTGTCTGGCTGGAAATTGGAACTCACAATCTTATTTGCTGCAAATTAAAGAAGAAATAGCGAGAAGTGCCCGAACTAGAAATTTTTATTTTGTTCGTTTTTATTACTTTTTATAGACTGAAGGCCGCGTCACATACGGTCCGTTGTACGTCGCATCACGCGTTGAAAACAACAACCACATGAAAAATGTGATGCCAAGTTTCTTTTTGCAGTTTTCATGTGGTTGTTGTAACGCGACGCTCAACGGACCGTATGTGCCGCGGACTTGCCCGAATTATACTTTCTGATTTGTTCTTTAGTCATATGAATTTAATTAATTATGAATTTAAGACATCTCCTGATATTGAACAATTTTTAAATTGTATTTTTTATCCAATTGGCAAAATAATAATTGACGTTTGAAAATCGGTGAAATTCTTCAGGTATAAGACAAATTCAAAACAAAACCTGCTATGCATTTGGCCTACGTTCAAAGATGCCATACGATTTTCAAAAATATAATTTTTTTATAAAAAATTTTAATCGGTCATTTCTTCGTTTTTCTTCTAAATAAGTATAGAAATAATAAATTTTGCAACATAATTTTTTTATTTCGCGTTGATTTTATTTAACAATTTTAAATCGCGATTTTCAAAAATATAACTTTTTTAAATTTGTATCCGGTCGTTTTTCTTCTGAAATGAGTACTGAAATAACAAATTTTGCAGTACATATATATTTTTTTTATTTCGCGTTGATTTTATTCAACAAACTCAAATTTTCTTAATTTTCAGAGCAATCTTTTATTTCTATGATATACAAAGGTAAATAAGAAGGTATCCAGTAAAGTTAATCCAAAGAAGTGTGCTGTAATAATCCAATAATGTTGCTTGTGCTAAAAATATATCCCGCGGACTACGCCCGAATAGATGTTGATTTGTGCGAGTTTAAAACCGAAATTCAAATTTTCTTAATTTTTAGAGCAATTTTTCTATTTCTATGATATCCAAAGGTAAATAAGAAGGTATCCAGTAAGGGTAATCCAAAGAAGTGTGCTGTAATAATCCAATAATGTTGTTTTTGCTAAAAATATATCCCGCGGACTACGCCCGAATAGATGTTGATTTGTGCGAGTTTAAAACCGAACTATTTATTTCTACAATGCACCATGTCCTTTTATAGCGTTTCGTTCGTGTCAATACGTTTTATGCAAATGAGGGGTAAAGTTACTTTCCAATGGCTTCCAACGATTTTAAAATTTGAATATGCGCACCACAAAGTTACTGTTGTCGAATTTGAAATGATATTATATAAGGAATGGGGGTGAAATTTTGTTGCTGAGTAGAACAAAAAAATAAAACATTGAAGTCTATAAAAAAGCAACCCCTTTCTGTCCATTAACCCTTTTTCTGTTCGTGTGTGTTTTTTTGGATGTGAAAACATTAAAAATGAGGGGAAATTGTGCACCCCATTAACAGTGCGTTTTTTAACCCTTTTTATTTTTTTAGAACTGGAAGCGATAAAAATTGAGGTGTATTTCTATTTAAGAGTTGCTGCTATTCTTCATTGGAAAACTACACAAAAATTGGAAACTCTGGTGATATGTTTTAAGGCTTTACCTAATTAATTGCGTGTTGCGTGTGCGTTCGAAAAAACAAAAACAAAATACATGTGTTTGTTTTTGTTTTCAATTTAAAATACATGTATTTTGTTTTTGTATTTTTGAACGCACACGCAGCACGCAGAGTTATAGGTTTAGCCCTTATGTTGATTGTGTATTGCTCTTAACACGCACAGTGTTTCAGAATCGTTTTGTTCTGGACAGAACTCTGTAACTTTTGAACGGATAGAGATATTTTCATATTTTTTGTTCGACAGATCACATAATCTGCTTTCCGATGCATTATAAACATTAGAATTAGGTATAGTTGTTGTAGAGGAAGTCAAGACTAATGTTAAAAATATGAGTTTTTTAATATTTTGCATCAAAATATGAGTGTTTTTGAATTTTTCCTATGTTCTAAAAATGATATTGGAAAAAATTATTATTTTTTTTTTTCAAAAATATCACCGAAAAATAAAAAGTAATAGAAAAGGCAAACGAACCTAGATCATCAAATATACATGAAAATGTTGACACACTGTAGACTAATTTTAAAACTTATTGCTAGAAGCTGCAAAAGAAGTTTTTGGCGAAGGGGAGTGCGGAGGACGAAATGTTAAAGCGACCAAATGGTGGAATGATAATATTAATAGCGAAGTCAGAGAAAAGAAAATAAGATGGAAAGCAACAGAACGCCAGCAAATTACAATCACTATAAGGAACAACGAATAAAAGTCAAGGAAGTTGTGCGTCAATCCAAATCAGAATCATGGGAGGAAATTGTAAACTTCATGGAAGAAAATTACAATCAGGATCAAAAACTTTTCTATAGAACCCTAAAAAACCTCAGAAGACCAAAAGAATGACAAATAACAGAAAAGACCATTGAATACAACAAGGAAACATACTGCTGCTTTATAGATCTGGAGAGGACTTTCGATTCCATAAAATGGCAAGAAATATGGAAGGTTCTTGAAAGAAGAAACGTGGACCGAAACCTTATCAGGCGAATAAGAAGCTTCTATAAAATCTGTCGGAACTACGTGGGAACGGGTAACACTGCTTCGGAAGAATTTTTTAAAAAACCAAAGAGTAAGGCAATGAGACATTTTAACCCCATATATGTTTATAATTATAATGCATGATGTAATAAAAACGTGCAAGGAGTCATTTAAAACGATGAATACTGTAAACTACAACCAGTGAAAATATCAATTATAGCATATGCCAACGATGTGACCCTAATAGCTCACAACCAAGAAAACCTGCAACAAAACATGAATATTTTTGCCGACGAAATGATCAAGCGAGGGCTACGCATCAACACAAAGAACACGGAGACAATGGTAATTAGCCGAAATAAAAGTCAACATCAAGTAGTTATTGGAACAGAACCTCTCAAACAAGTTCAATATTTTTGTTATCTTCGTGCGGTACTGAGCGGCGACGGCAAAGCAGACAATGATCTTAACCGTAGAATATCTGCAACTGCAAGTCTGAAATAGAGGTAACCAATAACACCATACGAGCAGTATTCAAATCAACATACATACCGATGCTTACGTACGGGAGTGAATCCTGGGCCCTCACAACAACAAAAATCAAAGTAGAATTCAGTCTGCAGAAATGAAATATATACGGCGAGTTGCAGGAAAAACTAGAAGGGATAGAGTGCGAAATGACACTATAAGGCCCACTCTAGAAATTGAGGCAGTAAAGAACAGAGTTAGACAAAATAACTTAAGATGGTTTGGACATGTTGTCAGAATGCCAGGCAATCGACTACTAAGACAAGTATGTGAGGCAAGACCGTCAGGTACAAAAAGCAGAGGAAGAAGAAGGAAAACATGGATGGATACACTTAACGACACATTAACCGAACGAAATATAGAGCCCACAATGGCCAAATCCATGGCTCAAGACAGGGCGAACTGGAGAAGTCTTTGCAAAAACCTCTACACTGCATGGTAAAAGAGGTTCGGAATAAGTTGTCAAAAAATTTTTATTTTTTTTTTAATTTAATTTTTTTTTCCAAATTAAAAAATGCAATAAATCATCGGTCATTAAGCTCGACTCTAATGAGAACTTAGTTAAAAATTAATATTAAAATGATCAGCAAAAAATAATCGGTCATTAAGCTCGACCCTAAGGAGAAATAAATTAAAAATTAATATTAAAATGATCTTCGCCCTAATAGGCAAAATTCCAAATAAGTTAAACAAAAAACAAGTAAAAGACGGCTATAGTCGGACGGGGCCGACCATGTGATACCCTACACCTCTTCCCCTAGGCACTAGTTTTCTGCGGAATTTTTTTATATGAATTTGTTTATATTCTCCCTTGTTGCTTCGGGGATGTTGTGGGAATATATATGTACGTATCAGAGGTCCGCAAAATGCCACTCGCTTTTAATGCATATTCGCGATTTCGTGCTTTTTTCATTGCTTGCTATTGCCATCTCTGTTTAATGCAGGGTCGAGCTTCTTTGCTTAGATCGTATAGTGAGGGCGCCCACTGAGTTGTTTTTGCATTTGCTTCTCTCTTTCACGTACAGTGTAAATTAATGAAAACAAACAAAAACATAATGTGGTTGTTGCTTTTTTCACTCATACGTTCATACATGTCTTCGCTTTGGTTGTATTTCTGTGGTCGTCGCTGGTTTAATGCTATTGCTTGCTTTGCCTTTACTTTCATGAGTGTGTGCCAATTTGCACACACTACAAGAGCTCGTTGTCTTTTTTTTTGCACGCTGCCTTCGAAAAAGCACGTTGCATTACAAAAAGCAGTAGATATTTCTGGTCAAATTTACATGTTAATAAACATGAAAAAATTAATGTTGAGACAATAAAAACAATTACTAGTTTAGTTTATCCTATTATTAAAGAAACTCAAAGAAAAAGCGAAATTTGGCAAATGTATTCATTTATTCAAACAGAAGATGGTACGATACTGTGTGGTGGTATGCAGTATTGTGCATACTGCATTTGCGAATCGTGTGAATACAAATGTAAAAGCAAGCAAGCATGCACTAAAGCAGTGAATCATTTTTTGGGGTGAATCTGCTTTTTGCACATTCATATTTTTTATATGCAAGGCACTGCACTATTCGCTTTTGGGAAAAGGCAATAGGGTGTGCCTTTTATATGCATTTTGCGGACCTCTGGTACGTATGTATGATTGCGACACGTTATACGGCAAAAACCAAAAATCCTTTGCAATTCCATTTGAAAAAAATTAAATTTTTTTTGCGAGCACATCTACAATTTTTGTTCGCGTTCACAAAATTGGACGATGAGCGCTAAATTTATAGCGGTTTTTATTCTCATATAAAGAAAAAATATTTAAAAATATCTTATTTATTGTTATGAGAAAATATATGCATAAATCATCAACAGCATTCCATATCTATTCGTAGATGTTTAAATAGTTATTAAATTTATTATTATTTTCGCGGAAAATCGACAAATAATAAAAAAAATTAAAGTAAATCCAAATTATGCTGTCCCAGAGTCCGTACAAACCCTCAATAAATAAATTAAAAAATATATGCGGAATCTAGACAAATCGTTGGAAAATATGATACCAAATTTATAGAGATTGGGTACATAAATTGCATATTATAGCAACAACAAAAGAGAAAAACTTATTGTTGGAAAATATTGTTGCAAATATATTTTTTGTTTGACTCGAAAAATTAGAAAAAAATATTTGGGAGTTCTCCAACTATTTCGCTATAATCCCCTACAATAATTAATGTGCTAAAACTGCTAAAACTTCATCAAGAAATATGGTTTACCATCGTGAAAGGTTATTTGCTTACTACTATAAGGATAGGAAATTAAGAGTAATATTGAAAATACAATCATTCAAAAAATTTGGAAAATTAAAAGCCTATTATTCGCGAATTAGTTAAAATCAGTTGATGCGCATCCGTTTTTAGATACAGCGAATCAATTTCTTTCAATATTTATGCATATTTCGATGTTTCACTCTGCGGTCAAAGTGTGCCGTCAGTTGGATCACACAATGCAAAAAATCTTAAAGTGGGTACAAATCCCGCAATTTGCATACGATTTTGATGCGCATCCGGTTTCAGTAGCACCCATCAAAAATACGTCTATATACACATATTTTAAATAGATTCTTCAAGAACCGCGCATGTGCCTCCACATTCTATTTTTGGTAAAAACCCCATATTACTCGCGAATCTCTGTAATTTATGACACGCGTCTTCGCACATATTATAATCGCGTATGAAGGATTCCATTTATGTAAAATACGTTAAAGAAAATTGCGGTTTAGTACGCCGATATGTCAAAATAAAATTTTGCTGATTTTCGTATTTCCAAGGTGTCTATATCCACGGTTTTAGTGGATGGATTCGATCGCGGAAGGTCTCATTAGATCCGTCGCGTAAAAAAAACTAAATTTAAGCGGGGTACAAAGGAAATTGAATGGCACTTGTAAATTTTAAACGCAAAAAATAGGTTTTTTAAACAAATTCACGCATCAAATATTGGCCTTTAGACTCCAATTACTAGGTTACTGCTGTAAGGAGCACACTACATTAAACGTAAAATCGCGAGTTCTATAATCCTATTACGAGGTTTGAATATTATCTTCGCGTCCGAATTATTAAAAAAAATCAAAAAACCCCGAAATTCGGGCTTCAAAATGTCAGCATCAATTTTAGGTGGATGCAGTGGATATATCGAAAAATGATGCACTAGTATCATATTGCCCATGAAGTATTCTTTGAGTCTTTTTTTGGGCATATGTCTATAAAATGTAAGGTTAAGCCAAAAATCGTAAGGGAGCATAAAAAACTTGTTGGCTTCAACCCATTTTTACCTATTTTTCTACATTGATGCCAACACAGCTTCCACGTAAATTAATTTTAATGGTCGACCTTATGGGATTCCTCCTAAAACACTTCATTTTAAAGAATTTCAATCATACTTTACAGAATATGTTAATAGTTCGTGAATTCTGAATGGGTGAAACTCGGATTCATCGATTGTAAAACATTTTTGGTTTTGCCATACATATGTATATTATTCTTATTATTTCGCAATGGACAGATGGACCATTTTGGCTACATACATACATATTTCTTAAAAAAAATAAAAATTTTATTAAGAAAAGATACCAAACGCATTTTGAAATAGTTTTTTGTGACTTTATCCGGTTCGATCAATGAAAGGATTCAATATTTCGAGGTATTACATTACTTCTATTCAAATGTAGCATAAAAGCCTCAAACCCCTGTTTTTTATATATAGTAGTTGAAATTGGGACAATGAACTGACTGTATCACCTCCTTACAAAACAATGTCGTGCACGAAAGGTGGAAGCATATTCCACCTGGGAAGTTTTTGCAGATACTGTATCAACAATGTTCTTAGATTAGAAAAAAAAAAACAAAAAATCGACGATGTGACTTTAAAATAAATCGCGGTCAAAGGTCACATTTTTTAGGTTTTCAGGATATTGCTTGAAAGCCACAAGTTCTATCGAAATGAGACTAAAAAAATGTTGTAGACGTGAGTTTTCTCTACAACATTTCCTGCAGTACCATTTCGATAGGGCTTGCTGTTTCCTTGCAAAATCCTGGAAATCTAAAAAACTCTACAAATTTGAACTTCGACCGCGATTTATTTATAAAGCTTTCAGTAATTTGTTCTTGTTTTTGGATTTTTTATCTATGAACATTGCTATTTAAGAATCTGCAAAAACTTTCCAGGTGTAAGCGGTTTTTATTTAAAGTAAGTTAGGGCGCACCGTACATGACATTGTTTGTTTAGGAGGTGATACAGTCAGTGCATTGTCCCAATTTGAACTTATACAATATAGTCTCGATAATCCGGACACTAGAATTTTTTACATTGTAGACTTTGTAATCCGGACATCACATATTTTTCTTACCTCGATATTCCGGACACCAATGTTTTTCCTGTCTTGATCAATAGATTCTTATTTATTTAATTGTCGTTTTTCTTCTTAGTAAAAGCAATTGGTGTATAAATAAGAAAAATTAAGTTTTTCAAAGTTTTCGGCCCAATTTCGACATTCGAATCATATACAATCAATATGGCATTAGCTATCTGAATCTGTTGAATGATTTTTCTACCGTTCACCCATTGATGGCTAACTATGATAAGCATTTGTATTTAAAACATAGTATTGGGTAGCCTTGTTTCCTGAAAAACTGATGTTGTTTGATCCTTTTTTCTAAGGGAATTAGTTCATTAGCCATCCGGTTAGTGAGAAAGTCCTTATGTTTATACCGTTTAAAGTGTTGTGATTAATAGCTTAGTTTTTATCAGGATGTAAAGCTGAACAGGGGAACGAGTAGAGAGTTATTTAAAAAATAGTATGGTTCATTTTACTTTCATTATTTGACATCCAAAATCACCGTTAAACACGGATTGCTTTATCGTATTCTCGTAATTACGCAACCAATAGATTTAAATTCAATTTTTTTATCTTATTCATAGGATATAAAATTTTTACAAAAAAAAATATCTCTTTTAGCTTCCACGACGAGATGTAGTCATTTGCTGATGTTCATAGAAATGTCTAAAATGTAATGACCATATTGAGATGTTCGCACTTGAATTCTGAAATTCTATCGCGATCACGATCACAATGGTGTATATTTATTCATAGTTTTTTTTTTCATTATTGTAAATTCCGTAGTCTATGTACATATATTGATTTCCCGTGTCCATGGACTCGCGATCGAATTTCAGAATTCAAATGCGCACATCCCATTATGGTCAACATATTTTAGAATTTTAATTTTCGTATTTTTAATGACAAACATGCTAGGTAAACGTCACCAAAATTACGCTGAAGGAATTTAAGAAGTAAATTTGGTAGTAAGGAAAACGATTCGCAGACTTAAAATGGTCGCAACCCATGATATTTGCTTAATATAAATTCATTTACCATATATATCAGGTTATTATCTAGTGAACGTCCGTTATTAATGATTTCAGCTAACAAAATTATATACATGTGATGTCCGGATTATCGAGATTATACTGTATATGTATCTCAAAAATGGTAAAACCTATGAAAATATTATAAAGGTCAATTTTGTAGAGCATTTGCAATAGGACTTGCGGTTTCCAAGGAAAATCGTCAATTTTGATTTTTCTCATCTATGAACATTGTAGTTTCAGAATCCGCAAAAATTTCCCAAGTGTGAGCACCTTACATTTAAAGTTGGTTCAGGCGCACCGTGATGTTAGACGGTAGTTCCTTTATCTATCTGCTACATTAATATAATTTGCATCACGTGAAAGGTCACGAGTTGATTTTCAAGTTTATATTTCAAAATTTGTCCGAATATACCCCTAGAATTTAAATTGCTGATTAAAAATTTAATTAGGATATTTTTCCCACAAAAGTTATGGTCAATTTTACACGCACTATCCTTGACCAAAACTATTACCTCATACAAGCATTTGTCAGCATTGAATTATAACTGCGACCTTTAGCGTGAATGTAATTACAAGGCATACAATTAAATATAATAGGGTGTAACTCTGTTATCTGACCACGTACATCAACATAATTGACATCAATGGAACGATTAAAATAACGTCTTCCAAATACAACACACGTTGTACACAAAATTTTTGTCCATTTAACCCGCTAAATATTATCTGATCCTCATGTAGTAGTTATTTTTTTCCATATTTAGACTATTTTAGCTTTATACTATGTCCTCTAGGTATTAAAATATATACCAAAAATAAAATGTTGATATTTTTCATACCAAAGTATTGATCCATTTCATCCGCTAAAAAAATATCAGATCATTATCCAAAATTGCAGGCATCTTCTTCGACCTAAACTCTTACCTCGTGCAAAATTTCGTGACTATTGAGCGAACTCTAGCGTGTTTATGACTATACTACAAACAAATAACTGGATATACTAGGCTGTAACTCCTGTTATTTAATCATGTACACCAACACAAATGGCATGAATAGAAAAGTCAAGAGTTCCTTTTCCAAACCTAGCATGCTTCCCCTGAATGTGTCTTCCATGATTAAAGATATAAACTGTATATAAAAAAATTGCTCAATTTTCACACAAAAGTTTTGGTCCATTAAGAGAGAAGATTAAGAGTGTTAATCTTATCTGATCACCATCTCTAATTGCAAACTTCTCCTTTGTAATATACTCTTACCTTCTTTAAAATTTCGAGGTGATCGGTCCATTTCACCCGCTGAATATTACACGAACACCGCCAATAACAATAGGTGTCTATTCTGGTCTGAACACGACCTCCATGCAAAATTTCGTGACGATCGGTCCATAATTGCGGCCTGGAGTTTGAATACAATTTATAATGGGCAGACGAACGGACGGGCGGACACACATCTCAAAATCGCTTTATCTCGTCGAGATATTATGATTGGTATACCACATAGTGGTGTAGATTATAAAAATGTGTATTTGTGTAAAAAGCTATAATTTATATATGGAAACAGAACTTTGTTGCTAGCTGTTTCCTAAAAGTCTATTAAAATTGGAATTTCACTAAAATTTAGTACCTGAGGAAAAATAAAATAGCTCACTTCGTATAAACTCTACGGTTCTTAAACAACATATTCGTATAGGCCCCATATATTAGTACCGATCAATTTAATGGTTTATAACCAGTGGCCATTGACCAAATGTTTGTACTTTATAAATTGAGAACAAAATTTTCCATATATATTGAGAGCAAAATTTCTCTCAAACACCCAAAGTCAATACATTGCAAACTTGGCACTTGTGTATTCTTTAATTTTTTTTAACTGGGCATTGATCTTTCTGTATTTTTCTGAAAATACATACAATATTCTTGACACCAGTCAATCTACATCAGTGACAAAAAATAAAATTCTCCATTGGTAATATTTTAAATGTCATTTATTGATTGATTTATTGTGTATTTGTTTGATTTTTATAAGGAACTAGCGGACCCGGCGAACTTCGTCTCGCTATTAAGGAATAAAATTTCATACAAAAACTCAATTTTCGATTTTTCCAATTTTCCGACTTTTCCAGAGAGATTTTCCAAAATTTTCTTCCGTAAAGACCTTCTCCTCGAAAATACGAATAACTGACAAAAAATTTTACAGAAATCGGCCTAGCCGTTCTCATTTTATGAATTACTATACATTTTTTACACCATTTTTATATATATAGATTTGTCATGATTTCCCCACATTACTCAATGCAAAAATTAAACTACACTTACACACACATACAAATGTAATATTAATTTATGTTAATATGTATTCAGTGACAAACAGTGATTTCGAGGTTTAATATTGTGACATATTTTGTTTTTAAATCCATATTTTTATGGGATCATTTGATTTTTTGAAATAAATTCATTGTCATTATGATCAATGTGAATTAAAAACAGATTTTTAAAAAATATATTTATATGACCAGCGAGGATTTTTTTAAAAATCATACCAACAATTTTTATGTCACCAACGTGGTGTTTTTATAAATATTTTTTAAGGACCAACGTGGATTTTTTATATATATTTTTTATGTGACCAACGTGGATATTTAAAGTGTTTTTTATGGGACCAAGGTAGATTTTTAAAAATATTTTTTATTGGACCAATGTGGATTTTTTAAAATATTGTTTATGGGACCAACGCGGATTTTTAAAAATATGTTTATGGAATTTTTAAATATTTGATATGGAGCAACGCTTTATGGAATTTTTAACATATTATGGATCTATATTTTCAAGTTTTCTATCTTTAACCCCTGTAATAATGAGCTGAGCTATAAGCTATTATTTTTGTTTTGAACGAAATTTCCATATAAACACAATTTCAATAAAAACATGTCTTCTCTGTTAAAATCAATGCTGAATAATTAATACAGACCTCGTAATAATTTTTTTGTGTTTAGTATTTTTCTATACATATATATAAATACAGCGTAGAGTAATAATAAAATAATGAATTCTAACTGCAGCTAAAAGCGACCGCAGCAAAAACTCCATACACATCTACCTAATTTGTTTGATTTGTGTACATATTTAGCTGTGATTTCTCAGTATTAAATGACACCTGCCTGTCACATTGACATTTTGACTGAAATGTCAATTTGACACAAAGTGCCACAAAGCTAAATTGGTGTTTTTCACTAACACTAAACAGAACTCATAGAAGCGGCAATACAATGCCGCTTCGAATCGTTCAACTGCTTTTCAGTAGTAGAAAAATTGAAAAGTGATAGGTGATGAAAATTACTTGTTGACAATTATCTAAGGGGAGGGAGGGGAACTACTTCGGGGAATGAAGATAAGAACTGCATGCAATGATCAATATTCCAATGATGAGCAATTTGATTACTGGTTTTGGTAACCAATTCTAAAATTTTAAATGAAAATGTAAATTTTTGGTAAATAAAATAAAAATTAAAAATTTAAGTTTTTTGTTTTTATTTGCATTTGCAAGGCAATAAGTATGTATGTCATTGTGTTGTTGAAGTTTCCACTTGATATGGGATGCTGCTGCTACCTTTCAATTCTCTGGCGTTTGATCAATGTGCTGACACTATATGTCATTTGCATTTTGATTGACAGCTTTGAAGGCAAGTCCAAGTTTATTCAAAATCATCAAATAAAACAACAATCAAAATAGCTATCAAAATAAGCAAAACAACAGTGACAAATATCTTGCAAACTTTTTTTCACAAGCGCAAGCTGTAAATTTTAAAACGAGGCAGGCAACATATTTTCTGCAAATTGGAAGAAGAACCAAGACGTACTTTTCTATGAAAAATGTTGAGGGGTATTTTGGGAAACGCTTTAAGAATATCTGTTGAGGGACAATAAAAGCTGTAATTGTGGAATTTTAATGAACATCATTTTTAAAGTATTTTTTCGCTAGACCAATGAGAGCTTTTTAAAATAGTTTTTATGGAACCAACGTGGATTGTTTTAAAAAGCGTTTTCTACTAGAACAACGTTAATTTTTTAAAAATACTTTTTAACTAAACCATTGTGGATTTTTTAAAATATTTTTTTAATAATACAACTTCAAATTTTTGAAAATATTTCTTTGCTAAACTTGTGTGAATTTTTTATAAATTTACTTTTTTACATCGTTGATTTTTTAAATGTATTTTTTATGCGATTGACGTGTTTTTTTTTAATGTTTTTATACGAACTGCGTCGACTTTTAAAAATATTTTTTAAGTGATCAACGTGGATTTTTTTTAAAAATATTGTTATACCAACAACGTCGATTTTTACAAATATTTTTTAATAACATAGATTTAATTTTTTTATTTCTAGAACCAACGTTTTTAAAAATGTTATTTTATTTAAATGGACAAACGTAGAGATTTTAAAAATATTATTTTCTTTATATGGACCTGTAGAAAATAATTGACAGAAGACACAAATGTTGTTTCCAGTTCAGAAGTTTATTAACAGATAAAAGTAAAAAATAATTTGAAGGCAACATAAACATGCAATAGAAAAACCAAAGCCTACTATGTACAAATATTAGGTTTGAACAGACAGTGTTTATAAGCAAGTATATTTTCAACACTCCCCCTCAAACCGAATATTACTTTAAATTCATTAACTCTACAAATTTCGTGTGTTTTGATTTCGGCAAATTCTTTGTACAAATATCCGCGACCACTTCATTAGTATTCAAATATTTCAATATACTGGATTAGTTGCCAACTTCATAGCTCCTTGATTGTCAACGTTGAGAATCGCTGCTTTGTCTTCAGTACCTTCGAGTTCATGTAATAGTCTTTTCAAATACACAGCTTCTCGAGCAGCATTTGACATTGAAATATACTCCGCCTCTGTACTACTTAATGCCACTACACTCTGCTTTTTGGATTCCCATGAAATCAAACATCCTCCATAGTAAAATAAAAATCTGGTGTATGATTTCCTATCCACACAGTTGCCTCCCCAATCCGCATCAGCATAGCCTCTCAATTCGTTTTCACCACATTTGAACTCAAGCTTCAATTCAACAGTTCCAGCCAAATATCTTACAATTTTCTTCCCAGCTTTAAAATGTTCAATGTGAGGGTCGCTATTCCTCTGCGACAGCTTCGCAACTGCATGTAAGATATCAGGACGAGCTGTAATGATATGCTGTTACATATGTCAGCTCTTGTGCATTCTGTGCTTCAAGATACTTGAAACCCAGGACCAAGTAGAATCGCCACTGTCTTGCATTCCTCCATATCTTATCTATATATCTTCAATAAGTTCCTTATGTACTGCATATTACTCACAGTCAAATTTCCGTTTTCGCCATCTCTATTGATTTCCATCCCAAGAAAGTGCGGAACAGGTCCTTTATCACGAATGTCAAATTCACTGGATATTGCTCGCTTGACTCGTTGCAGAATCGACTTGTTTGCACATCCAATGAGAATATCGTCTACATATACCGCTGCTATAACCATTTCGCCATCGATATTCATTTTATATAAGCAGGGCTCATTGTTGCATGGTGTAAATCCAATTTCCTTCAAACAAGTATCAAGTTTCTCGTTCCATTCTCTGCCCAACTGTTTCAGGCCGTAAAGTGACTTCTTTCATCTTAGAACTTTATTTGGAAACTTACTGTTTACGAACATTGGTGGTTGTCGCATATAAATTTCCTCGTGCCGATTACCATTTAAATATGCACTGACCACGTCCATCTGAAGCAAATGCATTTTGTTCTGTACAGCAATACCATAGACTAATTAAGTAGAGACTATGAACGCTCTCATTTTTATACCCTCAGCCTTTAGGCTATGAAGGGTATATACACTTTCATACGGGCAAAATGTGCCTCATCGAAATAATGGTTTTAGACCCCAAGTATGTTTGGACGAAATGTGTTTCAGACAATTTGGAGTCGATTGAGCAATGTCCGTCCGTCTGTCTGTCTGTCTGTCTGTCTGGCTGGCTGGAGCGCACGATAACTCTCGAACGGATAAACCGATTCGGTTCAAATTTTGGCTTTCGTAATATTTTACCCAAACTTAGTTTAAGTTCGAAGATGGGCTATATCGGTCCACTCCTTCCGGTACCTCCCCCACAATAGTTCGAAAATGTTCGGAAAATTTGTGCGCACGATAACTCTTGAAGGGAGTAACCGATTTGGTCTATACTTTGCTCATCGTGGAGCGTGTACCAGACTTAGATAAGGTTTCAATATGGACTCAATCGGTCCACTCCTTGGGGTACCTCCCACACAAAATTTCGGAAAAGTTCAGTTTAGGGCCAGCTCTCGAATCGCTTTGATTTTTGTTTTAGCAGCTTGTATTCACTGCCCTCCATACGACGGTACAAGTTTCAGCAGGGGCAAAACCATACTTCCCGAGAGAATAGCCTGAAAGTTGCAAAAAAACCTATGACACCGTGTGAGGTGGTTGAAGCGCAAGATAACTGTCGAACGGAACTGCCGATTCGGTCCAAAATTTGGCCTTAGTAATATTTTGTTCAAACATAGTTTATGTTTGAAGATAAGCCATATCGGTCCACTCTTTCAGGTACCTCCCCCACAACAGTTCAAAAATGTTCGGAAAAATTGTTCGTACGGTAACTCTTGAAGGTAGTTGCCAAATTGGTCTATACTTTACACATCCTAATACATCTACCAGATATAGATCAGGTTCATATATGGACTATATTTGTCCACTCCATCCGGTACCTCCCACACAAAATTTCGGATAAGTTTACTTTAAGACCTGCTATGGAATCACTTTGATTTTTGTTGAGACAACTTGCATTCGTTGCCTCAATTACGATGGTAAAAGTTTTTTTAGGGGCAAGTCCATACTTCTTGAGCAAACAGCCTGAAGAGTGTAAAAACATCCTAAGGCACCATATGTTGTGGCTGGAGATCCACTTCCATAACGGTCAATGTCGATCCATTCCTTTTAGTATCTCCTCCGCAAAACTTTTGAACTTTAATCCTAATCAACATTGTTGTCGGTTCAAATATCCAAAATTTTTAAAACCCCCTAAATACTTACGTATTTTGGGAAATTTTTGTTTCAATATACACAGGCTGAGGGTATATCTCTGTCGGCAAAGCCGACCGATACTTTTTTACTTGTTCATTCTCAACCAGATGTCGCACGAATCGATTTGGGGCTAGTCATCTGACTCAAGCCAGACTGGGGCTAGTCAAATGACTCAACTTCGAAAACAATTTACTTGTTTTTCTACCAATTAGGGTCTCTGTTTGCAAACTTCGCCACTTTAAAATGTACTTTACATGTGAAATTAACTATGTCAATCTTTTTGATAGGCATATAGTTCGTAAATGTTAATATTTTTAGGAGTTTTCGTTTGAGTGAAACAAGTAGCTGTCACTCAAACCACAAACATGCGTAAACGACATCTGTTTCGCCGCAGATAAATGGTGAGAGCCATTCTTTGTCTCTACATTAATTAGTCTATGGCAATACTCAAAAACAATCTTATATTCGAATGCCTTACGACTGGAGAAAAGTTTCCTTATAATTCACACCATATTGTTGACTGCAGCCCTTAGCCACCAGCCTGGCCTTATACCTTTCTATGTCTCCATCTTTTTTGGTCTTAACAGCATACACCCATTTACATCCGATAACTTTCTTTCCAGCCGGAAGATCAACTAATGCCCATGTCTTATTTTTCCTCAAAGCATCGTACTCTGTTTGCATGGCTTCCTTCCATTGGCTCGCTTTTTTACAATTCACGGCTTCTTCATGTGTTTAAGGTACAAACTCTACTTCAGCTGATAATCCACTCACCACATTAAATTGTTTCTTTGGCCTTCCTCTATTACCTTCTCGTAATATTCTAGGTCTACCCCGACCAATTATCGGTTCTTCGTTCACAATTTCTTCTTCTTCACCATTCTCTCCGGCGACTTGCTGAATTGTAACATCCTCATCGGTATCACTATTATTTTCATCAGCTGTATTGAACACATCTTCCTGGTCTACATCTTCTTCTTCTGAATTTGGACGACCTTCTACCAATTCCGAACGGTGATTGTTTTCGTCGTTTAAAACCACAAAAATTTTTTCATTATTGTCAGATCTTATTTCGTTTTGAGCGATGTTGTAATTTTGAAAACAATTTTCATCAAAAATTACGTCGCGCCTCTCAATCACGATTTGTGTTGTCCTATCGAATAAACGATATGCCTTTACGACTAATGAGTAACCAATCATGATATATTGCTTTCCCTTTGGGTCAAATGTTGCCTTCGGCTCTTTGTTCAATGGAACTGCACATGCACCAAACACTCTGAGATGACTATCCTTGAGCTTTCTTTGGTACCATACTTCATAGGGAGTTTTCTCGGATAAAACCTTCCGCCCAGAGATATTGCGGAAGATTTGCGTGTATCAACATGGAACGGGCCATCTCAACTAGAGTTCGGTTTGCCCTTTCGGCAACACCATTTTGTTGTGGCGTGTAGGCCACCGTCAATTGCCTCACAATACCATGTTCCCGTAGATATGAATCGAATTGATGGTTTATGTACTCACGTCCATTATCACTTCTAAGCATCTTGATTTTCATGCCGGTTTTGAACTTTTCAAAGACTTCGCTCTTTGTCTTCGTGAAATATACAAACACACGTCTAGATTTGTCATCGATAAAAGTGACGAAATATCTGGATCCTCCGACAGAATTTACGTTAATCGGACCACACACATCCGAATGAATCAGTTCCAGTAATTTATCAGCTCTGTGTTCAGAGGAACTTGGGAATGGAGTTAAATGTATTTTGCTTACCATACACGTCTTGCATTTATTATCCTTAATATTTCTCGATACTTGCATACCATTCACCAAACTTTTCTTGCTCATCTCACCCAGATCATTGACGTTCAGGTGCCCATATCTGTAATGCCATAACATATCTCTGTTGATAGTTGCACTCAAGCGATGATTGCATTTTCCGGTCACGACAAATAAACTTTCCTCTCTCCTAGCCTTCCTCTCTCAGCATCCTTTATTCCGACGCCACTAGAATCGAATATCGCTGTATGTCCCTTTTCAACAGCCTTGCTAATCGATATGAAGTTTCCATTGAGATCCGGAGAATACAAAACATTCTTGAGACGCACTTCACATTCTCCATTAATGATAACTTCGCCTTTACCAATAGCTGTTACGTAATGTTCGCCCGCTAGGAATATTTTCTCATTGCATTCTTCAAATTGTGTTGTTGCGCCGCTGTCAATGTACCAAACATTAGACTTAAACCCATCACATGCTGCTAGCATTGCACTTGACCTCTGTTCATCGCTTTTCTTTTCACGACAATCTCGGGCATAATGTCCCTTTCGACCACACACATAACACTTTCCAGAAAATTTCTTGTTAGGTTTCGAACTTTTTATCTTGCAGACTTTTTCTTTATCTTGAGAACGCGCAAACACTGATTGTTGATACCTTCTTCCAAAAGCTTTAATTTGAGTTCGTGAAATGTCGGCAACTTATCCCGTGTTCCATGGCTATAAAAAAGTTCTCAAAACTTAGTGGCAGACTTGACAGAAGAATGATAGCAAACAGCTTATCCTGCAGCTCTATTCCCACATCAGCCAGTTTATCCATTATGCTCTCAAATTTGTTCAGATACTGCGCCACGTCTTCGTTTTCATCTTGAAATTCATCGGCTTCTTATAGAGCATTACCTTCTGCACTGGTCCTTTCGGCTTGTACACATCGACTAATTTGTTCCAAGCCTCCGCAGAATACTTAAATTTCTTTATGTAATTCAACTGACTGCCCTTGACGCTGAGAATAATGGTTGCTAGAGCCTTCTCATCACGGCTTTCTCATTCTGCCTTTTGCGCTGGTGCCCAATTTGCTTCACATTTACGACTTCCATTCGCGTATTTCCAAAGCTCGTTGTGTACCAGAACGCTTTTCATATGTACGTGCCAGAAATCGTAATTCCCTTCATCCAACTTCTCTATTTACAGGAACGGCGATGACATTTTGAGAAATTATTTCTCCTCTTATAGAAATTATTGTTCCAAAAACACAAAAATTTAATGAATTTTTTCTGGGCTCATAACCAATTTAGAAAATAATTGACAGAAGACCCAAATGTTGTTTTCAGTTCAGAAGTTTATTAACAGATAAAAGTAAAAAATAATTTGAAGGCAACATAAACATGCAATAGAAAAACCAAATCCTACTATGTACAAATATTAAGTTCGAACAGACAGTGTTTATTAGCAAGTATATTTTCAACAGGGCCAATGTGGATTTTTAAAAAATATAATTTTCTTTATACGGACCAACGTTGATTTTATAAAAACATTATTTTATTTATATGAACCAACGTGGATTTTTTAAAAATATTATTTTATTTATATGGCAGGCCGTGGATTTTTTAAAAATTTTATTTTATTTGTATGGACTGCCTTGAATTTTTTAAAAATATTATTTTATTTATATACACCAACGTGGATTTTTATACCCTCCACCATAGTATGGAGGGTATATTAAGTTTGTTTTTCCGTTTGTAACGCATTGAAATAATCATTTGCGACCCTATAAAGTATATATATATTCTTGATCAGCGTAAAATTCTGAGTCGACCTATGCATGTCCGTGCGTCCGTCTGTGGTAATCACTCTAGCATCCACAAAAATGGATATAGGACGCTGAAATTTTGGGAAGATGTCTCTTTTGAGTGCAGGCAGGTCAAGTTCGATGATGGGCTATATCGGTCCACGTTTTGGTATAGCCCCCATATATCGGTACCTCCCGATTTTCGGTATTTTGTGGATTTTAGCAACAATTTTTAACCGAACTAGCTGTAATTTGACATATGACGTTCTCTGTGACTACGAAACTTATCTACCAAACATCGGTAATATAGGTCCATGTTTTGGTAGAGCCCCCATATATCGGTACCTCCCGATTTTCGGTATTTTGAGGATTTTAGCTAGAATTTTTAACCGAACTAGCTGTAATTTGACATATAAGGTTCTCTGTGACCACGAAACTTATCTACCAAACATCGTCAATATAGGTCCATGTTTTAGTATAGCCTCCATATATCGGTACCTCCCGATTTTCGGTATTTTGAGGATTTTAGCTACAATTTTTAACCGAACTTGCTGTAATTTGACATATGACGTTATCTGTGGCCACAAAACTTATCGATCAAAAATCGTCAATATAGGTCCATGTTTTAGTATAGCCTAATAAACGTTACGTCCAGACTCTCCGTATTTTAAGATTTTTAGCTAAAATTTTTAATCAATAGGGTTAATTGAAGATTTTATGTAAAGTTAAACGGTATTATAATGTAACATAATTTACTCCTCCTAGAAATAAGCCTTGACGTGGCGGAGGAGCTAAGTACTTTCCCAATGGATAGGAAACCAATTATTCTATTTAGGTTATTTTATGGTGGTTTTTTACTTGTTTTACTTATATGGACGAACTAGAATTCTTAAAATTTTTTTTATTCACATCCATCCATCCTATCCATCGTGGATATTTTAAAAAAATTTTTTTATATACATGGACCAACGTGGATTTTTTAAAATGTTTTTTGTATTATATAAAATATATTATTTTTATGTTGAGTTCAATTGCCATAGATCCCTCGTATATCACAATAAATAGTGTCAACTAAATTTTCTTATTTAATTTGCCGATTATGTGTTTTAATATTTTTCTTAGTATTTGAAATAAACTTGAAAAATGTTAATTGCCTTAATTCTATTAAGAATAATAATAACAGGCTTACAAAAAAATACACTTACGTATTGGAACAAATAATTGCAAAAATATCGAACTGTTGACAATTGCACAATTATGGTCATTTCCATATACAAAGCGACAGCAACTACAACAAAAATATCATTAATATTTTTTTTTTTTTTTTGTATTCCAACTTTCAAATATAACCTCAATATTCAATAGCGAGACAAACCAATGTTTTTGTTGCATTTCAAACTAATTTGTGACAACCGACGCTCACAACTACCACATCAAACAACAAATCTAAGCCACTCATTTAAATTTAAATGGTATTGAAATTACCCAAAGGAATTTCATTGTAAAATAATTTGCTTTTTTTAAACTTAGCCGCTTGTTTTCTTAATTGCCATAGGTCGAACTGCTTGCCGATTGGAATTTGCAAATGAGTGTTGTTGTAAATGAATCAGTGGAAATAATCTGATTTACTTCCATAGAAATAAAATTAAACTGTAATGATGTGCAAATATGTAGAGCGAATAATTTTGTAATTAACCTTGAATTAAATTGAGAATTAAAAAGTGGCCTTTTTTTATTGGAATTTACTGGATAATAGTTTCTCTGCGACCACTATGGCTGAGGTTTTATGTGAGGACTCTTCAATGCCACCATAAATGGAATTGGAGTGTTTTGCTGAGGCTGAGGTTTTATGTGAGGACTCTTGAATGCCACCATAAATAGATTTGGAGTGTTCCCTGAAAATAGTTTGTCCTTAACACGTTCCATTTAAATATCTTAAGCTGCCAGAATTTTTTAAAAGTCCTTTGTATATTCCAAATGTCCCAAACGATTATAGGCAGAACATCTTCTTAAGTCAAATAAATAATGTATTATTTTAATGAAATGCCAGGCATTTCCGTTCACCTTACCAATGCAAAATGTTGCAACATTTCATTCATTAGCAAACCAACCAACCACAAAACAGGATACAATGTTTGTTGGTTTTTGGTTTTTTTCTTTCTTGTTCTGTAATTAATTAAAGAATAACGAATACAAACAAGCTGTCTGTCATCAACGGGTGATGCGATCGATCAGCCAGCCTGGCAGCTACACTGATGTTCATCTACAATATTGAATATTTAAACTGTTGCAAATTTCCAATACTAAATGCATATTCTGAAATAAAAAAAAACTAAAACAGAAGATGATATTATCGAACGGTACGAAGTCATATTGTCAACAGAAAACATTTCCAATGAATTACTACATGTAAGATGATGTTAACAACCAGCAACAACAACACATTTGTTTGCAGATACATACATATGTATGTATGTAAGAGGTTTTTGTCATCATCATCAATGAATCAACAGGATGACATTAAATACTTTATAAGTGTTTTTTGCGGCCTACCTTTTTTACACTTTACATTCCTGATGGTTGCTTCAGTAGTTTCTGCATTAAAAGCATTTAAACGAAAGCAGCGATAATTTATGACAGAATAAGTTGGACTTAAATAGCAAAAACGGTAAAACGAGGGTTGGAGAATAAGGTGACGGGAAATATCAAGAATGTTCTTAAAAATCCAAGCATAGACCTGTGAAAGTCGCTTGAAATATTAAAAAAATGACGCTTAGGGCTGGCATAGTAGCTTGAACATTTTTCTTAAATAATCCATGCACAGAATTGTGCTAGTAGAGATTGTTGCGTAGAGCTGGGAGTGCTGTGACAGTCTCTTGAAATTATTTCTTAAAAAATCCACGCTTAGAGCTGTGACAGTCTCTTGAAATTATTTCTTAAAAAATCCACGCTTAGAGCTGTGACAGTCTCTTGAAATTATTTCTTAAAAAATCCACGCTTAGAGCTGTGACAGTCTCTTGAAATTATTTCTTAAAAAATCCACGCTTAGAGCTGTGACAGTCTCTTGAAATTATTTCTTAAAAAATCCACGCTTAGAGCTGTGACAGTCTCTTGAAATTATTTCTTAAAAAATCCACGCTTAGAGCTGTGACAGTCTCTTGAAATTATTTCTTAAAAAATCCACGCTTAGAGCTGTGACAGTCTCTTGAAATTATTTCTTAAAAAATCCACGCTTAGAGCTGTGACAGTCTCTTGAAATTATTTCTTAAAAAATCCACGCTTAGAGCTGTGACAGTCTCTTGAAATTATTTCTTAAAAAATCCACGCTTAGAGCTGTGACAGTCTCTTGAAATTATTTCTTAAAAAATCCACGCTTAGAGCTGTGACAGTCTCTTGAAATTATTTCTTAAAAAATCCACGCTTAGAGCTGTGACAGTCTCTTGAAATTATTTCTTAAAAAATCCACGCTTAGAGCTGTGACAGTCTCTTGAAATTATTTCTTAAAAAATCCACGCTTAGAGCTGTGACAGTCTCTTGAAATTATTTCTTAAAAAATCCACGCTTAGAGCTGTGACAGTCTCTTGAAATTATTTCTTAAAAAATCCACGCTTAGAGCTGTGACAGTCTCTTGAAATTATTTCTTAAAAAATCCACGCTTAGAGCTGTGACAGTCTCTTGAAATTATTTCTTAAAAAATCCACGCTTAGAGCTGTAATAGTTGCTTGAAAACATCCACGCTTAGAGCTGTAATACTTGCTTGAAAATTGTTCTTAAAAAATCCACGCTTAGAGCTGTAATAGTTGCTTGAAAACATCCACGCTTAGAGCTGTAATACTTGCTTGAAAATTGTTCTTAAAAAATCCACGCTTAGAGCTGTAATAGTTGCTTGAAAACATCCACGCTTAGAGCTGTAATAGTTGCTTGAAAATTGTTCTTAAAAAATCCACGCTTAGAGCTGTAATAGTTGCTTGAAAATTGTTCTTAAAAAATCCACGCTTAGAGCTGTAATAGTTGCTTGAAAATTGTTCTTAAAAAATCCACGCTTAGAGCTGTAATAGTTGCTTGAAAATTGTTCTTAAAAAATCCACGCTTAGAGCTGTGATAGTAGCTTGAAAATTGTTCTTAAAAAATCCACGCTTAGAGCTGTGATAGTAGCTTGAAAATTTTTTCTTAAAAAATCCACGCTTAGAGCTGTAATAGTTGCTTGAAAATTGTTCTTAAAAAATCCACGCTTAGAGCTGTAATAGTTGCTTGAAAATTGTTCTTAAAAAATCCACGCTTAGAGCTGTAATAGTTGCTTGAAAATTGTTCTTAAAAAATCCACGCTTAGAGCTGTGATAGTAGCTTGAAAATTTTTTCTTAAAAAATCCACGCTTAGAGCTGTAATAGTTGCTTGAAAATTGTTCTTAAAAAATCCACGCTTAGAGCTGTAATAGTTGCTTGAAAATTGTTCTTAAAAAATCCACGCTTAGAGCTGTAATAGTTGGTTGAAAATTGTTCTTAAAAAATCCACGCTTAGAGCTGTAATAGTTGGTTGAAAATTGTTCTTAAAAAATCCACGCTTAGAGCTGTAATAGTTGGTTGAAAATTGTTCTTAAAAAATCCACGCTTAGAGCTGTAATAGTTGGTTGAAAATTGTTCTTAAAAAATCCACGCTTAGAGCTGTAATAGTTGGTTGAAAATTGTTCTTAAAAAATCCACGCTTAGAGCTGTAATAGTTGGTTGAAAATTGTTCTTAAAAAATCCACGCTTAGAGCTGTAATAGTTGGTTGAAAATTGTTCTTAAAAAATCCACGCTTAGAGCTGTAATAGTTGGTTGAAAATTGTTCTTAAAAAATCCACGCTTAGAGCTGTAATAGTTGGTTGAAAATTGTTCTTAAAAAATCCACGCTTAGAGCTGTAATAGTTGGTTGAAAATTGTTCTTAAAAAATCCACGCTTAGAGCTGTAATAGTTGCTTGAAAATTGTTCTTAAAAAATCCACGCTTAGAGCTGTAATAGTTGGTTGAAAATTGTTCTTAAAAAATCCACGCTTAGAGCTGTAATAGTTGCTTGAAAATTGTTCTTAAAAAATCCACTCTTAGAGCTGTAATAGTTGCTTGAAAGTTGTTCTTAAAAAATCCACGCTTAGAGCTGTAATAGTTGCTTGAAAATTGTTCTTAAAAAATCCACGCTTAGAGCTGTAATAGTTGCTTGAAAATTGTTCTTAAAAAATCCACGCTTAGAGCTGTAATAGTTGCTTGAAAATTGTTCTTAAATAATCCACGCTTAGAGCTGTGACAGTCTCTTGAAATTATTTCTTAAAAAATCCAGGCTTAGAGCTGTGACAGTCTCTTGAAATTATTTCTTAAAAAATCCACGCTTAGAGCTGTGACAGTCTCTTGAAATTATTTCTTAAAAAATCCACGCTTAGAGCTGTGACAGTCTCTTGAAATTATTTCTTAAAAAATCCACGCTTAGAGCTGTGACAGTCTCTTGAAATTATTTCTTAAAAAATCCACGCTTAGAGCTGTAATAGTTGCTTGAAAACATCCACGCTTAGAGCTGTAATACTTGCTTGAAAATTGTTCTTAAAAAATCCACGCTTAGAGCTGTAATAGTTGCTTGAAAACATCCACGCTTAGAGCTGTAATACTTGCTTGAAAATTGTTCTTAAAAAATCCACGCTTAGAGCTGTAATAGTTGCTTGAAAACATCCACGCTTAGAGCTGTAATAGTTGCTTGAAAATTGTTCTTAAAAAATCCACGCTTAGAGCTGTAATAGTTGCTTGAAAATTGTTCTTAAAAAATCCACGCTTAGAGCTGTGATAGTAGCTTGAAAATTTTTTCTTAAAAAATCCACGCTTAGGGCTGTAATAGTTGCTTGAAAATTGTTCTTAAAAAATCCACGCTTAGAGCTGTAATAGTTGCTTGAAAATTGTTCTTAAAAAATCCACGCTTAGAGCTGTAATAGTTGCTTGAAAATTGTTCTTAAAAAATCCACGCTTAGAGCTGTGATAGTAGCTTGAAAATTTTTTCTTAAAAAATCCACGCTTAGAGCTGTAATAGTTGCTTGAAAATTGTTCTTAAAAAATCCACGCTTAGAGCTGTAATAGTTGCTTGAAAATTGTTCTTAAAAAATCCACGCTTAGAGCTGTAATAGTTGGTTGAAAATTGTTCTTAAAAAATCCACGCTTAGAGCTGTAATAGTTGGTTGAAAATTGTTCTTAAAAAATCCACGCTTAGAGCTGTAATAGTTGGTTGAAAATTGTTCTTAAAAAATCCACGCTTAGAGCTGTAATAGTTGGTTGAAAATTGTTCTTAAAAAATCCACGCTTAGAGCTGTAATAGTTGGTTGAAAATTGTTCTTAAAAAATCCACGCTTAGAGCTGTAATAGTTGGTTGAAAATTGTTCTTAAAAAATCCACGCTTAGAGCTGTAATAGTTGGTTGAAAATTGTTCTTAAAAAATCCACGCTTAGAGCTGTAATAGTTGGTTGAAAATTGTTCTTAAAAAATCCACGCTTAGAGCTGTAATAGTTGGTTGAAAATTGTTCTTAAAAAATCCACGCTTAGAGCTGTAATAGTTGGTTGAAAATTGTTCTTAAAAAATCCACGCTTAGAGCTGTAATAGTTGGTTGAAAATTGTTCTTAAAAAATCCACGCTTAGAGCTGTAATAGTTGGTTGAAAATTGTTCTTAAAAAATCCACGCTTAGAGCTGTAATAGTTGGTTGAAAATTGTTCTTAAAAAATCCACGCTTAGAGCTGTAATAGTTGGTTGAAAATTGTTCTTAAAAAATCCACGCTTAGAGCTGTAATAGTTGGTTGAAAATTGTTCTTAAAAAATCCACGCTTAGAGCTGTAATAGTTGGTTGAAAATTGTTCTTAAAAAATCCACGCTTAGAGCTGTAATAGTTGCTTGAAAATTGTTCTTAAAAAATCCACTCTTAGAGCTGTAATAGTTGCTTGAAAGTTGTTCTTAAAAAATCCACGCTTAGAGCTGTAATAGTTGCTTGAAAATTGTTCTTAAAAAATCCACGCTTAGAGCTGTAATAGTTGGTTGAAAATTGTTCTTAAAAAATCCACGCTTAGAGCTGTAATAGTTGCTTGAAAATTGTTCTTAAAAAATCCACGCTTAGAGCTGTAATAATTGGTTGAAAATTGTTCTTAAAAAATCCACGCTTAGAGCTGTAATAGTTGCTTGAAAATTGTTCTTAAAAATCCACGCTTAGAGCTGTAATAGTTGGTTGAAAATTGTTCTTAAAAAATCCACGCTTAGAGCTGTAATAGTTGCTTGAAAATTGTTCTTAAAAAATCCACGCTTAGAGCTGTAATAGTTGGTTGAAAATTGTTCTTAAAAAATCCACGCTTAGAGCTGTAATAGTTGGTTGAAAATTGTTCTTAAAAAATCCACGCTTAGAGCTGTAATAGTTGCTTGAAAATTGTTCTTAAAAAATCCACGCTTAGAGCTGTAATAGTTGGTTGAAAATTGTTCTTAAAAAATCCACGCTTAGAGCTGTAATAGTTGCTTGAAAATTGTTCTTAAAAAATCCACGCTTAGAGCTGTAATAGTTGGTTGAAAATTGTTCTTAAAAAATCCACGCTTAGAGCTGTAATAGTTGCTTGAAAATTGTTCTTAAAAAATCCACTCTTAGAGCTGTAATAGTTGCTTGAAAGTTGTTCTTAAAAAATCCACGCTTAGAGCTGTAATAGTTGCTTGAAAATTGTTCTTAAAAAATCCACGCTTAGAGCTGTAATAGTTGCTTGAAAATTGTTCTTAAAAAATCCACGCTTAGAGCTGTAATAGTTGCTTGAAAATTGTTCTTAAAAAATCCACGCTTAGAGCTGTGACAGTCTCTTGAAATTATTTCTTAAAAAATCCAGGCTTAGAGCTGTGACAGTCTCTTGAAATTATTTCTTAAAAAATCCACGCTTAGAGCTGTGACAGTCTCTTGAAATTATTTCTTAAAAAATCCAGGCTTAGAGCTGTGACAGTCTCTTGAAATTATTTCTTAAAAAATCCACGCTTAGAGCTGTGACAGTCTCTTGAAATTATTTCTTAAAAAATCCACGCTTAGAGCTGTGACAGTCTCTTGAAATTATTTCTTAAAAAATCCACGCTTAGAGCTGTGACAGTCTCTTGAAATTATTTCTTAAAAAATCCACGCTTAGAGCTGTAATAGTTGCTTGAAAACATCCACGCTTAGAGCTGTAATACTTGCTTGAAAATTGTTCTTAAAAAATCCACGCTTAGAGCTGTAATAGTTGCTTGAAAACATCCACGCTTAGAGCTGTAATACTTGCTTGAAAATTGTTCTTAAAAAATCCACGCTTAGAGCTGTAATAGTTGCTTGAAAACATCCACGCTTAGAGCTGTAATAGTTGCTTGAAAATTGTTCTTAAAAAATCCACGCTTAGAGCTGTAATAGTTGCTTGAAAATTGTTCTTAAAAAATCCACGCCACGCTTAGAGCTGTGATAGTAGCTTGAAAATTGTTCTTAAAAAATCCACGCTTAGAGCTGTGATAGTAGCTTGAAAATTTTTTCTTAAAAAATCCACGCTTAGAGCTGTAATAGTTGCTTGAAAATTGTTCTTAAAAAATCCACGCTTAGAGCTGTGATAGTAGCTTGAAAATTGTTCTTAAAAATCCACGCTTAGAGCTGTGATAGTAGCTTGAAAATTTTTTCTTAAAAAATCCACGCTTAGAGCTGTAATAGTTGCTTGAAAATTGTTCTTAAAAATCCACGCTTAGAGCTGTGATAGTAGCTTGAAAATTGTTCTTAAAAAATCCCCGCTTAGAGCTGTAATAGTTGCTTGAAAATTGTTCTTAAAAAATCCACGCTTAGAGCTGTGATAGTTGCTTGAAAATTTTTCTTAAAAAATCCACGCTTAGAGCTGTAATAGTTGCTTGAAAATTGTTCTTAAAAAATCCACGCTTAGAGCTGTAATAGTTGCTTGAAAATTGTTCTTAAAAAATCCACGCTTAGAGCTGTAATAGTTGGTTGAAAATTGTTCTTAAAAAATCCACGCTTAGAGCTGTAATAGTTGGTTGAAAATTGTTCTTAAAAAATCCACGCTTAGAGCTGTAATAGTTGGTGAAAATTGTTCTTAAAAAATCCACGCTTAGAGCTGTAATAGTTGGTTGAAAATTGTTCTTAAAAAATCCACGCTTAGAGCTGTAATAGTTGGTTGAAAATTGTTCTTAAAAAATCCACGCTTAGAGCTGTAATAGTTGGTTGAAAATTGTTCTTAAAAAATCCACGCTTAGAGCTGTAATAGTTGGTTGAAAATTGTTCTTAAAAAATCCACGCTTAGAGCTGTAATAGTTGGTTGAAAATTGTTCTTAAAAAATCCACGCTTAGAGCTGTAATAGTTGGTTGAAAATTGTTCTTAAAAAATCCACGCTTAGAGCTGTAATAGTTGGTTGAAATTGTTCTTAAAAAATCCACGCTTAGAGCTGTAATAGTTGGTTGAAAATTGTTCTTAAAAAATCCACGCTTAGAGCTGTAATAGTAGGTTGAAAATTGTTCTTAAAAAATCCACGCTTAGAGCTGTAATAGTTGCTTGAAAATTGTTCTTAAAAAATCCACGCTTAGAGCTGTAATAGTTGGTTGAAAATTGTTCTTAAAAAATCCACGCTTAGAGCTGTAATAGTTGCTTGAAAATTGTTCTTAAAAAATCCACGCTTAGAGCTGTAATAGTTGCTTGAAAGTTGTTCTTAAAAAATCCACGCTTAGAGCTGTAATAGTTGCTTGAAAGTTGTTCTTAAAAAATCCACGCTTAGAGCTGTAATAGTTGCTTGAAAATTGTTCTTAAAAAATCCACGCTTAGAGCTGTAATAGTTGCTTGAAAATTGTTCTTAAAAAATCCACGCTTAGAGCTGTAATAGTTGCTTGAAAATTGTTCTTAAAAAATCCACGCTTAGAGCTGTAATAGTTGCTTGAAAATTGTTCTTAAAAAATCCACGCTTAGAGCTGTAATAGTTGGTTGAAAATTGTTCTTAAAAATCCACGCTTAGAGCTGTAATAATTGGTTGAAAATTGTTCTTAAAAAATCCACGCTTAGAGCTGTAATAGTTGCTTGAAAATTGTTCTTAAAAATCCACGCTTAGAGCTGTAATAGTTGGTTGAAAATTGTTCTTAAAAAATCCACGCTTAGAGCTGTAATAGTTGCTTGAAAATTGTTCTTAAAAAATCCACGCTTAGAGCTGTAATAGTTGGTTGAAAATTGTTCTTAAAAAATCCACGCTTAGAGCTGTAATAGTTGGTTGAAAATTGTTCTTAAAAAATCCACGCTTAGAGCTGTAATAATTGGTTGAAAATTGTTCTTAAAAAATCCACGCTTAGAGCTGTAATAGTTGCTTGAAAATTGTTCTTAAAAAATCCACGCTTAGAGCTGTAATAGTTGCTTGAAAATTGTTCTTAAAAAATCCACGCTTAGAGCTGTAATAGTTGCTTGAAAATTTTTCTTAAAAAATCCACGCTTAGAGCTGTAATAGTTGGGTTGAAAATTGTTCTTAAAAAATCCACGCTTAGAGCTGTAATAGTTGCTTGAAAATTGTTCTTAAAAAATCCACGCTTAGAGCTGTAATAGTTGGTTGAAAATTGTTCTTAAAAAATCCACGCTTAGAGCTGTAATAGTTGGTTGAAAATTGTTCTTAAAAAATCCACGCTTAGAGCTGTAATAATTGGTTGAAAATTGTTCTTAAAAAATCCACGCTTAGAGCTGTAATAGTTGCTTGAAAATTGTTCTTAAAAAATCCACGCTTAGAGCTGTAATAGTTGCTTGAAAATTGTTCTTAAAAAATCCACGCTTAGAGCTGTAATAGTTGCTTGAAAATTGTTCTTAAAAAATCCACGCTTAGAGCTGTAATAGTTGCTTGAAAATTGTTCTTAAAAAATCCACGCTTAGAGCTGTAATAGTTGCTTGAAAATTGTTCTTAAAAATCCACGCTTAGAGCTGTAATAGTTGCTTGAAAATTGTTCTTAAAAAATCCACGCTTAGAGCTGTAATAGTTGCTTGAAAATTGTTCTTAAAAAATCCACGCTTAGAGCTGTAATAGTTGCTTGAAAATTGTTCTTAAAAAATCCACGCTTAGAGCTGTAATAGTTGCTTGAAAATTGTTCTTAAAAAATCCACGCTTAGAGCTGTAATAGTTGCTTGAAAATTGTTCTTAAAAAATCCACGCTTAGAGCTGTAATAGTTGGTTGAAAATTGTTCTTAAAAAATCCACGCTTAGAGCTGTAATAGTTGCTTGAAAATTGTTCTTAAAAAATCCACGCTTAGAGCTGTAATAGTTGGTTGAAAATTGTTCTTAAAAAATCCACGCTTAGAGCTGTAATAGTTGGTTGAAAATTGTTCTTAAAAAATCCACGCTTAGAGCTGTAATAGTTGGTTGAAAATTGTTCTTAAAAAATCCACGCTTAGAGCTGTAATAGTTGGTTGAAAATTGTTCTTAAAAAATCCACGCTTAGAGCTGTAATAATTGGTTGAAAATTGTTCTTAAAAAATCCACGCTTAGAGCTGTAATAGTTGCTTGAAAATTGTTCTTAAAAAATCCACGCTTAGAGCTGTAATAGTTGCTTGAAAATTGTTCTTAAAAAATCCACGCTTAGAGCTGTAATAGTTGCTTGAAAATTGTTCTTAAAAAATCCACGCTTAGAGCTGTAATAGTTGCTTGAAAATTGTTCTTAAAAAATCCACGCTTAGAGCTGTAATAGTTGCTTGAAAATTGTTCTTAAAAAATCCACGCTTAGAGCTGTAATAGTTGCTTGAAAATTGTTCTTAAAAAATCCACGCTTAGAGCTGTAATAGTTGCTTGAAAATTGTTCTTAAAAAATCCACGCTTAGAGCTGTAATAGTTGCTTGAAAATTGTTCTTAAAAAATCCACGCTTAGAGCTGTAATAGTTGCTTGAAAATTGTTCTTAAAAAATCCACGCTTAGAGCTGTAATAGTTGCTTGAAAATTGTTCTTAAAAAATCCACGCTTAGAGCTGTAATAGTTGCTTGAAAATTGTTCTTAAAAAATCCACGCTTAGAGCTGTAATAGTTGCTTGAAAATTGTTCTTAAAAAATCCACGCTTAGAGCTGTAATAGTTGCTTGAAAATTGTTCTTAAAAAATCCACGCTTAGAGCTGTAATAGTTGCTTGAAAATTGTTCTTAAAAAATCCACGCTTAGAGCTGTAATAGTTGCTTGAAAATTGTTCTTAAAAATCCACGCTTAGAGCTGTAATAGTTGCTTGAAAATTGTTCTTAAAAAATCCACGCTTAGAGCTGTAATAGTTGCTTGAAAATTGTTCTTAAAAAATCCACGCTTAGAGCTGTAATAGTTGCTTGAAAATTGTTCTTAAAAAATCCACGCTTAGAGCTGTAATAGTTGCTTGAAAATTGTTCTTAAAAAATCCACGCTTAGAGCTGTAATAGTTGCTTGAAAATTGTTCTTAAAAAATCCACGCTTAGAGCTGTAATAGTTGCTTGAAAATTGTTCTTAAAAAATCCACGCTTAGAGCTGTAATAGTTGCTTGAAAATTGTTCTTAAAAAATCCACGCTTAGAGCTGTAATAGTTGCTTGAAAATTGTTCTTAAAAAATCCACGCTTAGAGCTGTAATAGTTGCTTGAAAATTGTTCTTAAAAAATCCACGCTTAGAGCTGTAATAGTTGCTTGAAAATTGTTCTTAAAAAATCCACGCTTAGAGCTGTAATAGTTGCTTGAAAATTGTTCTTAAAAAATCCACGCTTTAGAGCTGTAATAGTTGCTTGAAAATTGTTCTTAAAAAATCCACGCTTAGAGCTGTAATAGTTGCTTGAAAATTGTTCTTAAAAAATCCACGCTTAGAGCTGTAATAGTTGCTTGAAAATTGTTCTTAAAAATCCACGCTTAGAGCTGTAATAGTTGCTTGAAAATTGTTCTTAAAAAATCCACGCTTAGAGCTGTAATAGTTGCTTGAAAATTGTTCTTAAAAAATCCACGCTTAGAGCTGTAATAGTTGCTTGAAAATTGTTCTTAAAAAATCCACGCTTAGAGCTGTAATAGTTGCTTGAAAATTGTTCTTAAAAAATCCACGCTTAGAGCTGTAATAGTTGCTTGAAAATTGTTCTTAAAAAATCCACGCTTAGAGCTGTAATAGTTGCTTGAAAATTGTTCTTAAAAAATCCACGCTTAGAGCTGTAATAGTTGCTTGAAAATTGTTCTTAAAAAATCCACGCTTAGAGCTGTAATAGTTGCTTGAAAATTGTTCTTAAAAAATCCACGCTTAGAGCTGTAATAGTTGCTTGAAAATTGTTCTTAAAAAATCCACGCTTAGAGCTGTAATAGTTGCTTGAAAATTGTTCTTAAAAAATCCACGCTTAGAGCTGTAATAGTTGCTTGAAAATTGTTCTTAAAAAATCCACGCTTAGAGCTGTAATAGTTGCTTGAAAATTGTTCTTAAAAAATCCACGCTTAGAGCTGTAATAGTTGCTTGAAAATTGTTCTTAAAAAATCCACGCTTAGAGCTGTAATAGTTGCTTGAAAATTGTTCTTAAAAATCCACGCTTAGAGCTGTAATAGTTGCTTGAAAATTGTTCTTAAAAAATCCACGCTTAGAGCTGTAATAGTTGCTTGAAAATTGTTCTTAAAAAATCCACGCTTAGAGCTGTAATAGTTGCTTGAAAATTGTTCTTAAAAAATCCACGCTTAGAGCTGTAATAGTTGCTTGAAAATTGTTCTTAAAAAATCCACGCTTAGAGCTGTAATAGTTGCTTAAAAATTGTTCTTAAAAAATCCACGCTTAGAGCTGTAATAGTTGCTTGAAAATTGTTCTTAAAAAATCCACGCTTAGAGCTGTAATAGTTGCTTGAAAATTGTTCTTAAAAAATCCACGCTTAGAGCTGTAATAGTTGCTTGAAAATTGTTCTTAAAAAATCCACGCTTAGAGCTGTAATAGTTGCTTGAAAATTGTTCTTAAAAAATCCACGCTTAGAGCTGTAATAGTTGCTTGAAAATTGTTCTTAAAAAATCCACGCTTAGAGCTGTAATAGTTGCTTGAAAATTGTTCTTAAAAAATCCACGCTTAGAGCTGTAATAGTTGCTTGAAAATTGTTCTTAAAAAATCCACGCTTAGAGCTGTAATAGTTGCTTGAAAATTGTTCTTAAAAAATCCACGCTTAGAGCTGTAATAGTTGCTTGAAAATTGTTCTTAAAAAATCCACGCTTAGAGCTGTAATAGTTGCTTGAAAATTGTTCTTAAAAAATCCACGCTTAGAGCTGTAATAGTTGCTTGAAAATTGTTCTTAAAAAATCCACGCTTAGAGCTGTAATAGTTGCTTGAAAATTGTTCTTAAAAAATCCACGCTTAGAGCTGTAATAGTTGCTTGAAAATTGTTCTTAAAAAATCCACGCTTAGAGCTGTAATAGTTGCTTGAAAATTGTTCTTAAAAAATCCACGCTTAGAGCTGTAATAGTTGCTTGAAAATTGTTCTTAAAAAATCCACGCTTAGAGCTGTAATAGTTGCTTGAAAATTGTTCTTAAAAAATCCACGCTTAGAGCTGTAATAGTTGCTTGAAAATTGTTCTTAAAAAATCCACGCTTAGAGCTGTAATAGTTGCTTGAAAATTGTTCTTAAAAAATCCACGCTTAGAGCTGTAATAGTTGCTTGAAAATTGTTCTTAAAAAATCCACGCTTAGAGCTGTAATAGTTGCTTGAAAATTGTTCTTAAAAATCCACGCTTAGAGCTGTAATAGTTGCTTGAAAATTGTTCTTAAAAAATCCACGCTTAGAGCTGTAATAGTTGCTTGAAAATTGTTCTTAAAAAATCCACGCTTAGAGCTGTAATAGTTGCTTGAAAATTGTTCTTAAAAAATCCACGCTTAGAGCTGTAATAGTTGCTTGAAAATTGTTCTTAAAAAATCCACGCTTAGAGCTGTAATAGTTGCTTGAAAATTGTTCTTAAAAAATCCACGCTTAGAGCTGTAATAGTTGCTTGAAAATTGTTCTTAAAAAATCCACGCTTAGAGCTGTAATAGTTGCTTGAAAATTGTTCTTAAAAAATCCACGCTTAGAGCTGTAATAGTTGCTTGAAAATTGTTCTTAAAAAATCCACGCTTAGAGCTGTAATAGTTGCTTGAAAATTGTTCTTAAAAAATCCACGCTTAGAGCTGTAATAGTTGCTTGAAAATTGTTCTTAAAAAATCCACGCTTAGAGCTGTAATAGTTGCTTGAAAATTGTTCTTAAAAAATCCACGCTTAGAGCTGTAATAGTTGCTTGAAAATTGTTCTTAAAAAATCCACGCTTAGAGCTGTAATAGTTGCTTGAAAATTGTTCTTAAAAAATCCACGCTTAGAGCTGTAATAGTTGCTTGAAAATTGTTCTTAAAAAATCCACGCTTAGAGCTGTAATAGTTGCTTGAAAATTGTTCTTAAAAAATCCACGCTTAGAGCTGTAATAGTTGTTTAAAAATTGTTCTTAAAAATCCACGCTTAGAGCTGTAATAGTTGCTTGAAAATTGTTCTTAAAAATCCACGCTTAGAGCTGTAATAGTTGCTTGAAAATTGTTCTTAAAAAATCCACGCTTAGAGCTGTAATAGTTGGTTGAAAATTGTTCTTAAAAAATCCACGCTTAGAGCTGTAATAGTTGGTTGAAAATTGTTCTTAAAAAATCCACGCTTAGAGCTGTAATAGTTGGTTGAAAATTGTTCTTAAAAAATCCACGCTTAGAGCTGTAATAGTTGCTTGAAAATTGTTCTTAAAAAATCCACGCTTAGAGCTGTAATAGTTGCTTGAAAATTGTTCTTAAAAAATCCACGCTTACAGCTGTAATAGTTGCTTGAAAATTGTTCTTAAAAAATCCACGCTTACAGCTGTAATAGTTGCTTGAAAATTGTTCTTAAAAAATCCACGCTTAGAGCTGTAATAGTTGCTTGAAAATTGTTCTTAAAAAAATCCACGCTTAGAGCTGTAATAGTTGCTTGAAAATTGTTCTTAAAAAATCCACGCTTAGAGCTGTAATAGTTGCTTGAAAATTGTTCTTAAAAAATCCACGCTTAGAGCTGTAATAGTTGCTTGAAAATTGTTCTTAAAAAATCCACGCTTAGAGCTGTCATAGTTGTTTGAAAATTGTTCTTAAAAAATCCACGCTTAGAGCTGTAATAGTTGCTTGAAAATTGTTCTTAAAAAATCCACGCTTAGAGCTGTAATAGTTGGTTGAAAATTGTTCTTAAAAAATCCACGCTTAGAGCTGTAATAGTTGCTTGAAAATTGTTCTTAAAAAATCCACGCTTAGAGCTGTCATAGTTGTTTGAAAATTGTTCTTAAAAAATCCACGCTTAGAGCTGTAATAGTTGGTTGAAAATTGTTCTTAAAAAATCCACGCTTAGAGCTGTAATAGTTGGTTGAAAATTGTTCTTAAAAAATCCACGCTTAGAGCTGTAATAGTTGGTTGAAAATTGTTCTTAAAAAATCCACGCTTAGAGCTGTAATAGTTGGTTGAAAATTGTTCTTAAAAAATCCACGCTTAGAGCTGTAATAGTTGGTTGAAAATTGTTCTTAAAAAATCCACGCTTAGAGCTGTAATAGTTGGTTGAAAATTGTTCTTAAAAATCCACGCTTAGAGCTGTAATAGTTGGTTGAAAATTGTTCTTAAAAAATCCACGCTTAGAGCTGTAATAGTTGGTTGAAAATTGTTCTTAAAAAATCCACGCTTAGAGCTGTAATAGTTGCTTGAGAATTGTTCTTAAAAAATCCACGCTTAGAGCTGTAATAGTTGCTTGAAAATTGTTCTTAAAAAATCCACGCTTAGAGCTGTAATAGTTGCTTGAAAATTGTTCTTAAAAAATCCACGCTTAGAGCTGTAATAGTTGCTTAAAAATTTTTCTTAAAAAATCCACGCTTAGAGCTGTAATAGTTGCTTGAAAATTGTTCTTAAAAAATCCACGCTTAGAGCTGTAATAGTTGCTTGAAAATTGTTCTTAAAAAATCCACGCTTAGAGCTGTAATAGTTGCTTAAAAATTTTTCTTAAAAAATCCACGCTTAGAGCTGTAATAGTTGCTTGAAAATTGTTCTTAAAAAATCCACGCTTAGAGCTGTAATAGTTGCTTAAAAATTTTTCTTAAAAAATCCACGCTTAGAGCTGTAATAGTTGCTTGAAAATTGTTCTTAAAAAATCCACGCTTAGAGCTGTAATAGTTGCTTGAAATTGTTCTTAAAAAATCCACGCTTAGAGCTGTAATAGTTGCTTAAAAATTTTTCTTAAAAAATCCACGCTTAGAGCTGTAATAGTTGCTTGAAAATTGTTCTTAAAAAATCCACGCTTAGAGCTGTAATAGTTGCTTGAAAATTGTTCTTAAAAAATCCACGCTTAGAGCTGTAATAGTTGCTTGAAAATTGTTCTTAAAAAATCCACGCTTAGAGCTGTAATAGTTGCTTGAAAATTGTTCTTAAAAAATCCACGCTTAGAGCTGTAATAGTTGCTTGAAAATTGTTCTTAAAAAATCCACGCTTAGAGCTGTAATAGTTGCTTGAAAATTGTTCTTAAAAAATCCACGCTTAGAGCTGTAATAGTTGCTTGAAAATTGTTCTTAAAAAATCCACGCTTAGAGCTGTAATAGTTGCTTGAAAATTGTTCTTAAAAAATCCACGCTTAGAGCTGTAATAGTTGCTTGAAAATTGTTCTTAAAAAATCCACGCTTAGAGCTGTAATAGTTGCTTGAAAATTGTTCTTAAAAAATCCACGCTTAGAGCTGTAATAGTTGCTTGAAAATTGTTCTTAAAAAATCCACGCTTAGAGCTGTAATAGTTGCTTGAAAATTGTTCTTAAAAAATCCACGCTTAGAGCTGTAATAGTTGCTTGAAAATTGTTCTTAAAAAATCCACGCTTAGAGCTGTAATAGTTGCTTGAAAATTGTTCTTAAAAAATCCACGCTTAGAGCTGTAATAGTTGCTTGAAAATTGTTCTTAAAAAATCCACGCTTAGAGCTGTAATAGTTGCTTGAAAATTGTTCTTAAAAAATCCACGCTTAGAGCTGTAATAGTTGCTTGAAAATTGTTCTTAAAAAATCCACGCTTAGAGCTGTAATAGTTGCTTGAAAATTGTTCTTAAAAAATCCACGCTTAGAGCTGTAATAGTTGCTTGAAAATTGTTCTTAAAAAATCCACGCTTAGAGCTGTAATAGTTGCTTGAAAATTGTTCTTAAAAAATCCACGCTTAGAGCTGTAATAGTTGCTTGAAAATTGTTCTTAAAAAATCCACGCTTAGAGCTGTAATAGTTGCTTGAAAATTGTTCTTAAAAAATCCACGCTTAGAGCTGTAATAGTTGCTTGAAAATTGTTCTTAAAAAATCCACGCTTAGAGCTGTAATAGTTGCTTGAAAATTGTTCTTAAAAAATCCACGCTTAGAGCTGTAATAGTTGCTTGAAAATTGTTCTTAAAAAATCCACGCTTAGAGCTGTAATAGTTGCTTGAAAATTGTTCTTAAAAAATCCACGCTTAGAGCTGTAATAGTTGCTTGAAAATTGTTCTTAAAAAATCCACGCTTAGAGCTGTAATAGTTGCTTGAAAATTGTTCTTAAAAAATCCACGCTTAGAGCTGTAATAGTTGCTTGAAAATTGTTCTTAAAAAATCCACGCTTAGAGCTGTAATAGTTGCTTGAAAATTGTTCTTAAAAAATCCACGCTTAGAGCTGTAATAGTTGCTTGAAAATTGTTCTTAAAAAATCCACGCTTAGAGCTGTAATAGTTGCTTGAAAATTGTTCTTAAAAAATCCACGCTTAGAGCTGTAATAGTTGCTTGAAAATTGTTCTTAAAAAATCCACGCTTAGAGCTGTAATAGTTGCTTGAAAATTGTTCTTAAAAAATCCACGCTTAGAGCTGTAATAGTTGCTTGAAAATTGTTCTTAAAAAATCCACGCTTAGAGCTGTAATAGTTGCTTGAAAATTGTTCTTAAAAATCCACGCTTAGAGCTGTAATAGTTGCTTGAAAATTGTTCTTAAAAAATCCACGCTTAGAGCTGTAATAGTTGCTTGAAAATTGTTCTTAAAAAATCCACGCTTAGAGCTGTAATAGTTGCTTGAAAATTGTTCTTAAAAAATCCACGCTTAGAGCTGTAATAGTTGCTTGAAAATTGTTCTTAAAAAATCCACGCTTAGAGCTGTAATAGTTGCTTGAAAATTGTTCTTAAAAAATCCACGCTTAGAGCTGTAATAGTTGCTTGAAAATTGTTCTTAAAAAATCCACGCTTAGAGCTGTAATAGTTGCTTGAAAATTGTTCTTAAAAAATCCACGCTTAGAGCTGTAATAGTTGCTTGAAAATTGTTCTTAAAAATCCACGCTTAGAGCTGTAATAGTTGCTTGAAAATTGTTCTTAAAAAATCACGCTTAGAGCTGTAATAGTTGCTTGAAAATTGTTCTTAAAAAATCCACGCTTAGAGCTGTAATAGTTGCTTGAAAATTGTTCTTAAAAAATCCACGCTTAGAGCTGTAATAGTTGCTTGAAAATTGTTCTTAAAAAATCCACGCTTAGAGCTGTAATAGTTGCTTGAAAATTGTTCTTAAAAAATCCACGCTTAGAGCTGTAATAGTTGCTTGAAAATTGTTCTTAAAAAATCCACGCTTAGAGCTGTAATAGTTGCTTGAAAATTGTTCTTAAAAAATCCACGCTTTGAGCTGTAATAGTTGCTTGAAAATTGTTCTTAAAAAATCCACGCTAAGAGCTGTAATAGTTGCTTGAAAATTGTTCTTAAAAAATCCACGCTTAGAGCTGTAATAGTTGCTTGAAAATTGTTCTTAAAAAATCCACGCTTAGAGCTGTAATAGTTGCTTGAAAATTGTTCTTAAAAAATCCACGCTTAGAGCTGTAATAGTTGCTTGAAAATTGTTCTTAAAAAATCCACGCTTAGAGCTGTAATAGTTGCTTGAAAATTGTTCTTAAAAAATCCACGCTTAGAGCTGTAATAGTTGCTTGAAAATTATTCTTAAAAAATCCACGCTTAGAGCTGTAATAGTTGCTTGAAAATTGTTCTTAAAAAATCCACGCTTAGAGCTGTAATAGTTGCTTGAAAATTGTTCTTAAAAAATCCACGCTTAGAGCTGTAATAGTTGCTTGAAAATTGTTCTTAAAAAATCCACGCTTAGAGCTGTAATAGTTGCTTGAAAATTGTTCTTAAAAAATCAACGCTTAGAGCTGTAATAGTTGCTTGAAAATTGTTCTTAAAAAATCCACGCTTAGAGCTGTAATAGTTGCTTGAAAATTGTTCTTAAAAAATCCACGCTTAGAGCTGTAATAGTTGCTTGAAAATTGTTCTTAAAAATCCACGCTTAGAGCTGTAATAGTTGCTTGAAAATTGTTCTTAAAAAATCCACGCTTAGAGCTGTAATAGTTGCTTGAAAATTGTTCTTAAAAAATCCACGCTTAGAGCTGTAATAGTTGCTTGAAAATTGTTCTTAAAAAATCCACGCTTAGAGCTGTAATAGTTGCTTGAAAATTGTTCTTACAAAATCCACGCTTAGAGCTGTAATAGTTGCTTGAAAATTGTTCTTAAAAAATCCACGCTTAGAGCTGTAATAGTTGCTTGAAAATTGTTCTTAAAAAATCCACGCTTAGAGCTGTAATAGTTGCTTGAAAATTGTTCTTAAAAAATCCACGCTTAGAGCTGTAATAGTTGCTTGAAAATTGTTCTTAAAAAATCCACGCTTAGAGCTGTAATAGTTGCTTGAAAATTGTTCTTAAAAAATCCACGCTTAGAGCTGTAATAGTTGCTTGAAAATTGTTCTTAAAAATCCACGCTTAGAGCTGTAATAGTTGCTTGAAAATTGTTCTTAAAAATCCACGCTTAGAGCTGTAATAGTTGCTTGAAAATTGTTCTTAAAAAATCCACGCTTAGAGCTGTAATAGTTGCTTGAAAATTGTTCTTAAAAAATCCACGCTTAGAGCTGTAATAGTTGCTTGAAAATTGTTCTTAAAAAATCCACGCTTAGAGCTGTAATAGTTGCTTGAAAATTGTTCTTAAAAAATCCACGCTTTGAGCTGTAATAGTTGCTTGAAAATTGTTCTTAAAAAATCCACGCTTAGAGCTGTAATAGTTGCTTGAAAATTGTTCTTAAAAAATCCACGCTTAGAGCTGTAATAGTTGCTTGAAAATTGTTCTTAAAAAATCCACGCTTAGAGCTGTAATAGTTGCTTGAAAATTGTTCTTAAAAAATCCACGCTTAGAGCTGTAATAGTTGCTTGAAAATTTTTCTTAAAAAATCCACGCTTAGAGCTGTAATAGTTGCTTGAAAATTGTTCTTAAAAAATCCACGCTTAGAGCTGTAATAGTTGCTTGAAAATTGTTCTTAAAAAATCCACGCTTAGAGCTGTAATAGTTGCTTGAAAATTGTTCTTAAAAAATCCACGCTTAGAGCTGTAATAGTTGCTTGAAAATTGTTCTTAAAAAATCCACGCTTAGAGCTGTAATAGTTGCTTGAAAATTGTTCTTAAAAAATCCACGCTTAGAGCTGTAATAGTTGCTTGAAAATTGTTCTTAAAAAATCCACGCTTAGAGCTGTAATAGTTGCTTGAAAATTGTTCTTAAAAAATCCACGCTTAGAGCTGTAATAGTTGCTTGAAAATTGTTCTTAAAAAATCCACGCTTAGAGCTGTAATAGTTGCTTGAAAATTGTTCTTAAAAAATCCACGCTTAGGGCTGTAATAGTTGCTTGAAAATTGTTCTTAAAAAATCCACGCTTAGAGCTGTAATAGTTGCTTGAAAATTGTTCTTAAAAAATCCACGCTTAGAGCTGTAATAGTTGCTTGAAAATTGTTCTTAAAAAATCCACGCTAAGAGCTGTAATAGTTGCTTGAAAATTGTTCTTAAAAAATCCACGCTTAGAGCTGTAATAGTTGCTTGAAAATTGTTCTTAAAAAATCCACGCTTAGAGCTGTAATAGTTGCTTGAAAATTGTTCTTAAAAAATCCACGCTTAGAGCTGTAATAGTTGCTTGAAAATTGTTCTTAAAAAATCCACGCTTAGAGCTGTAATAGTTGCTTGAAAATTGTTCTTAAAAAATCCACGCTTAGAGCTGTAATAGTTGCTTGAAAATTGTTCTTAAAAAATCCACGCTTAGAGCTGTAATAGTTGCTTGAAAATTGTTCTTAAAAAATCCACGCTTAGAGCTGTAATAGTTGCTTGAAAATTGTTCTTAAAAAATCCACGCTTAGAGCTGTAATAGTTGCTTGAAAATTGTTCTTAAAAAATCCACGCTAAGAGCTGTAATAGTTGCTTGAAAATTGTTCTTAAAAAATCCACGCTTAGAGCTGTAATAGTTGCTTGAAAATTGTTCTTAAAAAATCCACGCTTAGAGCTGTAATAGTTGCTTGAAAATTGTTCTTAAAAAATCCACGCTTAGAGCTGTAATAGTTGCTTGAAAATTGTTCTTAAAAAATCCACGATTAGAGCTCTGATGGTGGCTTAAAAATATTTCTTTATAAATCCACGCTTTGACTCTGATGGTGACTTGGAAATGTTTCGTTAAAATTCCACGCTTAGAGGTGTGGTAGTCAGCTAAAATTTTTTCTTAAAAAATACACGCATAGAGCTGTGGTAGTCGCTTGAAATATTTGTTTCTAAATACACGCTTTGACCTTTGATAGTCGCTTTAAAATTTTTGTTTTAATATCCACGCTTAGAACTCTGATGGTGGCTTAAAAATTTAGCTTAAAAATCCACGATTCCAGCTATGATGATGGCTTGAAAATTTATCTTTAATAATGCAAGCTTAGAACACAGATAGTGACTCGGAAATTTTTGTTTGAAAGTCAACGCTTAGGGCTCTGATCGTTTCTAAAAATTGGTCTTTAAAAGTCCACGCATATTTGATAGTCGCTTAAAAATTTGTCTTTAAAAGACCCCGCATCGAACTCTGATAGTCGATTAAAAAATTGTCTTTAAAAATCTACGATTAAAGTTCTGATAGTCGTTTACAAAATTGTCTTTAAAAATACACTCTTAAAACCTAAATCCAAATCCAAATTTTCATTCGAACCTCTTTTCTTTTACTTAACTCATCACAAAATCATTTCATCATTTGCAACGCAAAACAAGCCATCGTGATTTCAAGATATTATTCACATGTCTCCAACTGTTTTCAGTTTTTTTGTTGTTGTTTTTACATTTCAACATGTTTATTGTAACTTTAAGCTAAGTTGTTAGAATTTCTTGGAATACAAAAACTACAACACAAATAATAGAAAATATACAAAAGAAAAAAATATATAATTTCTTCTAGGCTTAACTACTCTGTTCTGCTTCTTTTGAATTATTTACATTGGCCGTTAATGCCGTTGCTCCGCGCATCCGCATTACATGCCACTTGTAACTGCGTTGGAATTATCTGCATGATGATCTCTGTTCTGTGTCTCTGTGGATTACAATTCATTTTTCTCTACTCGTTCTCATTAATGTTTATGCAATTTGTAAATTATTTTAATGTTTCATAAATAATTTTATACTTTTGTACATCGCACCTTACATGGTTATTCATCTTCTTGTATTTCATTTGGTTCACATGTATTTGTCACGTCCGGTAATGGTTTGTTCTCATGGTATCTTCTGCATTTTTTGTTGTGTTATGAATTATATTTTCCAGCATCATGCTTGTTAAAAAGATCACTAACATTGGAGAAGAGCATACGTTTTTTATGTGTAAAATAATAATTTATACATTTGGGACATTTGTTATGATAAACTATGCCTTAAATGTTTGCAATGTTCAATTAAATAGAAAATATTAGTCAAGTTAGTCAGAAATGTTAACATTATTTTCAGGACAGTTGTAAGTTTTAAATTAAATCTAAACTTTTGTATTTCATTTCTGTTATATTTTATATTTTACGCATGGACTATTTTGGGAAAACAAAATTTTTCTAGCTGATGGCCACAGCAGCCAATGCTATATCTTGCCTTTATTATACCCTCCACCATAGGATGGGGGTATATTAAGTTTGTCACTACGTTTGTAACTACTCGAAATAATCATTGTAGACACCACAAAGTATATATATTCTTGATCAGCGTACAATTCTACATCGATATTGATTGACGTAGGATATTTACGTACTGAAAGCGGGCTATGTAGGTCCACGCTTTCGTATAGCCCCAGTACAAAATGACGCGTGACGCGTCGCACAGTGTTGCCGCTTCAAATAGCGACAAAAATAGAAGGCGTTGACCTAGGTTGATGAATTTTTGCACAAGTACTTATAAGGGCACAGGAATTTAAAATATCAACTTTGGTCCATATCGGTTCAGATTTGGATATAGCCCCCATATATATCTTTCCCCGATTTTGCTATAACTCGGTCTAGTTCAATCGAATAGCCTTCATATTTAATATGTGATATTTTCTTAGGCTCCTGAGTAGTTTCACCGATTTTCGTAAAATCGGTTCAGGTTTGGATATAGCTCCTATATATATATATATCTTGCCCAATCAAAATCGGTAAAACTGAACATGGGCCTGGGGAAACTTCCCATGTTAAATTTGAAGACTATTCAACAAAAATTGAGCGAACTACAGCAAAATCGGGGAAAGATATATATAGGGGCTATATCCAAATCTGAACCGATTTTTGCCACAAACTACTCAGGGGCCTAAGAAAATAAGACATACTAAATTTGAAGGCTATTCGATCAAAATTGAACGAGTTGTAGCAAAATCGGGAAAAAATATATATGGGGGCTATATACAATCTGAGCCGATATATCTCAGAAGGTTGCAGGGATGGGCAGAATGTTTTTACACATTTTGGTTTGGAAGAGATGTCCAATTAGCGGAAAACAGGAGCCAAGGTGGCAATCAAAAGATCTGCTTTACTAAATATTTGTAATTTTGAATTTTTTTTATCCAATTTAAATTTTGATTTCTTGATAACGGTACATTGTCCTTGTGCAGTAATTGTCAGCTTTTTGTACTAAAATGTTACATTTATAGCCTACTCATCAAATCCCCATCCAAAACTTTTAGTATTATCAACTAATTTTTCAGAAAATGTTATTTTAAATGTCGTCTAATTTTCATATAATTGTCGCCTTAGATTATCTTAGAAATATTTGTCATATTTAAAGAGCTATAGCTTCATTATGGATGCACATATCGACACAATTCTTTCAGAATCCTTGTATCGGATGTGTTTACTGTAAGAAAAAAACGTAAACATATGTAAAAGTTAACATCGCATTTTTTTGATTTTTGTCCACGCGGCAACACTGTGCGTCGTCGTTTTAAGGAATTTTTAAGATATTTGGCCCATTTTACCACCGAATTGGTTGTAATTTGGTACTTTGTCTCTCCAGAGGCCAAAAAATATTCCTACCAAAGTTGGGTTATATAGGTCGACGTTTTGGTATAGCCCCCATATAAGGCTCCATATAAAGTACGCGTCATTTTAATATATTTTGAATGTATTAGACCCATTTGACCACAGAATTGGTTGTAATTTGGTGTTTTGTGTCTTCAGAGGCCAGAAAACATTCCTACCAAAGTTGGGTTATATAGGTCCACGTTTTGGTATAGCCCCCACATAAGACCCCTTATAAAGTACGCGTCATTTTAATATATTTTGAATGTATCCGACCCATTTGACCAAAGAATCGGTTGTAACTTTGTATTTTGTGTTTCCAGAGGCTAAGAAACATTTCTACCATAAAATGTTTATATAGGTCCACGTGTTGATATAGCCCCCATAATACAATATCTCCAGATTTTCGATATTTTGAACGTTTTAGCCTCATTATCACACCGAGATGGCTGAAATTTGGTATTTAGTCTTCTTTAGGCGAATAAAACTTTCCCCCAGCAATTTGTATATATATCTATATAAGTCCACGCCATCATATAGCCCCCATAGAACTGTACCTTCCGAATTTCGGTATTTTGAAGGTTGTGGCCACATTAATCCACCGAAATGGCTGAAATTTGTGGTGGAGGGTATAAAAAGTTCGGCCCGACCGAGCTTAACGCTTTTCTTACTTGTTAACTCTGTATTTACTACACTGTTAATAATAAATAAATAAAATTTTATATTTTATATTTAATATTTTATAATTTATATTTTTTATATTTGTTTTTTTTTTTCAAAATATTCTGTCTTAATCCCATTGTCCTTGTTTTATTATTTTAAAACAACTAATTTATTAGTGAAAAAAGTTTGGCATTGTTCACCAAGGGGTAAAGCAGGGAAGACTAGTTTCGATCCACGCCACTGGATTTCATCACTTCCCTTGTTTCTTGTTTGTGCATATTCTCCACCGAACTTATTTTTCAATAACTCTTCAGCAAAAAACTTTTTACTGACAATACTGCCATACAGGAAATATGATGGATTGGGGAAAGCGTCACAACAACACATAAAGGTGACGCACTGCATTATAGCTGCCATGACACAAAGTTTGAGTTTAGCTGCGGATTTGTAGTTAGTCGGAAGTTAAAACATCTGGTCTCCAGCTTCACTCCACTGAATGAAAGACTTGGTACTATACGGATAAAAGCAAAATTCTTCAAAATTAGCTTTATCTGCGCTCATGCTTCAACCGAAGACAAAGAAAAACAGACCAAAGATATATTCTAGGTGACGCACTAGATTATAGCTGCCATGACACAAAGCATGAGTTTGGTTGCGATTTTGTAGTTTGGTCAGAGGTTAAAACATCTGGTCTCCAGCTTAACCCCAATAATTCGATTAAAAGCAAAATTCTTCAACATCAGCTTTATCTGCGCTCATGCTCCAACCGAAGACAAGGACGAACAGACCAAAGATATATTCTATATTCTTAGAAGAAACATATGACCGTTGTCCTGCCCATGACATTAAAATTGTTCTAGGCGATTTTAATGCCAAAATTGGAAAGGAGAATATCTTTGGACAAACAGTCGGGAAATTCAAACAATGGAATGAGGCTGATAGACTTCGCAGCGGCATAAAACATGGTAGTTAGCAGTACCAGATTTAAGCATCTCGATATTCATAAGGGCACTTGGCTGTCTCCAGACCAAAGAACAATAATTCAAATTGATCACGTTGAGATATATGGAAGACATTCATCGAGCGTGTTGGATGCACGATCGTTCCGAGGAGCAAACATAGATTCGGACCATTACCTCGTTGCAGCCATGGTACGTACCCGTCTAAACGTTGCAAATAAAGCACGGACAGACACAACAGGAATGTTGGACATCGCTAAGCTGCAAACACAACAGATAGCAACAGCATATTCCACTCAACTGACCCAATTGCTAAAGAAAGCGCTTCTCGTCCCGATAACATATCAGCACAATGGCAAAATATTGCCTACTCCATGCAAACAGCCGAAAAATCAGTACTTGGATCCCAGAGACCTCCACCAAAGAATCCATGGTATGACCAGGAGTGCCGTGTTGCTACCGAAGAAAAAAACTGCGGCATATAGGGCTACTTTACAATCAGTAGCAACGCGTGGTGCACGAGAGAGGTATCGGGAGAAAAGGAGAGAGGAGAAACGTCTTTTCCGCAGGAAAAAGAGAGAGATGGAAAAGAGGGAGTGTGAACAAATAGAGATGTACAAGAGACAGAACGAAGTCCGAAAATTCTACCAAAGAGTGATGCATCAAACTGATGGCTTTGGTACAGGCATATCCTCCTGTAGAGACCAACAAGGTAATTTGGTAACTGATACAGATAGTGTGCTCAGGATATGGAAGGAACATTTTTCCAAACTGTTGGTATCCAATAGCAGTGAAGACGGCGAAGATACCACAGATCCAATCCCAGAAGATGGTATAGAATGTATAACGCCCGGGCAAGATGAGGTAAAAACAGCAATCAACCGCCTAAAGAATAATAAGGCAGCAGGAGCTGATGGCTTACCGGCCGAGCTGTTCAAAACCGGAGGCGACACGCTGATAAGATGTATGCATCAGCTAGTTAGCATCATCTGGCAGGAAGAAAGCGTACCCGATGATTAGAACCTGAGTAGCCTGTGTCCCGTCCACAAGAAAGGGGACAAGACTGTATGCTCTAACTATAGGGGCATAAGTCATCTTCCTATTGCCTATAAGATAGTGTCAGGGAAATTAGGCGAACGACTAAAGCCTATGGTCAATAAAATAATTGCACCATACCAATGCGGTTTTAGATCTGGCAAGTCCGCCATTGCACAGTGGTCCCACTTGTATGGGAAGGTGCGACAAAAATATGTATAAATGTCAGATCAATCTGATTTTTCCAGTATATTCTAAAAATAAGTAAAAAAAATACTTTAGACAAAAAAATCATCAATATGGGTCCAGATTTTTCCTATAGCCCCCATGTGGCGGTACCACCCCATTTCAGGTATTTTGAAGCTTTTATCTACATTTTCGGCCCTAATTGGCTGTACTTTGGTATTTGTGGTTTCCAATGGTCAAAAACCTTCTGCGCCAAAAATTGTGGTCTTAGGTCCAGGTTTCGGTATAACTCTCATATTACGATACCTCCCGATTTCAGGTATTTTTAAGATTTTATCAACATTTTCGGCCCGAATTGGTAGTAATTTGCCATTTGGAGTTCTTAATGATCTAAAACATTCTGCGCCAAAAATGATGGTCTTAGCTCCAGTTTTCGGTATAGCCCTCAAATTACGGTACCTCCCTATTTCAGTTATTTTGAGGGTTTTATCTACATTTTCGTTCGAATTGGTTGTAATTTGCTATTTGGAGTTCTTAGTGGCCAAAAAACGTCTCCGACTAGTATCGTGAACAGGAAAGGAAACAAATTATTCCATTTGAGGTCAGAATATTTCATGGTAGGGGATATAATAAAGTTCAGTGTGACCGATCTTTACATTTTTACTTGCTATACCGTCAGCATTTATGCTAACGAGGGTATATCACGAATATTGTCAATTATTTCATATTCCATTTCAGAAAAAAAGGATAAATTTTTTTCGCGCTACATCAACGATTTTTGATATGTAGGTTAAGAAAAAAATTCCCAGTACGAATCTGTTCGCGAGCCTATTTGTGGTTGTTGCGGACAAAAGTTATGGCGCTTTTATTTCGCTTTCTAAGAAAGAAAATATTATAAAAACGCTAATTATTTTAGTGAGCACAATTGTTACAAAAAAGCTCTCTCGAAGTGACTTCAACGAGTAGATTGCATAATACCTGCAAAATGTTATACATAATTCGCGGAATGTACATAAAATTGATAAATTGTTGAATATAAGTCAACTTTTTTCAAAATTAAGGCCCATTTAGTGGTCATAAAATTACATAAAAATTTTTTGTGGATCAAAACTCCACGGCGAATCAAATGAGACTATAATCATACAGATTAGTGTTATAGTTTGGATGTTACAGCCAAAATAAGCACATATTTTGGTCAAAAAAATAATTATTTGTTTGAAAAATATTTTTCTAATGCATTATGTAGTAGAAAATATTGGAAAAATCTATAGGAATACTTCCTTCATTTTACTTAAATCTCCCAATAAAATAGACGGATTTTGCTTTATTGACATTCGTATTAAAGCTTTCCCATTAGGGAACGTAATTGGGTTGATGAGGATATATCTCGAAGCTTCTGAAATGGAAATAGAGGTCAAATAACCCATTTTAATTTATATGCATTTTAAAATACGTGTAAATCGCGTAATTATCAAAATCATTTTGTCCGCATGTGATTTTCATGTACAGCAAGACCATATCTTTTAATTTGTAAATAATTTTTGAAATTTAATTTGGAGTCTAAGGTGTAGCATCGGCTGCATCATAGCACTAAAAAACCTATAAAATATCGCTAATTTGCGCAAAGTGCATACAATTTTTGTCCGCATCCGATTTCAGTGTCCACCATGAAAATCTACATTCATATATATCTATTTGAAGGCGATCAATCAAGAACCGTGGATGTAGCATCACACACTATTTTTTGGGATAAAATGAATGTAGGTTCCATATCAGTGAAATTTTCAAATCTCTGTTTCCGCTAAAACGAAGATGCTGCACTAGTTTTTTCATTGCAGTGGAAACGATCCGCAGAAAACGCGATAAAATACGCGATCTTTTCAAAAACAATTTTAGGTGATTTTTCTACTTTGGAATTTCTCGTAACTCGCGTTTTAGTAGATGGATTTTCACGAGGAATGATTTATTGGATCCGGAATGTAAAAAACTAAAATGTGCAATGGAGTACGAGGTATTCTAGAGACAATTACAAATATAAGACCCGAAAAATATGATTTTTAGAAAAATGTTCGCACAAAATTTCCGCATTTGGATGCAGATTTCTATGAAGATGTCCACACTACATTCACAATATACATATCAAATAACTCAGAATCGCAAGTACTACAATCCTATATATGATTTTTTGAAAAACCTGTTTGCGGAATGAAATTAGAAGAAAATTTCAAAAAACACTGTAAATCTGGCTTCAAAATGTCAGCATCATTCAATTGTAGAAGCAGTTCAAATTTTGAAAAGTAACACATTAGTGAGATGATCCTTATTTAGTTTGTTTCAACTTTTACTTTGACAGGAAAATCGAGAGAAGTGTGGTTTACTCACAAATCGAGAGAAAACAAAAAAAGACATGTTGGCTTCAAGCCATGTTTACCCATTTTTTAACGTAAATGTAGTCACAGCTTCCACGCAAATTATTTTTTAAGGCCAATATTTTTTGCCACGTCCAAAAATATTTCATTTTATCCAAAAATATTTAATTTGTATAATATATAATCACAAGTCGCGTGTTCTAAAAGGGTAAACCTTGGCTTCAGCTATGTTAAATATTCAAAAATATTGGTGATATACACTTTCATACGGGCAAAATGTGTTGTGTTTCAGACAATTTGGAGTCGATTAAGCAATATCCGTCCGTCTGTCTGTCTGTCTGGTTGGCTCGAGCGGATGAACCGATTTGGTTTAAAAGTTGGCTATCGCAATATTTTGTCCAAACTTAGTTTAAGTTCGAAGATGGGTTTTATCGGTAGACTCCTTCCGGTACCTCCCCCACAAAAGTATGAAAATGTTCAGAAAATTTGTGCGCACGATAACTCTTGAAGTGAATAAACGACTTGGTCCATACTTTGCACATCGTAATATTTCTACCAAAATTAGATGACGTTCCAATTTGGACTCAATCGGTACACGCCTTCGGTTACCTCCCACACAAAATTTCGGAAAAGTTCAGTTTAGGACCTGCGCTCGAATCGCAAGTTTTATCAGGAGCAAGTCCATACTTCCTGAGAAAATAGCCTAAAACTTGCAAAGAGCCCCTATGATACCGTGTGTAGTGGTTGGAGCGCAAGATAACTCTCGAACGGATCTGCAGATTCGGTCCCAAATTTGTCCTTCGTAATATTTTGTCCAAAAATAGTTTAAATTCGAAGATAAGTCATATCGGTTCACTCCTTCAGGTACCTCCCCCACAATAGTTGAAAAATGTTCGGAAAAATTGTGCGCACGATAACTTTTGAAGGGAGCGACCGATGTAATCCATACTTTGCACATCCTAATATATATACCAGATATAGATCAGGTTTGAATATAGACTATATTTGTCTCCCCCTCTGATACCTCTCATACAAAATTTCGGATAAGTTCACTTTAAGACCTGCTCTCGAATTACTTTGTTTTGTGTTGAGCCCGAAAGGTGTAAAAACCCCCTATGTCACCATATGTGGCGGTCGGAGAGAACGATAACTCTCGAACTGTTCAACCGATTTGGTCCAACATGTGGTCTTTGGCTGAGGGTATATATCTGTCGGCAAAGCCGACTGACACTTTTTTTACTTGTTTTTCATATTATATGTAGCATCATACATATATGAAAAATATACAAATGTAAAAAATACACTTATAAGTATATCCCAAACCAAAAATGTCTAAATCTATAAAGAAAAAACCAATACAAACAATTAAAACACAAAACAAAGAAGAAACTGAGAATACAGTAACACGGCATATTCACTGAAACGACCAGAGGCGTCGTCAGTATTTTTAATGTCACACACGGAAATGCAAATATATACAGCTGGAACCAATTTTTTTGTAAACTTGACACTCTTCAAGAAATTTGGAGAGTGGCGAAGGATGGCGAAGTTAGTAAAACTCAACTTCAATTTTTAGGGCTTGGAAAAAAATCCACACAAAAGTATTATAAAAATGTGATTTCCAGCACATTTTTTGCGAATAACGTGTACACATTTTTATGTAAAAGTAATTAGAAAACCTTATACTAAAACTTCCATTTCAAAAAAAAAATAATTTTATTCTTTCAATTTTGATTTACTTGCCTTTTAAGAAGTCACAACCTTACTGATATTTTTAAAGTTTTTAAGAGATCATAAGTAAATGTCAACTTCTTCCGTTTGGTGTTGTTAAATACCATTATAAATTACAAAAATATTAAAATATGGGCGACCTGACTTAACGCCCAAAATCAATCTTGGAGAATACCCAAGATATGCAGATCGACACCTATCACTTTTATGTCAATTATAAGGCAGCCTTCGACAGCCCTCTACGCCCAAACTTATTTCAAGCCATGTGTGAATTTGATATCCCCGCAAAGCTCATTCGGCTTTGTAAGATGACTTTAACTGATACTAGGTCCTCAGTTAACATAGAAAAGAACCTCTCCGAACAATTCAGTACCAAAGAGGTTTCAGGCAAGAAGACAGCTTTTTGTGTGACCTGTTCAACGTCGTGCTGCAAAATTTTATACGAGATTAAAATGTTAAAAGATATGGCACAATATACAGCAACAGCCATATGTTACTTGCTTATACTGATGACATTAAAATCATGGAACGATCAGTTAAGAAGGTCGAAGGAGAATCAGCACGTGGGTCTGGCAGTAAACGGCGAAAATACAAAGTTAATGGAGTCGACGCGAAATGCGTCCATAGAACTAAGACCAACAGTGGAAGTTGGTTCCTAAAATTTTAAGGTAGTAAAAGACTACCTCGGCACCGCCATAAACCGCCATAAGCTTCGCAACCCCGATTAAACATAATATATGTATATGATGTTTCTTGCATTACACTGATATTTAGACTGACCCTTTATTTTGGATTTTAATGCATATTCCTCCCGTTTAGTATTTCTGGTGTAGTTTAGAATATGATAGCTCCGGTGTGGTACCGACGTGGTCTACCCTTAAGGAAGCAAATAGGTCACACTTTTAATGTTCGAAGACTCTTACACTATTTCGTCATATAAGAGGTACATGTCACCAGAGAAGGGAAGAATTTAACGTTATTTCATTCCTCATTTTTATTATGGGGGTAATATTTTCCAAGCGCTTACATCAAGTTTTTCTGGCACCGTATATAACCCCTAGATAAATACCTCTTGTATTAATTTGTTCTTATTGCGAAAATATGCAGTTTTGGGTAAAAAATACTAATATAATATGTGGGTCCTTTAATGGTAATTGCTTCCCGTGAACCTGCCCGTCATATATTTTCGCGACTACACACATTAATAGAAGATTTACTCTCATCAGGGTTGAAATTTCTCATACCTTTATTGAGCCAGAGCTATAGCCATATTTGGTATATTTATCTATTTCTTTCCCCATGTGATTTCCCGTTTTCCCTAACCCGTTTTTTGAGTTATTAATGCACAAACAAACAGATGTACAAACAAACATTTTTCTATTTTATATATATTCTATTCTATTTTATATATAGTTTACACTTTATATTTTGTATTTTAAATTTTATATTTTAGTTTAATATTTCATATTTTATATTTCATGTTTTATATTTTACATTTTATATCTTATATTATATATTTTATAATTTATATTTTATATCTTAATTTTTATATTTTATGTTTAATACTTTATATTTTACATTTTATAATTTATATTTTATGTTTTATTTTTTCTATTTTTTATTTTGTATTTATTATTACATATTTTATTTTTGTTTATAGAAATTGTTGTTTTCGATCTTTTAAAATTTTCCAATTTTCGACTCTTCATTACACTTTTTTTATGGGGACATCTATCGAACATCTTATGAACTAATCACTTTTTTACCATTCAAATTATGTTTACCCCTTTTATTGGAAAATATATCCATCTACAAGAAAAAACTCACCCCTCTTTGGAAAAAAAAACTTCCCATGGAAATCTGCCTGTTTAAAAGGGTTGAACAGTGATTAAGCAAAAGGGGTTGTTAAAAAATGAAAATGTAACATTAGTTCCTTACAAGTCCTCATAAAGGAAACATCAACTGGGAAAAAACACAAAAAAAAACTGTGAAAAAAAAACAGTTCAAAGGAAATGATAAACAAGAAAAATTTAAAAACGGATATTACCATTCTTTGCGATTCACAAAAAAAAAAATGAGGAAGAGGAATTAACTTAAACGGATCTAAGCCTATATAACAATACTCTATGTTGTGAACCATCATTAACATCCGGTTTTCCATACAATAAAAAAACAAAAAACCCAATGAAAAAATGAATTGCTAATTAATACAAATTTATTGAATTACAGATTGATTTCGAAGAACTATGGAAATCGAAAGCCGATTACAACACCAACATGACATGGCGAAAACATGGCAGCTCATCAACCTGATGTTCGATGGCGATGGAAGAGAAACCACCAATAATAATATACAGGAAAAATCTATACTAATCAAAGAATGACACGCTTTAAAGGTAAACATTCCGCTCAACAGCAAAACAAAAACAAGTAGAAAAATTAGAAAATTAATTGTTAAAACCCATGACATCATTTCCGTGCCGGATTTAAGACAGAAATAATTAAAATGATAGGCAGCTATGTACATAAATTCCCCTTCCAAATATGAATTGGTAATTGTCGGCTCATTGTCGTAGTTGCCATTTTCTTCTACTACATATCAGTCCGATCAATATGAAATGGAGCACTGAATTTCAAATTTTAATTTTTTTGTGTTTTTTAAACAAATAAAAATACACAAATGATTTAGGCTCGAACTGTAAATAACAACAATGGCCCAGACTTATTACACTATTTGTCTTTAGCCCGCAAACAAATAACATAATTAGTCAAAGAACCATAAAATGTGGTAGCAAAGAGGGGAAAAACCTCTAAGTCAGTGTTGAAATCGTCTTACCAAGAGATCCCTCCATCCCAACCACCAACCATTAACATTATGAAAATGAATAGGCAAAAAACTGAACCCGAAGCAAACAAGTGTTGAGTCCATTGTTGACAGGCAATTTAATGCGTTTAAAGCCATTTTATGCAGCATCATGCCTTGGACAAATATTTTTGTTTGAATAACACGCACATGCGTAAATGTCAGCCAGCCAGTTAGCCAAGCAGGCAGTAAGTCCAACTGCCGCAATGAACTAGCCAGCCACGTATCCATTACACCGGTTTGTTGTAGCTTTTTTTCTAGCTTCTGCTAGACGACCAGTAGCAGGCCAGTCACTTTGACTGACAGTTCAAACCATATTAACTGACATGACTTTAAGCCAAACAAATGACTATGCAAGTAAGCAAATCGTCTGAAGCAGTCAACAAACTTAACGCTAATTAGAATAAGCCTATTTTGTTTAAAGTCAGTTTGACTACTGAAAGCTTACATTTGTAGGCCTTCTTTGAATTCTCTTATATTTTTCCTATGAGGTGAAGTTTTGTTCATAAAATGTGATTAAATCTAATAATTTTTATAAAAAAAATCATATTGTGAGCATTGTAGTTCTGCAAAGTGGATGATTTCAGTAGGATCAGTATTTAAAAATCCAATAATTTGAAAACGATTACGTATATAATCCTGGAATTTTGGTAGGACACTTATAATTGAACCCAGCGAAAATTTGGATCCGTTAGTCATTATGTAACCCATTACAGAGTAACAAAAATAAATACTTATATTACTCATTACTAAGTAAAGAATACGAAGCACAGAGCTTGTGTGTCCGACTACAAATCCGAGGGTTGTGTGTTCAACGCTCACCGTCGGCCGGTTATTTTTTCTAAAAACAAAGTTGCTGATTCACATGTAAGCACATGTTCGTACGCATGGCCGAGTGTGTAGTGCGTTAGGATACAAAGCAGAAGTTTGTGTGTTCAAATCCGGGAGAGGGCGAAATAAAAAATAAAAATATGAAGTGTGTTGAAATTGAAAACAGATTCCACCCCAACCGTTTTAAAAATAGAAAATAATTTTTTTTAACTTATAGCTTATTTTGCTTCTTCCACTGGCCATGAAATAACTAGTTATTCTAGTAATTACATTGGTCATAGAATAACTAGTTAATCAGTGCGACATGCCCTTGTTAAAATAATGGGTTAGTAGGGGGTTTCGCAAGTAGTTACGATTACCTAAAAGTACTATAAAACCCATTATTTTGGGAGGACTTTTTTGGAAGGGTTAACAATCAGAGGTGAACGAAAAACTTATTGTTGTGTGGCATATATCTGGTTATACCCTGAGCATTTATGCTCAACGAAATAATGGTTTTAGACCCCAAGTATGTGTGGACGAAATCCGTTTCAGGCAATTCTGAGTCGATTTAGCAATGTCCGTCCGTCTGTCTGGCTGGCTGGTGCGCACGATAACTCTCAAACCGATCGATTTGGCCCAAAACTTGGCTTTCGTAATATTTTGTCCAAACTTATTTTAAGTTCGAAGATGGGTTAAATCGGTTCACTCCATCGGGAACCTCCCCCACAAAAGTTCGAAAATGTTCGGAAAATTTGTGCGCACGATGACTCTTGAAGGAAGTAACCAATTTGGTCCATACATTGTACATTGTGAAATTTCTACCAAACTTAGATGAGGTTCCAATATGGACTCAATGGGTCCATTACTTTGTGTACCTCCCACACACAATTTTGGAGAAGTTCATTTTACGACTTGCTATCGAATCTCTTTGATCATTGCTGAAAAAAACTTGTATTCACTGTCCTCCATACGATGGTACAAGTTTCATTAAGGGCAAGTCCACACTTCCTGAGAGACTATATGATACCCTACACCATTGTGAATATGTAAAATATATATGCGAGCTGTATCCAAATCTTAACCGATTTCGATATAATTTCGCACATTTATTTCCAGACCAAATTCAGTCACACATTCCAAATATCATTGAAATCGGACTTATATAGCGTGTTTGGTGCAGCAAATACGCGAAATCGGCCGAAAATATATATGGAGCTATATCCATATCTGGACCAATTTCGATATAATTTGGCACTTTTTTTTCTAGACCTAATTCAGTCAAACATTCCAAATTTCATCCAAATCGGACGTATATAGCGTGTTTGGTGCAGTAAATACGTGAAATCGGGCGAAAATATGTATGGGAGCTATATCCAAATCTAAACCGATTTCGATATAACTTAGCACATTTTTTTCTAGACCGAATTCAGTCACACATTCCAAATTTAATCGAAATTGGTGCAGCAAATACGTGAAATCGGTCGAAAATATATATGGGAGCTATATCCAAATCTGAACCGATTTTCACCAAAAGCAATAGCGTTCTTCCTATGGCTAAAAAAATTATAGTCCCCAATTTTCAGCAGAATCGGACAATAAATGCGACCTGTTCGTTGCGAACAAAAATGCATGGACAGACGGACGGACGGACGGACATGCATAAATCGACTCAGAAAGTTATTATATGTATATCCTCAAAAGGAACTATGGATCTATTTCGTTTCCTTTTGTATGTTACATACAAATGCACAAAGACATAATACCCCCTAGGGTATAAATATCAGCCATGTTGTCAAATTTAGTTCTTTTCGCACACATGGGTATAACCGTAAAAAAATTACCTTTTTATATCAACCATATACAGTACTTTTCATAGCATGCATTTCCAAAACCAAATCTTACCACTACATACCAACAGTGACTCTAGGAAAAAATTTAGAACTTCAGCTTTGTTCCTACAACCGATACCAAATGTAGGCCGATTTAGTACTTTTCGTAAATTTATGGTACGTATTTCTTAAAACACCTCCATACACCAACGTTACACACCAATACTCACTCTAACTAAAAAAAAGCACTGATTCCAGTTCTGTCCCTATACCCAATAACGAATTGAGCATTATCTAGTAATTATCGTATATTTATGGTACGTATTTCAACAACCACATATCTCTATCCTACACCAACACTAATACGAAATAACAATAGTAATCTTGTATCCGTTCGTCCAATACTAAACTGTGCAAAACTTAGTACCATTTACTCTTCGTAACCAAAACTTTCTGAATCCTAATTCCAAATTTTCAAAACTACCTCAATCCTATACTTCAATAGTCATCTTTTTTCCAAATTTCAAGGTTCCAGCTCTATCCGTTCACCCAAATCTAAATTGTACAAATTAAGTACCATTTTGTACTTCCCGTACTCATAAGTACGAATTTCCAAAACTACCTCAATCCTACACTCCAATAGTCCAGCCCTATCCGTTTACCCAATTCTAAATTGTACCAAATTAAGTACAATTTCGTGGTTATAAGTACGAACTTTCAAAACCTTCTCAATCCAACAGACCAACAGTAGTCTTAATTCTCAATTTCAGGATTCCAGCTACATCCGTTTATACAAATCCAAATTGTACCAAATTTAGTACGATTTTGTACTTTCCGCAATCATAAGTACCAATTTGCAAAACTACCTCAATCCTACACTTTAAAAGTCATCTTAATTCCAAATTTCAAGACTCCAGCTCTATCCGTTCACCCAAAACCAAATTGTGCCAAATTGAGTACCATGTAGTACTTTTCGTACTCATAAGTACGAACTTTCAAAATCTCCTCAATTCTACAGACCAACAGTAATCTCAATTCCAAATTTCAAAATTTCAGCTCTATCCGTTCGTTTAAATGCAAATTGTAGCAAATTTAGTACCATTTAGTACTTTTCGTACCTATAAGTACGAATTTCCAAAACTTTATCAATCCTATACTTCACAAGTAATTTTAAATCCCTCCATCTCCATCACTGACCCTGATTCCAAGTTACAGAATAAAAAGGGTACCATATTTAATACCTTTTAGTACTCTTCTAGTTCGAATTTGCAAAAGCCCAGCCTTATCTCATGATATACATGTCACTCACTCATTCATCACTAAGCTATTTTATATATCAAGATCATCATTTTTTCAGCACCCTAATACGTCATTTAAATCCGGTCTTCATTTCCTTCCATTTTTATTTCAGTAGTTCATGTGCCTAGCGTATAAACTACAAACATAATTTCTTCCTCAAACAAAAAATTTCATTTACTTTTCAAGTTATTCCAATTGTTGCAAATTGGAATCTTTAAGTGTGGGTGGTCCTTCTAGGTCTTCGGCATCCTTGTGAGGTTACCAAAGTTTATTTGTATACCCTCCGCCATAATATGGAGGGTATAATTAACTTTGTCATTCTGTTTATAACACATGGAAATATTCGTCGGAGACTAGGGGTATACAACTTTCCACCTGAAATATATCGGTATAGGTCTAAGCCTTTAACTAGCGTCTATAGAACGGTACCTCCCGATTTTCGGTATTTTTAAGGTTTTGGCTTCAATATAGCACTGAAATTGGTGAAATTAGGTATTTATTATACATTGGGGGTACACACATTTCCACCTGAAATTTGTCGGTATAGGTCGACGGTATATTGAAGATTTTGTGTCCAACACCCCACCGAAATGGCTAAAATTTGGTATTGAGTCTTAGTTTGGGGTATAAAATTTCCACCGGAAATTTGTCGGTATAGCCATACGTCTTCATTTTGCCACAATAGAACGGAACCCCGCATTTTCGGTATTTTTAAAGTTTTAGACACATTATTCAACCGGATTAATTGACATTTGATATTTGGTCTTCGCTGCAAGCACAGCACATGCTTACAGGTACAAAACATCCCTTGCAGAAAATCAGACAGCATAGGTCAACGTTTTGGTATATCTCTCATTTAAAATTTTTTGAAGATCTTAGTTACATTTTACTGAACTGGTTGTAGATTTTTAGAATTTAGTGTTCAGAGAAGATAGAAAGCTTACACTCAAAAAATTATCCAAATTCAGGATAACATGGTTTAAGTCTAGACGGTATTGTCCAATTTTGTGTATTTCGAGGGTTTGGTTTAAAATTTGGAACCGAAATTGTTGTAATTATACCCTACACCACTATGTGGGGAGGGTATTATAAGTTGGTTTTGGCCAAAAAGTTTGTGACGCATCGAAATAATGGTCGTAGATACTTATATATACCAAAATGAATGTCTCGACGAGCTGAGTCGATCTGGCTATGTGTGTTCGTCCGTCCGTCCGTCTGTCCATCTAAACCTTGTAATCACGCTACAGGTCGCAATTTTGATCAGATCGTCACGAAATTTTGGATGTTGATGGGGGTCCCGGAGGGGAAGAAGCCTATTGATTTTGGTGATGGTCGGATAATATTTAGGGTTCGGAATGCGCAAAAAACTTATGTGGATAAAAAGACGTTTTTTCCATGGCGAATATCTCAGCTTCTATATAGGGTATACCCAAAGCAAGAAAGAAGAAAATATCACCTTTCTAATGATGTAAAGTAGGTTCTCGTAGGTGATCAAACAAAGAAGATATCACAATAGTCGCAAATAAAACCCAAATTTTCATTTTTGCGATTTTAATTATAATGACGAATATCACAGCTTTGGTTGGAAACTTTCCAAACGCAAAACATGACTATGAAAGTAGAAGATCCCATCTTTACAATGCTGCAAACTAGGTCGGCGTAGGTAACCAAATAACGGAGATATCGCAATATTCGATAATACATCCCATTTTTCCATTTTTTTTGGAAATCACGCTACTGGGCGCAATTTTGATCGGATCGTCACGAAATTTCGAGGGTTAATGAGGGTCTCACAGAGGAAGAAGCCTGTTGATTTTGATGATGGTCGGATAATATTTAAGGGTCGGAATGAGCAAAAACTTTATTTGGAGAAAATGTCAATATGTCTATATAGGTTGTCGTAGGTGGTCTAACAACGAAGATATCGCAATAGTCGCTAATAAAACCCAACTTCTCATTTTTGCGATTTTAATAATAATGACGGATATCACACCTTTGGTTGGGGACCTTCTAAAAGCAAAGCCAGACTAAGAAAGTAGAAAATCCCATCTTTGAAATTATGCAAAGTAGGTTGGTGTAGGTAGTCAAATAATAGAGATATCGCAATAGTCGTTAATGCATCCTTTTTTCCATTTTTTTTTTGCAATCACACTACAGGTCGGAATTTTGATCGGATCATCACGAAATTTTCTCCCAGAGATAGAAGCCTATTGATGTTGGTGATGTCGACGGTAGTCAAATATAAAATTAAATATTAATTATTTTGGTTCAGTTCGCCTTAGGTCATTTGCTTTAAGGGCCAGATAGGTGAAAACTTTCGTATCTCCATAAAAGAAATGTTTTCGAGTGAAAAGATCATTCACAGAGGTAGTGGTGTAGGGTATCACATAGTCGGCCCCGTACCGACTATAGCCTTTTCTCACTTGTTAAAATAATGGGTTAGTAGGGGGTTTTGCAAGTAGTTACGATTACCTAAAAGTACTATAAAACCCATTATTTTGGGAGGATTTTTTTTGCTGGAAAGGGTTAACAATCAAAGGTGAACGAAAAACTTATTGTTGTGTGGCATATATCTGATTATACCCTGAGCATTTATGCTCATCGAAATAATGGTTTTAGACCCCAAGTATGTGTGGACGAAATCCGTTTCAGGCAATTCTGAGTCGATTTAGCAATGTCCGTCCGTCTGTCTGGCTGGCTGGTGCGCACGATAACTCTCAAACCGATCGATTTGGCCCAAAACTTGGCTTTCGTAATATTTGTCCAAACTTATTTTAAATTCGAAGATGGGTTATAATCGAATCTCTTTGATTATTGCTGAAAAAAACTTGTATTCACTGTCCTCCATACCATGGTACAAGTTTAATTAGGGGCAAGTCCACTTGAAAGGTGCAAAAAAGCCCTATGCACCGTGCGTAGTGGTTTGAGCGCACGATAACTCTCGAACGGATCAACCGATTTGGTCCAACATTTAGCCTTCGCAATATTTTGCTCAAACATAGTTTGAGTTCGAAGTTAAGCCATATCGACCCCCTGCTTCAGGTACCTCCCCCACAAAAGTTCAAAAATGTTCAGAAACATTGTGCACACCATAACCCTTGAAGGGAATGACCGATTTGGTCCATACTAATATATCTACCAGATATAGATTAGGTTCGAATATGGATTTTATTTACAACTCCTTCGGGTACTTTGGATAAGTTCACTTTAAGACCTGCTCTCGAATCACTTCGATTTTTGTTGAACCAACTTGCATTCGCTGCCTCCATTACGACGGTAAAAGTTTTTCAGGGGCAAATCCGTACTTCTTGAGAAAACAGCCCGAAATGTGTAAAAAAACCCCTACGGAACCATATGTAGTGGCTGGAGAGCACGAACAGATCAACTGAATTAGTCAAAATTTTGGCCTTCGTCATATTTTGTCCAAACCTACTTTGAATTCGGAGATAGGTAATACCGGTCCACAAATTCCAGTACTTCCCCCCAATATTATAAAAAAATATAACTAAAATGCTATGAACGATATCTCTTGGACGGAGTGAGGGTATACATATCTCCGTCGGAAAAGCCGACTGATACTTTTTTACTTGTTTAAAACCACTCTAATACACTTTTTGCAAAATGTTGTTTATAATAACACAGTGCAACATTTTCAATGTAATTTTGTGCAAACAACTTCTAATGCAGTTTTTATGAAAGTAAAGTAAAATGGTGAACACTGAAAATTTTGTTATGCAAATACCAATTTTAATTGATATTTATTTGTTTAAGTGCTGTTTGCAACTCTTTAGTTCGATTTTCAAAAAAAAAAACTGTAAGGAAAGGTTCAAAGTCGGGCGGGTCCGACTATATGATACCCTACACCACTGTGAATATGTAAAATATATATGGGAGCTGTATCCAAATCTTAACCGATTTCGATATAATTTCGCACATTTATTTCCAGACCAAATTCAGTCAAACATTCCAAATTTCATCCAAATCGGACGTATATAGCGTGTTTGGTGCAGCAAATACGTGAAATCGGGCGAAAATATATATGGGAGCTATATCCAAATCTAAACCGATTTCGATATAATTTAGCAATTCATGAAGAAAACCCATCTTCGATTGTATGTATTGAGAAATTGATCCTAAACAAGATACTAGGTTGACTTGATAAGTAAAAAGCTTCGAAAATACTTCATATCTGCAAATTTGCAATAATGGTTGTATAAATGGAAGTTATCAAAATCAGCCTTTGTCTTCTAGCTATTCACATCCGATATGCCTGATGAGGTGAATTAAACCACCAGGGAAACGATCGTAGCATATGCGTTGAGTGTGTTGGACTTCGTTAGAATTCAGTTTTGCAATACAAACTCCTTAGGTCATGTTAGCTCAATTAAAATTCAATTAAGTAAAAACGTTCATAAATAATGACTTTCGCCCTGATTCAATAAATAAAAAAACAACGTTATGTTCGGACCGAATTTTTCATAACCTCCACGACATTAAACCCTTTTGTAAATCTATTCGATATATTCATGAATGGAATTAAAAAGGAACTGCATTTAGGTTCTGCAAACCGAAAGAAATCCCAAAATCCATATTATAGCCGATTATCTTAAAAATAGGCTAAGATCTTCGAAATACTCAAAATCTTGCAATAGCGAAAACAAAGACAATTTACTGCGGAAAATCTATGTATATTAATAAAAGAGTAAAGTGATTGACTGACTGACTTAATGATTCATCAACGCCCAGACCAAACGGCTGAAGCTAGAATCTTGAAATTTTGGGTTAGGGTCAGCTAAAGGGTTTTTAGAAATTCGAACTATAAATTACGAAAAGTACTAAAGTGCACTAAATTTGGTACCAATTCGTATTTTGTGAACGGATAAAGGTTAAAGTTTGAAATTTCGTGTGAGAATCAAGGTTAAAAGGTACGGTTGACATAAGGAGGTGGTTTAAGAAAATTCGTACTTATGGGTACGAAAAGTACTAAATGGTACTAAATTTTGTACAATTATGATTTGGGCGAACGGATAGAGCTGGAATCCTGAAAATTTAATTAAGGCTGCTATTAGAGAGTAGAATGGACGCAGTTTTGAAAATTCGTACATATGGGTACGACAAGTACTAAATGGTACTAAATTTTATACAATTATGGATTTAGATTGAACGGATAGAGCTGGAATCCTGAAATTTTGAATTAAGATTGATGTTGTAGTATGGGATGGAGCTAGTTTGGAAATTCGTACTTATGGGTTATGAAAAGTAATAAATTTGGTACAATTAAGATTTGGGTCATTAGATATAGCTGAACTTCTGAAATTTGGAATAAAAATTGCTGCTGGGGTATAAGATTGGCTACTGTTGGATTGTAGAATGGAAGTTGTTTAGAAAATTCGTACTTAAATTCGTACTTAAGGTTACGAAAAGTACTAAGTGGTACTAAATTTGGTACAATTTAGATTTAGTGTGAACGGATAGAGCTGTAGCCCTGAAATTTCGAATTAATATTGATGCTAGAGTATGGGATTGAGATAATTTGGAAATTCGTACTTCGTAGGCTACATTTGGAGTGTAAAAGGGAAGTAGTTTTGAAAATTCGTAGTTATGGGTACAAAAAGTACCAAATTTGTTTTTGGGTGAACGAACAGAGCTGGAACAATGAAATTTGAAATTATGCTTGCTGTTGGGGTGTAAGATAGAGGTAGTTTTGCAAATTCTTACTTACGGTTAAGAAAAATACTCAATTTGGTACAGTTTGGATTTGGGTGAACGAATAGAGCTGTAAACCTTAATGTTGAAGTGTAGGTTTAAGGTAGTTTGGAAATTCGTACTTATGGATACGAAAAGCACTAAATTTGGTATAATTTGGATTTGGGTCAACGGATAGACTTAGAATTCTGTAATGTGGAATTTAGATTTCTGTTGGAGTGTAGGATTGTGGTAGTTAGGAAATTCGTACTTATGGAAACGAAAAGTATGAAATTTGGTACAATTGGGGTTTGGAATATGGAATCCTGAAATTTGGAATTGAGATTATTGTTGAAGTGTAGGATTGAGGTAGTTTTGGAAATTCGTACTTATGGGTATGAAAAGTACTAAATGGTATTAAATTTGGTACAATTTGGATTTGAGTGAACGATTAGACCTGGAATCCTTAAATTTGGAATTGAGATTACTGTTGGAGTATAGGATTAAGGTAGTTTTGGAAATTCGTACTTATGGGTACGAAAAGTACTAAATGGTACTAAATTTGGTACAGTGCGTATTTTGGGAAACTTATAGAGCTGGAATCCTGGAATTTGGTAAGACTACGATTGGAGTGTAGGATTGAGACATGGAGGTAGTTTTTGAAATTCGTACTTATGGCCACCAAATGTACCAAATGGTACAATTTGCACCGATAGCGCTGGAATCCTGTTTTTTGGAATTAAGGTTACTGGTAAAGCGAAGAATTGAGGTTGTTTTGAAAAATCTTACTATTGGGTGTAGGGACAGTGCTGGAATCTGTATTTTTTGGATTTAGTGTGATTATTGGTGTAAAATGTTGGTCTAGCTGTTAACATGTAAGGATGAGATACGGCTGATCTTTTTGAAAATCGAACTAAGGCGGTACGAACAGTATTAAAATAACAATAAATATTAATTGAAATTGGTATAAGTACAATAAAATTTTCTGTGTTCGCCATTTCATATTATATATTGTTTATTTGTTTTTTATATCCTTTCCGCATACGAAGTAGCCGGCACCTTGCTAGTAGAACATAAAATGTCTATTAAGAGCGAATGTTGTTAAAAAGTTTTTGGATATATGTACCTAACCGAAAACCGGGTGGAACTTTTTGTAAGTGGACTATACCTATATTACAAAATTGAATCTGAAATATTGTGAACTTTCTCCATTGCATTTATACACTTTGTGTCAATAATTCATATAAAATCAACTAACTATACCTTAAAGCAATGGTGGGCAAATTGCGAGAGACTAATGTATTTTTTACACTTTTGTGTGTGAGGCCGAGCATTTCTACCTTAAAGTAGCTTTACGTAACGTTACACAACATTTTAAAATTGTATGATTTTTGCGCTTTAATCCTATCCATATTTTTGTCGGTTCAAACGAAACAAGTATTTCACTCCACATAGGCTGCTTGCAAAAATGTTTTGGTGTACTTCTCATTTAAGCTGTTTTGAAGATCTTAGTCACATTTTACTGAATTGTTTGTAGAATTTTAGAATTTTGTATTCCGAGAAAATAGAAAACTTACTCTCAAAAAAACTATCCAAATCCAGGATATCTATGTTTAAGTCTAGCCTGTATTGTCCAATTTTATGTATTTCAAAGGTTTTGTTTCAAATTTTGGAACCGAGATTTCTGCAATTTTATATTGTGTGTTGTCAGGAGTTCAAAATTTTAATTTGAAAAATGTGTACGAATGTTGCTATATACTATTCCTGCAATAAGAGGAAGAGCTTAGAACTTTTTTAAACGAAGGAAACTAATTGTTATTTATTCAATTCAATACAGTTCGTTGTGGAGGGTATAAAAAGTTCGTTCTTACTTGTTTCCTTTATTTCTCTGCATTTATTTTCAAGTTGTTGAAACTTGAAATCTTTAATTGTTGGCGAGCCTTCTCACTCTTCTTCATCATTGTAGGTTTCACTCTAGGGATATAAAATTTAGATCATAGTGAAGTTTTTAGTGAATTTTTTTATTTATTTTTTCTATTATGCTCATGATTTATTATCAATTTGCTGTTGAAAACCCGTACTCATCATCCGATTTTCTCACATACATATGTATGTACATGAGCCTTCCCTTACTCCAAAACCTTCACCCCTTCACCTTGTATTCGTTCACACAAAAGGTTAACAATTTATAACAATTGTTTAATAATTAAAATAACCAATTTAATTATTGTTTACATCACTATACATAGTTTTTGGTTAACAAAATGTAAATTTGTTATTGTGCCGTCAGATATTGATCTCTAACCATTATTTAACATGATTTTTAATTTAATTCATAGACATTTGTGCAAGTCATTTTAAGGTTAAACGATTTACCTTACAATAATAAAATAATAACACAATATTTCGTGTTAGGCCTACTAGGTCTTAGTGATAAAAACAGGAAGTATTTATTTGTTAACATGTGGAAATAAGAAATTATGTATGTAGCATTTGTTATGTGATCGACAATTATTTGTATATTGAAATCAGAATTCATGAACAATCGAATGAGGAAGAATGATTCCATTAAATGTTATGGTTATGAAAATTTGTTCCAAGTGAAAATGTGAGTAAACAAAAAGACAAAGAAAAACTGAAATTCACGCAATAGTGATTCAGAAGATCAATAGCTCTTCCCGGGACACTTCCACAAAAGTATTCCTTAGACCATTTACACTCATCCATTTGTAAAAATTGGTGAAATAAAAATCCTAAACATTTAGTAACTGTGGGAGCCTTTTTCATGTTATTCTTTAATTTAGTATATGTAGAGCATTGCGGATGTTCTTCGAGGATGACATTCATACTGTAGTTGTTTATGTCGTCAACTGATACAACAGGAATAAGTGGAGTCTTATGCACCATATGATGATTATATTGACTTCTTTTGTATCCATAGCAGACACTGCAACGATAGTTTGTTATTATGTTGACGTACGAGAAGAATCTTAGTCCAATAATATATGTACATATGTGTTCCAATGTAGTCATGAAGGGGCATGCTCTTGCAGTTTTTTTCCAGGGTTTTTCACATATTTCAATACTCTTACATTGCATTGCACTAGGCGCTGCATTCTTAAGCGGCTTTAGAACCATGTTCCTACTTCTTAGCTTGTCGCAGATAGCTGTGTATCTTATGTGTATCATCCCTTCCAGTATTTGGAAGTGAGTTTCTCACTCCTTCGCCTAGGAAGCCACTCCGGAGACACGCCAAGGAAGAACGTTTGTGATGTACACAAACAATTTCTATAGCCTTATTGTGATTACCTTTTATCGCGTATGCCGACACTTCGGAGTGACTTCCAAGGCGATTGTTTACATTTATTTAATGATTCAACACATTTGAACAAATATAGAACATTTTTCTATCTGATGATTACATGAGACGGTGGTGCAATGGTAAGCATACTCGCTTTACACTCTGAAGGTCCAGGTTCGCTTGCCAAGTCAGGCAACAAAACATCACATTTTTAAAATGACAAAATTAGTCCCGGGCCACACTAAGAGTAATTTCACTGAAATTTTGACATGTAAGTAAAAGAAAATGTAAAATAAAACGGTCTGTTTGTTTCATATGAATATTGCAACAAAGCAAAATTGCAGAACAAATGAAACCGTGTACACTAGTTTCTTGAAATTATAAATTTTTCCCAAAAAATGCAAAGTTTCATGTCAAAATTTCATTGAAATTACTCTAATGTGGCCCGGGACTTAATGTAGGCGGAAATTGCAAAGAATAATTTCTCTAAAGAAAAGAGAAGAAAAAAAAATAAAAAAAAAATAAATAAATAATAAAAAAACGAAAATAGAAAAAAAATATTTTTCTTAATTCCAAGAACTATCGCGGAAATGATCTTCTAGAAGTGTAGCTGGAGTGACTTCCAAGACGACACGCCGGCGTGGTTCATTTCTTCACAACGGAGGTCACTTCAGGGTGACTTCCGCGACTATCGCCGCGACTGTTTTCATCACACGCCAAAGTCACTTCCGCGATAGTTTTGCTTGCAGGGATGGGGTAATTAGTGATTGGGGTTGTTCTACTCCCGACTGGAAGGCACGTATTTGATTGTGTAAGGCCATGTTTATATTATAGCCTTTTGCAGTGTTAACCGTCTTAATGAGAATTTATTTGAATTATACACAAAGGAGTTGACATTTGAAACCCAGTGGGTTTGTTAAATCCGGTTATATATAAACGTATTATAACATACGCTTGAAACTAGGCCAAATACTTCTTTGGAAAATCTATACTTCTATACTTATAAAAGAGTTGAGTAATGATGACTTTCCAAAATTTCAACTAGAAGTGTACGAAAAGTACTGAAATGTACTAAATTTGGTACCATTTGGTATTATCTGAACGGATAGAGCTGGAAGCTTGAAATTTGAAATGGAATCAAGGTTGAGAAGTTGGGTTGATACAAGAAGATGGTTTTGGAAATGTGTACTCATTTGTACGAAAAGTAGTGAATGGTACTAAATTTGGTACAATTTGGATTTGGGATAACGGAAATTTGGAAATTTGAAATTCGGAATTGGGATTACTGTTGGAGTGTAGGATTGGGGAAGTTTTGGAAATTCGTACTTATGTGTACGAAAAGTACTAAATGGTACTAAATTCAGTACAATTTGGATTTGGGTGAACGGACAGAGCTGAGGGTTACTGAAACCAAATGGTTATTGGAAAGTCGAACTATGAGTGTAAGAAAAGTACTAAATGGTACTAAATTTAGTACGATTTGGATTTGGGCGAACGGATAGAGCTGGATTCCTCAATTTTGGACTGAGGGTCACTGAAACCTAAAGGTTTTTGGAAATTCAAACTATGAGTGTAAGAAAAGTACTAAATATTGCTAAATTTGTTACAATTTGGATTTGGATGAACGGATAGAGCTGCAATCCTGAAATTTGGAATTAAGATTATTGTTGGACTGGAGAATAGAGGTAGTTTGAGAAATTCGTACTTAAAGGTGCGAAAAGTACTACATGTGGTACAATTTGATGAACGGATAGAGCTGGAATCCTGAAATAGGATTTTGGAAGGGACTACCCATTGTGGCTGTCCCATTAATACATTGCACACAGTGAATTTTGTTTATTGTCCTACACAGAGACTTCGGTTTCCTGTTCCACACAGAGGATTCGGGTTTCTGTCCCCCACGGAGGTTTCGACTTTCTGTCCCACACGGAGGTTTCGATTTTTAGTCCCACACGGAAGCTTCGGCTTCCCGTCCGTGCGATATTATTACTTTGTAATACTAGATAACACTACTACTACGAACTCGTACAAACTACTAAGTATTACTAAAAACAGGGAACCGGAGTTCCTGTATACCGAAGAAAATCGAAACCTCCGTGTGGGACAGAAAGCTGAAGACTCTGTGTGGGACAGGAACCCGATGTCTCTGAGTGGACAGGAAACCGAAGTCTCTGTGTGGGGCAGTAAACAGAATTCACTCTGTGCAGTGTATTAATGGGACAGCCACAATGGGTAGTCCTTTCCAAAATTTGCAAATGCAACAAGCCACCCAGGAATTGCCTTGGTGAATAGCAAACCCCAGCAGTAGCAAGCTGACTCCGACAGCGAAAACCAAAATACTAAAGGCTTAGCTTGTATGGAGTGATTGCGAATTATTCCGCCTTACTTACAGTGAGCAAATGACTCTACTGCTAGACAGAAAAAAATGCATGTTGAAGCACTGCTGCTACGATCGTGTGAACAGACCGTGGTTGTTGTAAGTACGTGACGCCTGAGTTACTGCCGCCACGATAGTACGGGCAGACCATTGGTGTTGTTGTAATGTACGTGACATTTGTCACGTTACAAGTCTTCCATGGGGTTATAAAATATTACAGAAGAGAATTATCAGTATAGGTCCACGTCTTCCTTTATCCCCCATAGAAGCATGCTTCTTGATATTCAGTATTTTGAAGGTTTTAGCCACATTATCTTACCGAAATATCGGAAGTTTGGTATTTAGTTTTCTTTGACTCGAAAAACTTTCCGCTAGAAATTTGTCGGTATAGATCAAAGTTTTGATATAGCCCCATAGAACGGTATCTCCCGAATTTCGGCATTTCGAAATTGCTGAAATTTGGTATTTTGTCTTCTTATAAAGTAATTAGTTACATTTTACTTCGATACAAGTCGTAGTGGAGTGTATAACAAGTTCGGCCCGGGGTAACTTAACGACGCACGGTGGTTCAGAAATTGATTTTCCTAGCCAAAAATCAAAAGTTTGTTTTGTCAAAGATATTTAATTTCTATATGGGATTCGATGTTAAACATATTAAAACTGAGAAACCAAAAAATTAGCTCAAAATATTGGAAGATGTAGGCATGGGGTGCCCCATTGCCCAGTGCCCCGAACGTTTTTCCCATTCTTGAGAAATATGTAATTTTTGCAAATTTATGGAGAACGGAGTAGCTATTTCAAGGAAACTACAACAGATATTGTGTTCACTGTTTTTTATAAGGTAGGTAGGATTGTGGCCTTTAAAAATCGTTTTAATAAATTACAGTAGCGTTTACACTACATGAGCTTTTTTATTTTCCGTCAGGCACTAAATTTTATGAAATTGCAAATTTAGTGGACTAGAACTTTTGTGGAACAACATGGAACAATGTTATGTTTTCGAGGAAAGATGCCCGAGTCCAGTCCATATATACTTTTGTAAACGTTCCGTTCTGTCCGTTTAACACTTTTTATACCCTACACCACTATGTGGGGAGGGTATTATAAGTTGGTTTTGGCCAAAAATTTTGTAACGCATCGAAATAATGGTCGTAAACCCATACTTATATATATCAAAATGAATGTCTCGACGAGCTGAGTCGATCTGGCTATGTGTGTCCGTCCGTCTGTCCGCCCGTCTGTCCATCTAAACCTTGTAATCACGCTACAGGTCACAATTTTGATCGGATCGTCACGAAATTTTGGGTGTTGATGGGGGTCCCGGAGGGGAAGAAGCCTATTGATTTTGGTAATGATCGGATAATATTTAGGGGTCGGAATGGGCAAAAAACTTATGTGGATAAAAAGACAACGTTTTTTTCCAAAGCGAATATCTCAGCTTCTATATAGGTTATACCAAAAGCTGACCATGAAAGTAGAAAATATCACCTTTCTAATGATGTAAAGTAGGTTCTTGTAGGTGATCAAACAACGAAGATATCACAATAGTCGCAAATAAACTCCAAATTTTCATGTTTGCGGTTTTAGTTATAGTGACTAATATCACAGCTTTGGCTGGGGACTTTAGAAAAGCAAAGCCTGACTATGAAAGTAGAAGATTCCACCTTTAGAATGATGCAAACTAGTTCGGCGTAGGTGACCAAATAGAGGAGATATCACAATAGTCGGCAATTCATGCCATTTTTCCATTTTTTTGGAAATCACGCTACAGGCCGCAATTTTGATCGGATCGTCACGAAATTTTGAGAGTTAATGGGGATCTCAAAGAAGATGAAGCCTATTGATTTTGGTGAGGGTCGAATAATATTTAGGGGTCGGAATGGACAAAAAACTTATTTGGATAAAAAGACAACGTTTGTTTCCAAAGCTAATATCTCAGCATCACGAAATTTTCTCACAGAGATAGAAGCCTATTGCTGTTGGTAACAGTAGTCAAATATAAAATTAAATATTAATTATTTTGGTTCAGTTCGCCTTAAGTCATTTGGTATAAAAGCCAGTTAGGTGAAAACTTTCGTATCTCCATAAAAGAAATGTTTTCGAATGAAAAGCTTATTCACAGAGGTAGTGGTGTAGGGTATCACATAGTCGGCCCCGTACCGACTATAGCCTTTTCTCACTTGTTTAAATTTATTGAAATTATATGGGCAAAAATGTGTGTTTTTTCCAAACCGTTTCCAATATGAATTACAGCTTTTTTACACAAATGAAAATTTTTAAGTATATGAGTTTTTATACGAGTTATATAAGTTTTGTGAAAACTCAAGAAGCATTTTTTAATTTTTGAAAAAATTAAAATTTTCGATTTTTTTTTGTTTTTATTTTATTTTTTTTTTTTTTTTTTTGTATTTTTATAGTTTATTTATTGGCGTTTGACCATCTTTTATATATAGTAAGATATAAAAAACCACAGATATTTTGCTGAAAAATAGTAAAGAAACTCAAAAGTTTAACTTTGACCTTGAGTTTCTCTGCAACTAACAGACCGACTTTGTCCGCTTATAATTTATCTGAAAGTTGATTGTGGTATCTGTTAAACAAAAATAGATTTATGAAAATATCTCTATCCGTTCAAAAGTTACAGAATTTTGACCAGGAACCGTTTCTGAACCACTGTGCGCCGTTCTTATTTTTTTTTTCATTGAGTGGTATTTTTTCTTAAGTGTGTGTTTCAACAAGGCACCTCAACCCAAGGGTTCTCTGTTCTTATGATGAACTTTGATGGGCGACACTAAGACTCGGCAAGTGTGCACTTAAAATTAAAAGACGTTTATGATAACAACTGGACTTTGTAATTTTATAACATACTAAAACCGTTTCTCACTACCATCATGTACCATATGTATTTTGCTTTGCATTTTCAAAACTATTTTCGTGAAAACAACATTCCTACGAATTAAGTAAAAAGTTATCTAATTTAATTTGTGTATTATTTTGGTTAAGAATTTGCAACATCATAGAGTTAGCTTTAAGTGATTTTAAAATGTTGACCAAATTTTTATTCAAATAAAAAGGCAGCCATTTATACTGCATCCAATTTGAAACAACAGCGGACAATCAAAACTGGACAATTTGTGGTATGTGGAAAATTAACATTTTTAATTAGTTATAATTGGAAAATACCTTACACAATTTTAAAGAAATTGATCGAATTGGAAAGTAGCCTACAACCATAACTTCCAATTCACGAATAGTCAAAAATAATACGCTACATCGTCATCTATACGAATGGTAAAGAAAGAATACAGTTTGAATATCCTTGAATTAAGAGATCTTTAACAACTGTATCAAACATTTTAATGTTCCTTTTTCCAAATCCTGCAAACATTTCTATTAAAATAGTGTTACTATTTTCAAACCAACCTATTTCTTACATTTATATGTATGTCGGCTGTAGTGTGACAGTCAAACTATGCATTACACCACTTTAATTGTATTTGTTACTAACAAAAACACCATCGTAATGACTTGCCGACAATCATTTGTGGCGTTCCCAAGGCTTTTTCATTGGACGAACGAAGCCAATAAACTCAAATTAAAATAATACCAATTAGAAGCGACAAACCAACTGGCTAACCGGCCAACCAACTTAGTTTAGGTAACACAACATTTTAACATAAATTATAGAGAAAATGCAAACCGCTACGAAAAAAACCTTCACACAAAACGGAACATTTTTGATATACTAACTTCAACAGTTGTATAATTTAATGAAATTTATTGCATTCACACACACACACAAAACAAACAGAAACAGTAAAATATTGCAAAATCAGCAAAAAAATAAATGTTAGACATTAATATTCAAGTTGATACCAAATTGGTCATAGTTAATCTTCTATTACAGATATATGCAGTTTTAGAGGCATTTGCAACAAACATTCATCAGTTTGAAAATTAAATTGATAAAATGAAAATCTGAAACGAGGCTTGTGTGGAAATTATTTGCAACAAACATTCATCAGTTTGAAAATTAAATTTATAAAATGAAAATCTGAAACGAGGTTTGTGTGGAAATTAAATTATGCATTTGCGATTTGTAAAGTTACATGAACAGTTGAAGAATACAACCAAAGAAAACTTATCGACCAAAAATAAAGGCAATAATGTATATTGAAAATATGGTCGGAAATTTAAATCCGCTTGAGTACATTTCCTATGATTGCATGAATCTTCATCATACGGCAATCTCTACTCATTAACCAAATTGTTTCGTTAATGTATTCTTCATCCTGATGACATATCGGTGCAATGTTAAAGAAATGCAAACTGTCTGCAAAAAACTACAAATTCGACTCTTCGGTATCGGAGGACTACGCCAATTAACCAATGCACAATGACCGTAGTTGTATGGAAACAGACTCTAAAATGTAAGTTGGATAAAAATAAATCAAATGTCGTTCGTTGGTGAAATATGATGCATATTTTGTTGAATTTCGAAGGGGGCGGAGTGCCATTAAAAAAGACGTCATCTGTATTTATAAATGAGTTGAGTAATGATGACTGACTGATTGATAATCAACGCCTAGGCTAAACGGCTGAAGCTAGAATCTTGAAAATTTGGGTGAGGGTCACTCATGGTCCGAAGGTGTCAGATAAGGCTGGGTTTTTGGAAATTCGAAATAGAAGGGTACGAAAAGTACTAAAAGGTACTAAATATGGTACCAATTGTATTTGACGATCCAGGATAAATAGAATTCTGTAGTGCGATTCTGTAACTTTCTACCGATGGAATTAACGACAAATGTCGATAGTTAGCGATATTTGTCGGTAAGTGCTATTCTGTATACAAATTTTACCGATTTTTATCGGTAATTATCGAAAATCATCGGTCCGTTACCGACGAAAAAGAGGAGTCGCTAAGTCTACCGACATAAAAGAATTGTCATATTTTAAACAAAAAATCAATGAAAATGACATTTTTAAGGAATGCCGTCGGAATATATTTCATTACAAATAAAAAGGTAAGCAGAGATACATCTCATTACACATAAAAAAGAAAACTCTGCAACATGAGATGGACACATTTTATGAAATAATGGATGAAATTGGGGGTCATTTGGAAACCTCCAGGATTGCGGGAAAATTCTCTGAGTAGATAATAACTATTTTCAGTAGGAACGAAATATTTTTAAGGATATATTTCGTAACAGTTGCTACCCATATAAAAATGTATTGGTGGTATCGATTTGCATCAACAATAAAATAAGGAAGAATATCACCATGGTCGTCATATTCCCTGATAATACGTAATTCTGAAATAACTGATCAATATACACAATTTTTTGAAAATTCCTGTTTCACTCTATGTTCGATCGAATTAAAAATACCCCTCCACACCAAAAAAATTCTGCAAATTCTGTCTACATTAGATCTTCTTAGAGCTTGTCGGGTTAACATCCTTTCTGAGAATTTATACGTATACGCAATGGATTTGACAATGAAAATCCACTGGAGTTACTAAATGTAAGGCCTGTCTGGTTAGCCTAAAATTTGTAACAATTTGTACAAATTGTTGCTGGAAGTCGTATGTTAACACAAAAAGTCAGCAAAAGAGAGCGATTCGAGAGAGACATTTTGACAGTTCTTTTACTGAGAGTTTGCAAATTCTTGCTGGACAAATTTCTTCTAGCAGCCACTTACAACTCTTCTTCTTCCTGAAAACTATCAACCATCTGTTTTTAATTATTCAGTGATATGTTGTAGCAAGCCTAGTTGTATAGTTTTTGGAGAACATAGTTGCAAAAGTGGAAAAATTTATTTTTTGGGTCATTTTTTTTAATTAAATACAAAATGGGCTGGTTCCGAATCGTCAGTTGCTCTGTATTCGTGCATGAAACTAGGGCTTCTTAATTTTATGAAATTGCAGTAGTTGGGAACTCGATCTAATAACCCCTAGTTTCATGCACGAATACAAAGCAACTGACGGTTCGGAAGTAACCCAATGTTTGCTTGCTTTGGTTCCTTTAATGGCGGACAAATTGTTCTATTTTGGCAAGTCAGCTGATTGCTTGCAGGTTTTTGCTGGGAAAGTGTCGGTTTACTTTTTACACCTTTTCTTGCAAAGAGAATAAAAACTCCTTACTCTCTAAGAAAGTTCTTGGTGGACAATTCTTGCTGGGAAAGTAACCAGATTGACCTTTTAACTACGATTTCTTTAATTTTTAGGTTGAATTTTTCTACATGTAATTTGAAACATAATCATTTTATATACAATAGTAATTCATATAATGTCATTAGAAATTTGAATGCGCATTATTTCGTTTAAAATTTTTTTTTCCATTTCTCCCAAAAATACAAGAAACGTTTAAAAAAATTAGAATAATCTATGTACTTCTTATTGGCATTTCATATTGAATTGACGTGCATCTTCTTTAAAATCCCGCCATTCTACCGATATTCGTCGCTAACATTTTTGTATCGATAACTTTTAGTTACAGAATAGCACTTTCAGTATTTCAACGGAACATCTTCGTCAATAAACGATATCGGTTCGGTAGAAGAAAAAGTTACAGAATCCCATTACTAAAATTAGGAAACCGTGTCACTGATCGAGCGTAGGATATATGTATGTACAAAAGATTTTTAGGTAATTCGAAATATAAGTGTACGAAAAGTACTAAAATGTACTAAATTTTGTACCATTTCGTATTTTGTGAAAGGATAAAGCTTAAAGGTTGTAATTTGGAATAAGACTCAAGGATAAGAAGTTCGATAGATATAAAAAATCGTTTTTGGTACTAAATTTGGTACGATTTTGATGTGGGTGAACGCATAGAGCTGGAAACCTGAAATTTGAAATTAAGATTGCTGTTGGAGTGTGGAATTGCCATATGTAGGTAGTTTTGGAAGTTCGCACTTATGTGTACTAAATGGTACTAAATTTGGTACAATTTGGATTCAGGTGAAGGATAGCTAGAATTCTGAAATTTGAAATTAAGATTATGGTTGGAGTGTAGGATTGAGGTAGTTTGGGAAATTCATAATTCTGTGTACGAAAAGTACATAATGGTACTAAATTTGGTATAATATGGATTTGAGCGAACCAATAGAGCCGGAATCCTGAAATTTGGAATTAATATTACAGTTGGAGTGTAGGATTGAGGTAGTTTTGGATATTCATACTAATGGACACGAAAAGTACTGAATGATACTAAACTTGGACTTAGCCGATAGCCTTAGATGTTAATGACATTTTTTATATAATTTTATTGTATTTTTTTTATTATAATAAATATTTGAAATACATAAATAAAATAATAAAATTTGGTACAATTTGGATGCGGGTGAACGGATAGCACTGGAATCCTGAAATTTGGAATTAAAAATACCGTTGCAGTGTAGAATTGAGGTAGTTGGGGAAATGCATACTTCTGTCTACGAAAAGTACCAATGAGTGAACCAATAGAGCTGGAATCCTGAAATTTGGAATTAAGATTACTGTTTTGAAATTCGCACTTTTGGACCCGAAAGGTACTAAATGGTACTTAATTTGGATTTGGGTGAAAAGATAGCGCTGCAGCGCGCTGAAAAGATTACAGTTACTAAACAGAAAAGTACTAAATTGATGGATTTGGGGGAATAGAGCTGATATCCTTAAATTCGGTACTAAATTACACTAAATTAGGTACAAGATGAAATCCCAAAATTATGATTATGATTATTGTTGGGGGTAGGATGGAAGAAGTTTTGTTAATTCGTAATATTTGGATCTGGGTGAAAGCATAGATCTATAATATTGATATTTGGAAATTAATTGGAGTGTAGGATTGTGGAATTGAAATATGTTGTTATATTCGCTGTTGGTGTATATGGTTGGCAAATTTTGTTGAATTTTGGAGGAGCCCTATTTTTAAAATGCGCTATATATGTAAAACTTACGAACGTGTCCGTTTCTCCGACCCTGTGTACATGTTTTAGGCATACGACCCACTTTCTTAAATATGTTACAAATCAATGACAATGGATGTTATGTACTCCGAAGCTTTGGTCTTATTGGAAAGCAAGTGTTTAGATTAGAAGGCAATATGTCGATAGCTATAGTTTCATCAGGTATATAAGATACATTATAAGAAGGTGGAAGAAAGACACAGTCGGTCCTTAAGATGCCACTGGACATTCGTTTGAATGAAGGGTACACATGCAATATTAAATAGAAGTAATCATCTGGAACGAATGTACGACGGGAAAGTTTCCTGATCAATGAGAACTACCAATACCAAATTACAGCCCATTCGGACCAAAAATTTAGATAACAACTTCAAATTACCTAAACCTGGATATATGTCCACAATTTGTGGTGCACATGGTTTCTGTTTACTGAGAACCCCAAATACCAAATTGCAGTCAATTCACACCGAAAATGTAGATCACACTAAAGACTGTATCCTTGTTTGAAACCTCTTTTGGTACCGAATTGTTTGCAGATGTTTTTTCTATTTAATTGGGCCAATTGAGTGGAACATGCTGTCACAAGGTGATCAATTTGATTTCTGGTTTTCTGATCTGGAGACAGTCAGGAGCGATGCTTAAATCTGGTACTGCTAAGTACCATTATTTTTGCCGCTGCAAAGTCTATCAGCCTCATTTCATTGTCAGATGTTCCACTAATATTCTCCTTTCAAATTTTGGCATTAAAATCGCCTAGAATAATTTTGATGTCATGGGCAGGGCAACGGTCCTATGTTTCTTCTAAACGCGCATAAAATATATCTTTGGTCTGTACGACCATGTCTTCGGGGGGAGCATGAGCGCAAATAAAGCTGAAGTTGAAGAATTTTGCTTTTATTCGTATTGTAGCAAGTTTATCATTCACTGGGGTGAATCTAGAGACCAGTTTTTAACCTCCGACCAACTACAAATCCGCAACCAAACTCATGCTTTGTATCATGGCAGCTATAATACAGTGCGTCACCATTAGGTGTTGCTGTGACCAATCCACCAATGTCGGTACTTTTCAAATACATCTGCTAATGCGTAAATTGCATCTTCTCTTTTCTTTTCAATTGTTGTTGTTTTTATAGTAGGATATTTTTCCTTTTTCCCCGAGGCCCAAGGTCAGTGTCAACTTCAGATGAGAGAGAGACACAGATAAATCCTGCGCTTTGTCATGTTAAAGCCGGACAAGACCGCTGCTTGTTATCTATCATCTTCCACGTCACCCGCCTTAAACTTCATAAAAATACAAGTCTCATTGACCTCAATGCGTCCGAATAAAATACTTATAAAGTCCGTGTTTAGTGCTTGGGTTGGGTTTCCCTTAAATTATCCATATTTTTGTTTTCAGCCAGTCCTCCCAAAAAATCCAGGTTTGTTGCCTTCACTAGTACATCAATGAGATGAATAACCATCAGCGAAATAATCGTAGCATATTGGTTGGGTGTGTGGCACTTCGTTAGAATTCACGTTTTCAATACAAACTCCTTAGGTTATGTTAGCGCGATTAATTCAATTAATTAAAAATATCGTAGAAACATTTAAAAAATATTTTTCCAAAAATTTCAAAAAAATTTTATTTGCTGTGGTCTTCAGATTTATTGTCTTTATGGCGTCTTCCTAAGAAAATAAATAAATAAAATATCCACGTTTATTGTCTTCGCTGGGTTCTATTAAAAACTTGTATATCCGTCTTCCGCCATAGTCGGAGCAATGTCCTTTTTTTTTGGGGGGGGGGGGGGGGTCATTGAATATTTTGAATGCGACCTAACAGATACTTTGGGTAGAATGCTTAGCATGAACCTGAATATCGTACAGTACCTTTATATGGGGACTATACCCAAAGGTGCACCAAAATAACCCATCATCGAACTGGGCCTGATTGCAGACAAAAGAAACATCTGTACAAAATGTTTGCATCCTACAACAGACGAATTGACTCACAGGTTAGATCGACTCAGAGATATATCATCATCAAGAATATACAGGTGTACTTCATGCGGTCGTAAATGGATTTACAAACGGAAAAATCCACGTATAAAAATCCTCATTGGGTCCTACTAAACATCTTTAAAACAATTTGTATTTAGGGCAATAAACTTTAAATATCCACATTTACTGTAATATTTCTTTATCTGCCTGATAGAAATACTTATTTTCCCACACACACACCAATTCGTTGCGGTTTCAAAATTTCAACACTACCAAATAAACAACAAATTTATTTGTAAACTGTCAATTAACAATGACTAATATAAACGCTAAACAATAATTTATGTAAAACTCACCATAAAAATATTATTAAATAAAAATGATTAGATTAGTGGCAAAACCATAATTTAGGACACCTACTGTGAGCGGGACTAGTTTCTCAACATATTACCCTCGCTCGCTACAAAGTGCGTTCGCTGGCAGACATTGAAATGCGTTTACAGCAGCTAGGCAGGCCTGCAGGCAGGCAGGAGTACAAAACATAAAACATACATACTTCTAATATCTGAGAGTTCCACCATAACTGCATGTCTTGCGAATCTATGAGATAACAAGGAGCAAAAAAAAAAACATAATGCAACAAAAACTCGAACAACAACAACTACCAGTTAAAGTTTCAATAATTGTGTATGTTGTCATGTAACTTGTAACATTTCAGACACATTATGATGTTTCTTATGAATGTTGAATGCGTTCGTTGTTGGTAAAAAAAAAAACTGAAAAAAAACTCAACGCAATGAATATCCCGCACAGCCCATAGCAGCCACTGCCTAGCAATTGGAACTCTGAAAATCCAACAAAATGATTAAAAACTTTATGATGGCGTTGTCGCCATCACCATTACCGGCAACAACACGATGATGATGTCGAAGGCGACTACGACGACTTTCCCCCATTTTTAGCAATGACAAACGCCATGAAATCTATCATTTTCCCACGATAGCATAGAGTGTTCGATTAGTTCAAATATAAATCATATTGGGATTTTTCTGTCTATAGCCAGGTTTGTTGTTGTTGTGTACGTTGTTGCTGTTGTTCCATTACAGCAAAAAAGGTGCGTAAAACGAGTAAAGTTAAGCACAGAATCACAACAACAACAAGGACGTTAAGAAAACTAAAACATTTGAAAATAGTTGTATTAGCCATCATTATTATCATAGTTTTGTATGCGGTAAAGAAGACAATATTAACCCACACACTTGCCATCTTCGAACATTTGAAGACGGAATAGGGATACGGTTGAAATAAAGAAATTGGTTTAAACCATGGCCCAATTATTATACAGGTCCTCCTGCAAGCGAATTCAAAGAAAAACAAAGATTTGAAATGTCAACATCCATAAACAAAGGCGAAAAAATTGTTTTCGCCATGATGGGATATTTTTGATATTCAGGTAGATACATACTAAACATTTTCCAAAAAAAGTTGTTGCTGTGGTTATTTTTGTTTGACACAACAGAAAATAACAACTGATCGAACTTTAACTGTCCAAAATAACTAATTTTAAATTAAATTCTAATACAAAACCCAAAAAAAATTGACATTTAAAGTGTACAACATGAATTTATTTGTTTTTTTTTTCGAGATGCATCTGCCTGTTTCTCCACAGTTTGACATTTCTCTACCTCACAGCGAATTTGAATGACAAATATGAATTTTGGCAGCTCAAATTGAAATCAGCTGATCTTGGTGGGGGGCCTGTATAATTGGGCCAAGGTTTAAACTAAGGAAAAATTACCTTTTCCTCCAGTCTCCATTTCAGTTCTCAGAATTCCTTCAATATAGAATATTTTAAAATTATTTGAAGTACCCTTAAGTACTCCACCAAGCAATGGGTTAATCATTAGCTAAATGTGTATATACAAGCTTATGTAAAATTTTCTCAGGTTCTGTTTTGCTGTTGATGACAGCTACTCATCATCAACCCAACAACACTGTCATTATTTCGAATATGTAAAATGATCCTTATTTGGATGAAATGCTGTTAGATATTAAATATGTTATTGGATTTATTAAAAATTACACAGATTGCCATATATTTCTGTGGGAAAAGAGGATGTGTTGTTAATTTTTCTCAGTGAGAAATTTTTGCATGACGGATTATGATACATTTTTCGATACCTAAAAAGAGCTTATCACCGATGCCTTTTAATGGCAAAAGTATAGATAATGACTTTGACCCAACTGTTGAAGAACTTAAGGCTTCTGTACAAAAGCTTCCTTGCTTAAAGACATACAAATACATAGAAATTAAGGGTGGAAGAAATGCATTTGATATAAACATAGTTCACAACAAATTTGTACGTGCATTGCTGTATAGTCGATGTCATGCTTAAGTGTTCCATACGCCATTTTTGGTTTGTAGGGTTTTTTGCGGAAATTTCGTCGGTATTTTCCTATCTGCTCTAATTCCGAGATATCTATATTTCGTTTAATATTTTCATAACTTACAGAGTTTAAAAACACATTTCGAAAATCATAATTTTAATTTTCGATTTTGAAGTTTTAAATTTATTGTGCAAATATGGAAAATTTATT